>NC_064306.1:59036882-59393549 GCF_023373825.1 Bactrocera dorsalis | reverse complement strand
AAAGTATGAAAGAAAATAATTCCCATAAAAAGGCCACAAAATTTTCCATTCATTGGGCAAATATTTTCCTGCCGCCGAGGTCAACGGAGTTCACCTGTTTGTATTTGCTTATTGCATTTTTACTCTTGACACATATTTTTCTTACAGTTCAGGCCTTCCAAGTAGATAGGATTGAGAGCAACTTTTATCAGCATTTGTGTGTTTATTTAAGAAATTTAAGAAAACGATTTTATCATTAAACAAATAAAAGTTGGCTCTTCCGTTTCCTTTAGTCTTATTTCGTTGATGGAAAATAAAAATGCTTAAATTGCCAGTTAAGAAAACAGGTAAACCTCTTAGCAGGAAAAAAGTAGTTTCTTTTACTTTGTAATTTTATCTCGTAAAGATAAGGCATTGGAGTTTGAAGATTAAGCTGATAACGGAAAGTGAAACCAACTGCTTGAATATTAACATTGAAACAGATATATACATAGTTTAGTATTTTATATGGAAATTTTGTATTTTTGAGGAGCACTATATATGTATATCACCTTGCTTTGTTTTAATTCTTATAGAATCTCTTACAAATATTTCCTTAGAATAATCAAAATTCAACAAGTTCTGTTTCACAACCATTAATTGTATGGACCATCCGATGTATTAAGTACGAGTATCAACTCGTTATTATCTCAAATTAGGAACTTTTCAAACAGAGCGACCCATCAAATAACTTTAACAATTTTAACAATATCTCAATCCCATTCTGAGTAGTAATTTAGCAGCAACATCTATTATTCTATTAACTTATTATTTCAATGTTTGTTATTATTTATCCTTTTCCGATGACTTACCTTTCCCGCTGCTTTCTTGTAACGCCTGGTTGCTTCGTTGATAAGATCCTTCACCAGCAAATCGCCATTGCCACATGGCACAACAATGCGGATGGCACCAAAACAAACGGTGACCTTCATTTTTCACAATTTTTTTACGTTATTTCTCTTGACAAACAATTATTCGTTAAACTTTACAAACACTTTTTTACAAATATTTTCACTTTCTAGTACACAACACTAAGTTAAATTTTTATCAATAGCTAATGAGTCACACATTCGTTTTGAATTCGGCAGTAATTCATTTATTTATATTTTTCGTAGACGTTTAGATAATTAAATTGAAAGCTATGCGATTAAATAAAATATTATAAATATTGGTAACGAAAAGCTATTAAATAACTACATTAAAATATTTTGGAAATTGGAATTGCAAGGTCGTATAATAGGCGCACGTCAGGCCAACGCCTGGCGAGAAAAAAAAATAAACAAAACAATGCAATTATACAGCATTCATTGTGTAGTGAATGATGTGTGCTGCTATTCTCGAGAGGGTCATGACAAGCTATGGAGTCACCCTCCAATTGCCTTCTATAAAATGCACTAGCAAAGGCGCCGTTAGTGATCCTTGAATTACATACATAAACACATAAGTATAGGTGTACGTCGAGAATTTTTGTGTTTGGTGGATGTAGTATTTGTGGTTGCTTCCACATAAATACTGTGCAGCTGCGCTTTGTCGACACGAAAATACGTTACACAAACACCAACTTAGTAAGCCAGCAATTCTACTAAAGCAAAATTATAGCACAATTGGGAAGTGCATGTACTATAGGATGTTTAGCACTTGACAGCTGCACTTCCTGGGTGGATTTAAAAATTAGATGGTATAAGGAACCTTGGGCTACGAAATCATTTATTACTAACACATCTTATTATTTTGGACTTTAATACATGTGGAACTTTATACACAATTCTTTTGTTTATATAGAAATCCACACTTGTATATTTCTTTATAAGATCAACTGCTTATTAGCAGTAAAGCTCCTATCACTCTCGCTATAAACTTTTAAGGAAAACATGAATCACTAGAATATATCGCACAAACATTGCAAAACGAAGCACACATCATACACAAAAAATTACTGGAAAGAAATAACGATCTGAATGCGCGAGTTATAAACTGGATTTTCCAGCACAGATTTAGGATGGCAAAAATGTGGCCATAAGCGAAATAAACGTAATATATGTGGATACAAATGAAAAATGTAGCTAGTACAACAAAGAAAAATAACAAATTTATTTACACACTTCACTTTGTTATACACTTGTCGTTTTTTTCTTTTGCTTCACCGCTTTTGCATTATAAACGTTTACATTTAGTTTCGTCGCCGTTGGTTCGACGTTGTCGGCACTTATGGCATTTTTTATCAATTCTTAGTTATTGCTTACTTTCTTTCTTAATTTTGCACAATCTCACCGACACGTTCGTTGGTTAATTTTTCGCTTATATTTTATTACATACTTTCATGTTTCGTTACCACAATTATTCACATAATATAATTTTTCACTTCGTTGCACTTGTTGCTAATATCGCGTTTTAGTCTCTTATTGCACTGAGCAAGTGCATTAAATTTGTTAGTTTTCGTTAAATCCGATCAGTAGACACAACTGCATTATGCATTACACACTTGGAAAATTTGAAATTTTTTCAAAAATCGCGTTCTCCGCACACGCGCGCTTTACTCCCGTTCGCACTCATGTCAACAACTCGTTTGTCACTTGGCTTCCATGGAATTTTGCCGTTTACCTTGTTTCGTCATTTTTCGCTGCTTGGCTGCGACTCGTTTATTTGTTGTTTTTTGAAGCCACAATTTTAACGTCTATTTCAGTGGACTGCCCAGTGTTGTTGTTGTCTTCTCGTTTGCTGTTGTTTACCTACCTGTTCTCTGCTTGCGTTCTCTGGCGACAGCAGCAGCAGAACTAGTTTTTGTTGACAGCTAACCAATTCGTTAGTTCGCTTTGACAGTCGGTTTACTCGCTAGAATTGTTGAGTGTTACCAGCAGTAGACGGCAAGCAGAAAACAATTTGTTTATTCAATAAATTATAATAAGCACACTTCTTGCTGTTTATAATATTTCAAAAAAGTTGCGTCACTTAAAATAGTTATATTAACAATAATAAAAGTGATTGAATATATGTGGATTTACAAATTAAAATTAGTTATAATTTTTAAGTACGGCAGCACTAGCATGTTACAACTTGCAGGACTGCAATGTTGTGGTACTTAGATAATACAAATTGTTTTATTTTTCTATGAAATAAAATGATGTAACCTATTTGATTTTCAGTTAAATATGGAAAAATTATATGCAAACTAAGAATAAAAAACGTAGATTTCTGAATTTTTGATAAAGTATTATAAAATTTGAGAGATTTTAATATTGTATTAAAATAGTACCTCTCTATTACTTGCATCGGAAACCCCAATTGTCAGCTGTCAAATTTGTTTTGATTCGACGGCGTGCTCCTATTCAATATTACCAGTATATTATTGAAAATATAGTTTATTTGAATTAAATATTTAAATGATTGTTAAGATGAAGCAAAAGAAACGACAAAGTGGCTTACCGCCACCACCTCCCCTAGAGGAGTTGGAGGAAATGTCGCAGGATGACAATATGCAGGACTCAAGTGGTGAACAATCTGCGAAGTCCGATCTAGAACAGCAAAACACAACAGCAGCAATGAACGATATTGCTGAGAATGATGGAGCTGGTGACGATGATGATGATGAAATGGACTTGGGCAACTTCAATGTGAAAGCGAAAAAGAAACGCAAGAAGGGCATCATTTACATATCGAACATACCCAAACACATGAATGTCACGAGAATACGTGAAATTCTGGGCGAGTATGCTAAACTTGGACGTGTATACTTGCAACCAGAAAAATTACCCGGCGGTAAGTTCCATTTACTATGCCTTTAGAAAAATTCTATAACATATATATTGTTTGCAGGCAACGACAAAAAGAAGAAGCGAAAACGCTTGGCACGTCACTTCACAGAAGGTTGGGTTGAGTTCGAGTCAAAGCGCGCAGCCAAACAAATTGTTGAACTCTTAAATAATAAACAAATTTCCACACGTAAAAAGTCACAATTCTACGATTATATGTGGAGTATGAAATATTTGCCTCGCTTCAAATGGGTGCACCTCACGGAGCGTATGAACTATGAACAAGCTGTGCATAAGCAACGCTTACACACCGAGGTGTCACAGGCGCGCAAGGAGACTACATTCTTCCAGAATAATCTTGATAAGAGCGAGTACTTGAAAAAGCAAAGTAAAAAAGCGAATAAGGGCAAAAATGCAGCCGTGTTAGAAACGTGAAATTCTGGTGGTGGCTATTTCATAGAAAAAAATTTTTTAGTGTATTATTGTGTTTTTAAGAAGATGGTAAATTAAAAAGAAAATTTATTGTAAAGTTAAAAACAAATGCAAAAAGTGTTTTCTTAAAAACTTCCTTCGCGAACTAGTCCTTCAGTTTATGATATAGCGTTCTGAAAGTTTGCAGGCGTCTTTTTCTCCCCAAAAAACCATCATTTTGTCAAAACCGTCGATATAATATATAGCTGCCATACAAGCTGACCGGTCAAATCTTGTAGGAAAACTTTTTTTATTTCACTATATTTACTAAAAAATACATTTTTATTTTAGAGGTTATAGTTGAATTGTATTTTCTTTTTATTTAGCACGTTTATATAAAATACTTTCTTATCTTATGGAAAGCTTTTAGACTAGTAATACATATATACTTATAATTAAAATTATATTTAACACTTAAAACAAATTATATTTAAAATTTTTATGAAATAATTTAAGTTTTTTAAAATCAAAATTTTTAAAACAAAGTAACACAGTGTTGATCTTAGCACAGCTTCACGTTATATAAAAACCATAGAACTACAAATACTTAAATTTAATAAAATTAACATTAATAGATAGGCTAACAGACTATTTGGTGCTGCTTAGGCATGGAAATCATAAGGATATCACTCCATTATGAAAAAATATATGATAAGTGGTGTCGATATTCAATAGTTACGACCTATTAACTAAGTATTTACATTAAAGCTTATTTACAATATATTATTTTTATCGATAATTATTTTTCTCATGGCCATAAATACTTAAAAATGTACTAACACTACACAACACGTGATTACATGTATGCTTAACATAACGGCAATGAATACCACATCAACACATACGTACATGGACATCAAACTTAATTGTTATTTGCCTGCCACAACATATTTAATCATAAAATTCTTGGATTATCTCAACAATGCTCTGATAAGTGCCGGTGGCAATGCCCAACAAGGCAATCAGCACAATCGCCATGTTCTTCAGGTACACCCAAGTGGTCAGGGCTTTGGGTACGCCAGCGCGCAGCACAAAATCAATTATCACCGGTATCAAGAGCGCCAATGAAGTGGAGCACAGTGCACCGATTAGCGAAATGAAGAGACCGAGCTTGGGCACAATCACAGCAACACCAACTGCAAAGGAGAGTGAAGATAATTATTATTTAATAAACAAAATATTATTAATTTCAACCACAAATTGATAATAATAAGATAAAATATTAATAGGCTATGGGTTAATAATATTTTTTGTAATTAAATATGCTAAAAATAAGAAATAACAAAGTTGAGGTTAGTTTGGAAAGCTTTTGGGGGAAAAACTAATAAAAAAGTTTTATGTATAAAAATCGATCAGTTTGTATAACAGGTGTATAAAGTAAAGGCAAACTTCATACTTATGTACCCTGTTCAGGGTGCACTAAAAAATGAGGTTAGGTTCGACAATATTTTTTTTTTTTTAATTTTCATCAATATACAATATAATTTTTTTTTCAGAAGATATTGTATAGGGTGATTTTTTAAGAGCTTGATAACTTTTTTTAAAAAAAAAACGCATAAAATTTGCAAAATCTCATCGGTTCTTTATTTGAAACGTTAGATTGGTTCATGACATTTACTTTTTGAAGATAATTTCATTTAAATGTTGACCGCGGCTGCGTCTTAGGTGGTCCATTCGGAAAGTCCAATTTTGGGCAACTTTTTCGAGCATTTCGGCCGGAATAGCCCGAATTTCTTCGGAAATGTTGTCTTTCAAAGCTGGAATAGTTGCTGGCTTATTTCTGTAGACTTTAGACTTGACGTAGCCCCACAAAAAATAGTCTAAAGGCGTTAAATCGCATGATCTTGGTGGCCAACTTACGGGTCCATTTCTTGAGATGAATTGTTGTCCGAAGTTTTCCCTCAAAATGGCCATAGAATCGCGAGCTGTGTGGCATGTAGCGCCATCTTGTTGAAACCACATGTCAACCAAGTTCAGTTCTTCCATTTTTGGCAACAAAAAGTTTGTTAGCATCGAACGATAGCGATCGCCATTCACCGTAACGTTGCGTCCAACAGCATCTTTGAAAAAATACGGTCCAATGATTCCACCAGCGTACAAACCACACCAAACAGTGCATTTTTCGGGATGCATGGGCAGTTCTTGAACGGCTTCTGGTTGCTCTTCACCCCAAATGCGGCAATTTTGCTTATTTACGTAGCCATTCAACCAGAAATGAGCCTCATCGCTGAACAAAACACGCGCGCGAAACACATTTCGAACCGAACACTGATTTTGGTAATAAAATTCAATGATTTGCAAGCGTTGCTCGTTAGTAAGTCTATTCATGATGAAATGTCAAAGCATACTGAGCATCTTTCTCTTTGACACCATGTCTGAAATCCCACGTGATCTGTCAAATACTAATGCATGAAAATCCTAACCTCAAAAAAATCACCCGTTATATTACCGTTGAAACGGGTGATCTAAGTAGAGGCCAATTAGACCACGTCCAGTACACAGTGAAGAAAATATAGCAGTCGTTGCTGAGAGTACATACACGAAGACCGTGAAAGTTGATTCGGCACTTGGCGAATTTTAAGTCAAGATCTTCGCTTCGCTTTGCTCTATGGGTTCTTGAAAAGTTCCAAGAAGGTCCTACGTTTTCGAACCAAATTTTATTCAGCGATGAGGCTCAATGGGTTTGTCGCATTTTGGGACGAAGAGCAACCTGAAGAGATTCGAAAGCTGTCATTTCATCCAGAAAAAACAAAGGTTTCGTGTGGTTTGTGAACCGGTGGAATCATCAGTCTATATTTCTTCAAAAATGATGATGATGACACCGTTAGATTTTTTCCTGTGAAGATATGTAACGTCTTAAGTCTATGCGAACATTCCAACTTCGATTCAGGCCTTGGAGAAAAACATCACTCGAATTAGCAGTTGAAATGTTCGAACGAGTGATCGAAAATTGAACTCAACGGATCGTCTATCTAAGAAGTAGTCGCGGCTAACATTTGAAAGAGATAATCTTCAAAAGTAAATAACAAAGAACGTTCTTTCGAATGATAATAAACATTCCCCATTAAATTTGAAGTTTCTTTAAAAAAGTTGGGAACCTCTAAATGGTTCAAGATAGTTACAACCGTACAGCCTAAGGCAACCTTAAATCAAATACAACATAGCCATGACCATCCACGCATCATGGATTATTGGAGCAGGTCATTGCAAAGTTATCTCATACGTAATCTCAAATTTGTCTAGCGTAAACTTGAACTTGTTTGTTTGCTTGTCTTTAGAACGCTATCAGAGACCACCAGCTATACTATAGGGACTTTCACTGAAAATTCCACTCTTCATAAACATACATACAAATTTACGCACTTGTCTAGATAAATATTTATAATCGTTAATTATGGTTACGACTGGATATCAAAATCGCTAGTATTAACGTCATTCATCGCTACCTATATCATGATTTGTGAGAAATTTTTTGCATCATAAAAAATAAGTATTATATGGTCCAATAAAACTTTGCTCGAGTGATTTGTCAGTTTTGGGATCACATATAGTTATATGTACCCTCATACTAATAAACATAAATTTTTTATATGTTTAAGTGATTGTCTAGTGCGAGCACTTAACGATTTATAACCTCAATTGCCATATTTTATTATTGAATTAAAGCACTATGACAATAAAAGATAAACTTAAAAATATAATATAAATGACAAATACGCAAAAAACTTTTCTTTTTGGAATTTTGCGGTAGTTTTCCATTATGTTGAAACGCTTCGGTATACAGGGTCAGTAACTCAACTTATAAGGTAGGAGATAACATTGACAGGTGATTATTGACATCTGCCATGAATTATGATTATTGAAGTTTAATCCATCAAACTTCTGTCATTAAGTGCCATTTTCTCAATGTCTGTTTAGAAGCCAACTGCCAGTTAAGTTCTGGTTAAAAAAAGGTTATTTACTTAACTGACAGATGGCTGCTAACCAAACACTGAGAAAAAGGTCCCAAGTCTTCAAGAGAAAAACGAATGGCAAGAGAAATAGATATTATCTGAACATATGAGAATCTCTAACGGTTTTCTAGATATATCTGAACTAATTTATTATCTTGAGTGATTGAAAATGTCAATCTGGGAATATGTTGGTTTCCCACTACTATCCACTGAAGAGCTTCTATCTCATAACAGTAGTCAAAGTACCAGATCCAATATGGATACGGATTTATATGCGTTCAGGGAATGTTATCTCCCTAGAAATCTTTGAGTAATATTTATTAATAATCTACCCAGCTTTAATAAAAATAAGACAAAGAATCTAGAGTTGGGACTGTCTCATACCACAACCTGGTGGACTTTGAAAAAAGATTTGAGTTTGCGTCCTTAAAAAAAATGGTTCCCACTCAAGAAATGAAGCCATTAGACCACCGCAAACTTGAAAACGATAAGACCTAAGCTGTCAGTTTGGTGTGGTTTTTGGTTTGATGGAATCATCGGTTCATACTTCTTGCGACATTAACCTAGTGACACCGTTATAGTCAATAGAGAACAGTAGAGATCGATTAATAACCAACTTTTCATGGCCGCAATTGGAAGAAGTTGATATTGACAAGATCTGGTTCCAAAAAGACGGAGCTACGTGTCACAAAGAACGTGCAATAACTAGATAATTGGGAGAAAATTCTGGAGACTCGATTATTTCAAGAAATTATGACAATGAATGGCCTCCAAGAGCTTGTGATTTAACACCATTAGACCACTTCTGGTGGGGTTATTTGAAGTCATTGGTCTTTAGCCAGAAACCAGTCTCCCTTCAAGCTTTCAAAGTCAGTATTAAACGTGCTATTCATAATATAAGACTCAATTTAGTGGAAAAAGTAGTCGAAAATTGGATTCATCGAACTCGTTAGTTATGTTCAGAACTCAATTATAACGATTGTACTTTTCACTGGAAAACCCTGTATATAGAATGGTTTGTTTCTCAAAAGCTCAATACTTACATGTACACATGACCATGATGAAACGCAACACAACTTGTACCGTAATGGGATAGCTTTGGGCCACACCGCACGATTCCTTCATCGGTTTCCAAATGATCTTAATCAGGATGAAGAATTGTATGGGATAACCGAAGAAAACACCCATCGCGGCTACGATTTTGACCACCTGCGACATGCTGCAATGAGAAAAAGAAACGAAGAACGCAAATTAATATGACTTCAGAGCAAATCGCTCTCCACCACCTCGTTTTCTCTCTCTCTACTTACACTTCTTCCGCGTTCAAATTCAACGTTATGCTGCCATCAACATCCTCACCCCAACGCATGTAACCAATGAAACCGGTGAATATGAAAAGTAACGTTATCATGCCCACGGTCACATTTAAAACACCAAAAGTACTCGTAAAGTTTTCAGGATTACGCATTTTATTGCGTAACGGCAGTATGAGCGCAATGCCTTCGAAGGCGAAGAGCGCTGTGCCGAAGAACAATGCCATCTGTGTACCGTTGGTGATGTAGTGACGCTCGCTTATGGCCGGCATGGGACCTTGCAGCGCGATTACCAGTGTGGCTAGCAGACCGAAGAGTAGCGACAAGTTGGCCAACATCGAAACGGGTGAGATGTACTTCAAATTGGTCAGTAACGAAGGCAACATGGCCGGCAGCAAAGTGAGGGCCATTGTGGTGGTTTGACTGATTTCGATGCCGTTTTGATGCAGTACCTGTGGGGGTGCGAGTAGACAGAAATTTGTTGGTAGAAATCAAATATTTATACTTTCAGATGTTATGTTTAAACTTAGGATCAAAGAAACTGCCAAGACCTACTAGTGAAATGTATAAAACTTCCTTAAAAGAAACTCGAAGAATTTATGACATTCGAAGGTTTCATGCTAATATCAGGAGGTCTACTGAATCGGAAAGTAATCTAATACAAATTGTTATCAAAACAGATTTTTCGGAGACTATTAAAAGGGTTTTTGAATGGTTCTAAGTTAGAAACATGAACCACTGTGTCTCTTAGTGTCTTAAGATTCACCAATAGTTCTTATAAAACAGGCACAATAGTTGAAAAGCAAAAAGAAACCGTTCGCATTACAGTCGGGTCTACGTAACCGGAACGCAACCAGATTTTTATCCGGCCAAGAACTGTCAACTCGGCAAAATTCTGCCGCTACAACAACAACCACAGCAAATGGAAACTTAAAAGTTCAAACGCGGTCTCATCTAAAACCACTCGAAGCTCTACCCCTTTCGCCCCACTTAAAAACACTTTCTCACTTACTCACCTGATGCAGATTCTCCGTAATGAAAACGAAATATATCGAACAGAAACCGAATTGTGTTACACACAGAAAAGTCTCCACAATTGTACGCATTAATTTTGACAATTTCCGCACAGGCGGTGGCCCATATTCAAAGACCTTTTCCACTGTATCCGGATAGTCGAAGAAGTCCACACCGGGTGTCTTCTCCACGACCATGATCGAACCTGCAATCAGCAGACGCTCACAGTGCACACAAATAACCGCCAGAATGGGCAACAGCACAGTAGCACCGACCAGGCCGCCATTCTTGAAGGCATCACCCATGGCGAAGAGACCAGCGCCAACGCTACCTTTGAAAAGATGTGTCGCAGTCTCCAAGTTACTGCAATAGAATATGATATGAAGTGGTTAACGGTCTCAAATAGAATTACGGGTGCTAGAAGGTACAAAAGTTTCTCGGAAATGTTATATTGCTTATAAGTACCTTGTGCGGTGAGTCTGCTTGCCACCACCACCCTCAAGATCCGCTGCGTTCGCCTTGGCGTTCTTGCCATTTCGCACCTCCAGTGTTACGCCCATGTTTCGTTACTTTTATGCTACACTGTATGTCGAATTACTTATTACTTTATGTTACTTATTTCTTGTATTCTTATCTTATTCCACTTAGAACACGAATTATTATTTTTTCTTGAATAATTCTGTCTTAAATAATTTTATTCTTGTTTCAATTGCGCTGTTGGAATTGTGGAATTCTTTCGCTCACGTGTTGATCTTGTTGTTGCAGTCTTTTTGTACACTTGTCTGGAATTTCACTAGTTTACTTTGACACCTTTGACAGCGCTCGGCGTGTGTAACGGTTACAAAGAGTTAAGTCCACTGCAATAAGAAAGGAGAACATTGTTTGAGTTTAATCGCATTCTTGCTTGAGTAATTTTCTAAGAAATGAGTATTAATACTGTAATGATTACTTTGGTATATAAATAATTGCAGCTGGTGAGTATTCTCATAAGAATTCTTACTAATATTTAATTAGTTGATATACCAGTTCTTATAATATATAGGATACAAAGCCTTAATTTCTATAGAATATTATAAGAGTACCAGCTACATGTTCACTTTGCTCTAAATCCATAAAAAAATTAATTATCAAACACTCAATTCAGTCTGAATTCTGGAAGATGACCACTTTGTCCTTAAACTGTCCACCTAGCAACGTTGCTTTGATCACTTGTTCATCCGGTTAGCTTAATATTCTTAGATAGATAGATAGTAAAACAGATAGATGAGGATTGCACCGTGATCTTAGGTCTATTATGACCTCTCCTAAATCATGAAGACTCACCTAGCCCCAGCATATTGATAAAGTCCAATAAGCTGCTAGATGCTAGTGAGACCTGTATAGAAACCTTGATCTCAGGGCCTTTATCTTGCGTTTGCAGACTGCTATGCAGTCAATTTGCTGGTGTTCTGGAGCTTCAGGCTCACTGTCGCAGAACCGGCAATTTGTGTAAGAAGCTAGGCCCATGTTTTATAAGTGCTTCTTCAGTTTGCAGTGGCCAATGTAGAATGCGACAAGTAGACTGAATTTGTCCCTAAGGATGTTGATTGCATATTTAAACCTGCTGAGTTTATAACCACCCATTAGCAACTTAGCATGGCGCAAGCCTTGGAGTTATTGCCAATACCTTTTCCTTGCGCAGCAGCTCCTTTATGGCACTTCAACGAAGGTCTCAGGTCCTACCATGTTAGTGGATGCTTCGAAGCGGGCGAGCTTATCAGCCAGTTCATTCCCGGCTATAGCTTTCTGACCGGGCATCAACATGAGGTGCACTTGGTTACGCTCCACTAGACTATTCAGCCGTTCTTTACACTCCTACACCAGTAGTGCTTTCATCTCTTAGGTAGGTATTGCTTTAGGTATCGCTTGACTGTTACTAAGTATGACTATGCGTCCGCTGTGATAGTTTCGTTGGAGGTTTATCTCTACGCACCGACTTGTGGCAAAGACTTCTGCTTGAAAAATGCTCGGAAAACTTCCCATCGGTATGTTGAGTTTGGTGCATAGTCCTGCGACACCTGCAAAAATTTCATCCGACGTTTTCGAGGCGTCGGTGTGCCCACTTGATTGTACCATCCCTAAGCAGTGACTCTAAAGTGGACCCATTCCATTCAACCTTGCGACTAAGGGTAGCCTTGAACTTCTTGGTAAAGTTTAGCCTCTTGATAATGCTATCTTTGGGGAGAAAAGCCAATGGTATTATACCACTTAATTCTTTCATCCGCTGGGATGAGATTAGCTTGCCTCTGCCACGCCCTTCTGCTGTCATTTGCTCTTCTTCATCGCAGAGCAGGCGCATTCTGCCGAATGTACTTTACCAAGGATTCTGAAGGTGGAGTCTTAAAGAAAGGTGCTCCTATAAGTTACTAAGTTCGCTCTTGTCTAAAAATAGAACCTTTTTAGTCCGGTCACCATCAACACCACCCTTAAGTTCCATTGGAACATGTCCTGTTTTGCTAGTGTTCCAAGACCTGAGGTGTTACTCTAAAGTCCATTCCTTCAAGTCACCCTCAAAGAAGCTTAAATAATCTAGTGCGGCTGACGTCTATGTTATTTGCATAAGATTCCCAAAAAATACTTTCTAAGCCAACAATAAGTCCATTTATGACCATTACCGAGATAATAAAACCGTCATTATCGAGCTTTGTGAAATGAAGACTGACTTTCAAAATATACGTTTGTGTAGATTTAATATACACGGAAGATCAAAAAAGGTTTATCGAGCTCAAAGCAAGGAAACATAAACGCAAGCTGAGAAGTCTAGACAGGGATTTTTACAAAAAATAATTCCCACGACAGTAGGTTCCACGTAACCGGAATGGATCCGGATTTTTATCTGGCCAAGGACTGTCAACCTGGCAGAATTCTGCCGCTACAACAACAACATCAAATAAGGCCGCAAACATTAGTTAAAAGCTGTGTAGTAATGAAATAGTTTTGAGTCAATGTTTCTCTATTTTAATCTGTTATACAATACCTAGAATTTTATAGCTATACTAACCGATAAATTACGCGATAAATTAGAAAGCTTTTATTGTAAGAAAAATACCTCAGGTCTGTTAAAACCTCATATACTGGTAATCGAAAGTAGAAGCTTAGAAAAATTACACAAATTAAATTGCGTCCATGTAGGAAATTCTAAACTCGTAAACTTCATCTCACGAAGGTACATTCCTCAGACTACACTTAAGTGAAAATTATTGCACTAACCATATTCCGCTAGCAGATTGTAAATCGAAAACCGACATTCCAAGGTTGTCATTTTGTTGTTTTGTTGCTATAATTTCTGAACTATCTAAACAACCAGACAAGTTCTACATTAACGGTACACGTTTACTACCCACGAAAGTCATAAATAACTTGAATATGACAATTATCACACAGTCATGTACCAAGAAATATCCTAATGACATGCTTCCCTATCAGCACCGGTTCTGACAATTGATTGACACAACAACGTGATCGTATATTATCGACTTAATGCGACTGACGCAGCGATAACACGAAGGTAAAGCATACGCTATCTCAACGCTTACTATTTATTTATATATTGTATATACATAAATATATATAGTATGTAAGTATGTGTTTTTTGCATTCACTTTCGCTTTCAATGATTAATTGCACACTAATCAGCATTCATATATTTTAATTAAAATAATTTATTTTGCACACTACTGCTTTTTTGCGGTGCTCTGGTGCTCTTCCTGCCTTTTAGCCATTCATAAATTTCACTCTTCTTCTTCACGTTAGATAAAAAATACCCTGTGGCTCTATAAATTTACATTGTGTTGAAAAAAAGTTATGAATGAATGAGTAAATAATGCACTTGTTTCTTTTCCTAATCGATTGTGAGTAAATTTATGACCGACAAATTCGTTAAACTTATCGGTTAAGTGCGGTGCGCCTGAGTCAATTTGTACAGAGTAAACACCTACAAACATGCTTATCTATAGGTGATAATGATGGTGTATGATTCTAAAATTATGAAATTAATTATTTTAATTTAATTATTTTAAAGGGAGATGACGGGGTCTATTCCGGATAAGTAGGAGTTTAACATGCTACAGTAACCAGAAGGAAGCTGCGCAAGGGTCATTCGTCTGCAATGGGTGGTGGTTTGACTCCAAGTACTGAGAGTGAGTCGGTGAAAGTGTTAATGGCTCTACTGTGAATGTAAAGTGCTTGTCGGAAGTTAGTTGCGTTCGAAGTCTGGTCGGCGTATTTTTTGATGTCGGCGACGTATGTAGTTGAGGAATGATCTCTTAATGCTCCTAGGAGCCGGTTCCGCTCCAAGCAAGTGTATGCAGAGATGATTTCTGCGAAAGCAACTGCTTGGAATGAGTTCATCATGATCCTTAACTGAGAGCATACGGACCTCACTATGCTGATGTTTGATAGGAGACATCAAGAGGCATCCTGTCATAGTTCGAAGTGGAGTGTTTGGACAAGTCTGAAGCTTCCTCGTCTGCGTTTCACGTTTCCTTCCATATCAGACTACTATAATGTATAGTTGAGATATCGATTTGAATTTTTTTTTTGGAAACAGCTGATATCAGACTACTTTAGCATATATGTACATAGTTGCCATGCAAACTGCATTATTAAAATCAAGTGCCAGTATGAAAACTTTTATATTTAGAAGGGTATTCTAGCTTTGCTGAAATCGAAGTTAACACTTTTCCTGTTAATTTATAAAAATTGGCAGATTTTTCAAAAAAAAAAAAATAAAATATTTTGTCCGTTCGTTCACTTCGCTAAAATTTAGGAATTTTTAATTCCGGTTTCAAAATATTAAACTTCATTATAATATTATTCCGTTAACGCTTGTATACAAATAAAAAAATATTCGAGTCTCTTGTGTATATTTTAAAAACATTTTTTTGCAGATAAGAATGCATATAAGAGGCAAACAAAAAGTTTATTAATTATTGCTTTTTCACATGCAAGTGCACGAATTGCATTTTTGTAAGTACTAAAATACTTTTGTGTTTACCACACGATTTGAAATGCATAATTAGAGAGTCATAAAATGGTATTGAGATCTTTATATGGAAAAAATGCAGGCGTTTAGAAAAAAAATTGTTCTTTAAAAAAAGTCTTGAATATGCAAATGTGCGTGAACAGAAGCAAGACAAAGCATTTGAGATACAATCAAGACCCTGAAAATTGGCTGCCAATAGAAGTCAAGAGACTTTCAAAGACGACCTTGTATGTCAGAAATGTTGCTTGAACAAATAGAAGTCGCGTTTGAATTGAATTGTGACTGGTGATGGAAAATTAATCCATTACGACCAATCTAAATTTATGTATTTGAAAAAGCATAAAGTGAATTCGGCGATTTTTACGATGAAATTATTCAAGAAAGAAGTTCCATTAAATTTTGTGTGCGCAATCAAATTTCTATTACCGAAACGTTCAGAATGTTGAAAAAGACCTTCTGTGATAATTAATTGTCGCGAGCAAGTGTTTTTGATTAGTACAAATTATTCAAAGAGGGTCGAGAATGCGTTGACGACGAACCACGTCCAGGACAGCCATCAACATCAACTGATGATCAACACGTAAAAAAAAATAATAAAGGAACTGGTGCTTAGGAATCGACGATTAACAGTCAGAGATCTTACTGGCATCGTTGGAATATCGGAAGGATCAGTGAAAACCATTTTGAAAGATCATTTGGGCCTAAGAAAAGTGAAAGCAAGATTGGTTTCAAACTCACTCAGGTTTTTTTGAAAGTTGAGTCGAAGCCGAAAAAAGTTGTCAGTTGACAGTTTTCTTCGATTATCGATATGTGGTGCACTCCCAATTCCTTCCGAGCGGCCAAACTATCAACAAATATTTAATATTTGAATCTTTTGCATCATTTGCGCGAAGCTATTCGTAAAAAGAGGCCGGATTTATGGACCAAAAAGTCTAGGCTTTTGCACCACGATAATGCACCTTGATTTTTCGTGAGTTTTTCACTAAATTTTCATCCAAGATCGTGCCGCAACCATCGTATTTGCCTGATTTAGCTGCATGTGACTGTCTGGCTATTCAGCAAATTCAAACGATCGCTCCGGTAAAGCCATTTTGAGTCAATTGAAGACATTAAATGTGAATCACTACGCGCATTGAAGGCGATCCCGGAAATTGACTTAAACAACTGTTTTGAGAATTGGAATAAACGTTGTCACAATTGCATTGTGACCAAGGGCATCTACTTTGAGGGCGACAACATAAATTTTGAAGAATAAGTTAATAATTTTAATATTATGAACAAAGTCTTACTGTATTTTGTCCATTTGTGGTAGGGATGTTTACTCGTACATCCATTAAATTTACCGAACCGATTAACTGCAAATAATTATTCTTACTTTTTGTTAAAATATTACTTGTGACCAGCTGGGTTTTTTACCATTTGTATACATATATTTTGTTTTCATTGTTTATCAACAAAGGAACCACACGACGGTTTAATTGGTTTATTGCCTGATTTATAGTACATAAATATATAAATGGCTCTCTATACATCTATGTATATATTTATTGAATTTTCCAACTAAAATCGAACTAGTCAGATTAGCAGCAGATTTGTACCAATTTGTTTGGAAGCTGTCAAAGAAAGAGAGCATAGCTCCATTGGCGAGTAAAAATTGTTTCAATGAAGGCTCGGTAGATTTGATAAAAAATTGCTCCTTATAATATGACTGGAACTAGACAGATACCTATCCATTTGAAACTAGTATTAAAATTGTGTATTACTGATTGAGTTGTGGCTTTCATCAGAACTAGGTATGAAGAAAATCCAGTCGGCTGAGTAGTTGGTGAAGACGTAAAGTAGTTTTTACTTAAGTAGTTGTTCTGCCTACGGGGATATCAACAGAGCTCTTAAGAACTCACGTATTGCAGAAGGCGCTTAACAGTTAGATTTAGTAATTAAGTAATTAAAGTAGCAATAAATCTACAACGTTTCCAATGAAGCACGTGTACGCGTTATTTTATACAACTTTATGTTCAGTATGGGTGTTCAAAATCGTTAAAAAATAATATGCAAGTGATTGTTTGAAACGCTTTCAATAAACGTGATGCAAATAAAAATGTGCTGACTTTGAATAATCATTATATTGAGGGGAAGTTTCATGTTGTGTAGTTCACTAGAAAAGAGAATTCCACATAATTATTTTAATGCGATTCCGTTTGTAAACAGAACATAGACAGCAAGGTCGAAATTACTGTCAGTTGTCAACGTTGTATGTAAGTTGTCAATAAGTTCTTTCGTGTCGGATTCCGTTTTGGCGAGGCTAAAGTTCGGACAGGGAAGGTTTAACATACATTGTATGATATTATATGATATTATATGATATGACATGATTTGATATATGATATACGTTCTCTGGTTCAGATGCTCTCATTCCTTCTGCCACTCAAGAAAATAACGCGGTAAGAAAATCTGTCATCTTGGCAGCTTCGTAATGAACCCAGGATGCTCCGTACATATAAGAAAATTAAATTCTTCTTCTAAATCATTATAAAAGTATAATCTATCAGTAATCAACCACAAAACCTAACATTTATGAAGTATTTTGTTAAAATACATTTATGCCGAAAATTGCAGAAACAAAATTATATATATTTGTTAATCTCTTTGAACCTCTTAATTAACTACTAATCAGCAAGAGCTCCGAAACCGAAACCTCTCGACAATAATTCCTGAGTACTGATATAAAAATAATAATTAAATTCTATTTAATATAAATTAGTTAAAATTAGTAAACAGATCACTTCAAATAATTTGATATATAAATCAAAAGTTTATCACCCACTTAATTGTCTAAACAAACAAATTAGCATTAATTAATGTTGTCGAACAGCACCAATAAGTGTCCAATCGCTTGAAGATAAGTCTCACATGACGCACACATTCGATACGAATACTTATTGACGCTGCTGTAATAAGCTGAAGCAGTTTCGCGTGTTTTTATAGACCGCAACCAATTACTGTCAAAATTTTCACAGTAAATCAAAGTTTTCCGCAAATTGCACAAAATTAGTATATGGTGGGTAATTACGTCAGAATTACGACAGAAGTTCGTATCTCTAAAAGTACTGCAAAAAAAAAAAATAAATAAATAAACAAAAAAAGACTGCAAAATCACTCTCTAAAATCACCATCCGGCTGTTAATATCGCTGACAGCTAGGTAAATAAATATATTTTTAATGTATATAGGTGTTTTCAGCTGGAATTTGTTTAATGAGAATATTTACTTTTATAATTTCTATAAATTATGCCTACTTTGATTTCAAAAATTATCAAATATCAACGCTAATTGCAAACATAAATTGTGTATTTTATTTAGAGTGTTAAATATAAGATGCTGCGATTAGCTCAAGTGTTTGCATTTGTTGTTGGTTCGCTGCAATTTGGGAACCATGAATGAAAGTCGAAAACAGGAAATTGTTTTGGAGGGTCTGCAAATGCTCTTTTGATATCTTACCAAGTTGAAAAACAAAATATTTTTTTTTTAATTTTTTTTACTTAAAGGGTGATCAATTTTGATTGGTTTTTGGATGAAATGGCAGGTCTTGAATCTCTTGAGGTTGCTCCTCGTCCAAAACGCGGCAATTTTGCTTGTTTACAAACCCATTGAGCTAGAAATTCACCTCATCGCTGAACAAAATTTGGCTCGAAAACGTCGGATCGTCTTAAAACTTTTCAAGAGTCCATAAAACGAAACAATGACACTTGGGAAGGTCCAGTGGCTTCAGTTCTTGCACAAACTGTATTTACGTACGTTTTCAAGTTAAGATCTCCACGTAAAACGGGCCAAATCGTTCCATGCTGCATCCAATCGACTCACAGACTCTCCACGTTCATCGTGTACCCTCTCTCTATATTTTGGTCGTGGGCATGGTCTATTCGGTTGAATATTATTCAATAATAAATGCTGATGTTGCGAATAGTACGATCGGTAAACCGATTATGTTGACCAGAAGTTGAAAGAAGCGCGCGAAACACATTTTTTACAGAACGTTAATTTTCATAAAAAAGTTGGATGAATGGTAAACGTTGTTCAGGTGTAAGTCAGACAAAATGCCGAACAATATTGAATAAAATTAACTTGACAGCTTGACACGACTTACAGATAATCTCTCAAAAAAAGCTATTGAAAAAAGTAGATCGCCTGTTATATACAATATACCATTTTTCCAATAGCATATCTCAAAAACTAGTTAAAACCAAAAACCGATCTCTTTAAAGGGGCCGGTAAGCAGTACCAAGGTTAATAATCTTATAATCTTATCCGATACCAAAGAAAAAAAAATCTACTCATTCGATAAGGTTTGCACGAATTTGAAGTGGTTTCGGAAATCAGCGACATAATCATGTGCACGCCTATCATATATTATCACAAATTGGTCGGTTCATAAACAACCAACGGGAAATATGGTAATACGTGACGTATTTAACTAAACGTTAATAGTACTTTGGTATCAAATTAAGTGAATTACAGTGTTGCTAACGCTAAGGTAGTACAAAAACAAAAGTGTTTAATGAACCATAATTGAAAGTGATCGTAGATACCAACGATCGTCATTGATCTATGCGTTATATGTCACGATCCTTATCAGAGAGAGAGAGAGAGAGAGAGAGAGGGTGAGAGATAGAGAGAGCGAATTGTTATCACCTACTCAACTACTTAACTATGATCACATTGACGTAATTATCGAAAGAGATGTGCTGTGGGAATATGATCAGTGAAAAGCAATAAGGACCGTCAAATGCCAGACAGAAAATTTTCCACTCAAAAAAAAATACATACATATATACATATAAATAACACAAAAACCACATCAAAAAATAAGAAAATAATATAAATAAAAATTCTTAAACTTATGCAAGTTTAGAGAAGTCCACTAATAAATGGCACATATGTATGTATATGTGGTATAATAATAAATATAATACATACATATAATTGACAGCTGCTTTGAGAGTCTGCAAAATTCTTGTCTGGCAGAAGTAAACACAAATTGACATACATATTTTAGCGACTACTTTCTTTGTTGTGATAAGATTATTTATATTTTTGTGTTTGCGAAAATTGCGATAGCATCTTGAATATATAACAAAATCAATGTCAAGATATTACTTGTTGAGTCCGAACTTCAAAACAAAAATATATATATATGTCTGCTTTTGTACTTAATAAGGAATGTGTCTTTGTATGTATTGATATTATCAGAGACTCCAAGACTATTACTTTTAAAGTAAGTACTTTGGAATATGAGATGTATGTATTAGTTTTAATTTTTTTTTCGAAGGTCCAACTTTGAAACCTTGTAGCTTCTGTCATATAAGATTAAATGCAAAATGCTGTAAACCATAAATATGGGTAGAGTGTATGTGATGACCATACTTTTACTTTTAAGAAGCTTACTTACTAGAACTAATATTAATTTGGCCAGGAAGCTCAATTTCGAAAATTCGAAGAAAAATATTTTGATTCGATTTCGGTAGCTAACTTCGAAAAAATAAAAAGTTGGAACTAATATTAATTTACCAGGAAGCTCAATTTCGAAATTCGAAGAAAAACATTTCGAATATGAAGGCTAACTTCGAAAACCGAAAAAGTTATAACTAATATTAATTTGGCCAGGAAGCTCAATTTCGAAAATTCGAAGAAAAATATTTCGATTATGGAGGCTAACTTCGAAAAACGAAAAAAGTAGGAACTAATATTAATTTGGCTCAGAAGCTCAGTTTCGAAATTCGAAAAAAAAATATTTCGATTATTGAGGCTAACTTCGAAAAACGAAAAAGTTAAAACTTATAGCCATTTGGCCAGAAAGCTCAATTTCGAAAATTCGAAAAAAAAAATATTTCGATTATGGATCGATCCTTAAAGAGTGTTCAACAGTGCTATGGACGTCTTCATTCTGTAATCTTAAGCAATTCTCAAGATATAAGTTGAGAAATGATTCATGGGAAGCTAAACTAAGTATTTTGGAACAAAATAGAGGGTTTTGTTATGAAACTAAGCCTGGAAGCTTTCTATCGACATTCGTTGAAATCCTTTTTTACTGCAGATTTCTGTTTGAAAATCTTTGAAAAATTCTGTTTACTTCTGAATTATTTTTTCAGGTTTTTACAACAAGAGTGACATGGTTCCTTAAAAAGAACTAATTATTAAGAAAATCCAAGTGATTTTCTTATTTAATGTGAAGTACAATCGACACAATTAAGTTCTGAATATGGCCTGCATGACAGCTTTTGCAGGAACAAATTTTATGAATTCAATTTTCGAGTACTTTTTCCATAAAATCAACTCGTCTGTCATGAATAGCACGGTCAATATTGACTTTTAAAGCCTGAAGAGAGTTTTCTTTATTAGTCAAGATCATTGACTTCAAATAACCTCACAAGCAGTAGTCTAATGGTGTTAAATCATTACTTTCTTGGAGGCCATTCAAAGTCCCAATTTCTTGAAATAAATAAATGAATCTCCAAACTTTTCTAGCAATAATTCGGTTGTTGCACATGCTGTGTGGCGCGTTGCTCCGTCTTGTTGAAACCAGATTTTATCAAGATCAACTTCTTCCATTTCCTGCCATAAAAAGTTGGTTATCATCCATCTATACCGCTCTCCATTGACAGTAACGGTGTTACTAGTATTTCGAAAGAAGTACAGACCGATGATTCCATCAGATCAAAAACCACCACAAACTGTCAGTTTAGGTGAATGTAATGGTTGTAAATAAATAATTTGTGAATTTTCTTTGAACCAGAATGGACAGTTTCATTTATTAACCTCATCTCTCAGGTGAATGTGAGCCTCAACGGAGAAAATGATTTCCTTAAAAAAGTCGTTGTCGTTTTTAAGTTGTTCTAAGGCAAAAGCAGCAAATTCGTGGTGTTGACGGTTGTAAATAAAATGGATTAAGTTCTTAATTCAGTACGTCTTGGAATCTACAAATTGCGGTCTTCAGCAACTCTTGCCTGAACGCCAGCAATATTTTCATTACTTCCAGCGGTTATTTTGATCATAAAATTTAATAATTTGTAAACGATGTTCCTGTGAATATCTTTCCGCGATAAAATTGTAAATATTACTGAATGCAATGAAATAAAAATTTCAGATCATAATACATTAGGAATGGTCGAAACGACACTTAGAAATCAAACAATTCTTATTGGATACCCGGTATAGTTCACTTGCTGCTTAAATAAAAATAATAAATAATTGTCAACAAAATATTTTTTTTCACAATTTCCAACCATCGAGTATACGAGTATTTCTGAAATTTCATAAAAACTATTCTATACTATTTTAAATAACTAACCACTTCTATTATTATTGCTGTACCTAGAATGGAATAATGATAATAATAATAATTTTTGTCTTTTATATATAATTTCCGGGTACTTTTTTGCCACAACAATGACTCAGTGGACTTTTAAATGGAGCGCCGTAAAATTTATTGCTGTTTCACACTGACATTTGTATTAAAAAAATAAATATTGGTTTAATTATTTAATTATTGCATTTACATAATAAAACAACTGCTGTAAATGTTATATATCGTCACTTAAAATGCAAAATAACGTAAAAATCGTAAAAATTTACAGGCGAATGATACACGATATAATAGAAAACTACTCATATTGGAACAATTTTCAGTTTTGGTTATAAAATGGTTATATATCGGTTATAAATTGGTTATATATCGGTTATATATTGGTTATATCTCTGAGCGGCAGCTTGAAAATTTTTCCTGATCGTGAACAATAAAAAATTATTTTTTTTTCTAATGATACGTTGTTTTGCATTTCAGGTTATGATATGTACATATATCTCCTAACTGTTTACGTTAAATAAGAATTGGTCATGAACAAGCTTCAACCACAGTAGCCTTGAAAGTATTAAAGCAACAGAAAATATTTATATTTACAACGAGTTTTCACAATCTGTAAAAAATATTTGCTTTGTGTAAAATGCAACTTGGACTTATAAATAAAAACAACAACAATAAAATGCACAACCACCAATGTTATTGTTATTTCGCTGGTTACCTGCTTCAGTTGCTTTTGCACAGCTGCTACGTTTAATTAATTGAGCAAATAATTCCACCAGATTCGGCAATTAGCATAACAGACATGTTCTATTACACACGTGAATATATATACACACACACGCAAATGTTGTGACAAGTTCAATAAACGCATTAAATTTGGCGATTGATTTGCAAAAAAATTGCATCAAAAATACACAAAAACACTCACGACCAACAAGGAGTCCGGCTATTAAACGTTTTTGTTGTATTTGTATGTGAATTGTGGTTTACAAAATTATTTTAAATTGAGTTTCGAATTTTTTTGATAATTTCTTTTATTTTTATTTGCACCTTTTAATTAATTTAATTATTTTTAATTAACTTAATTACTTTTAATTAATTTAATTACTTTTAATTAACATAATTATTTTTAATTAACTTATTTTTTGTCACTCGAAACTTTTTTTCTTTGTGAACAGTTGTTGTTTCAATTCACGGTTGTGCGTTAATTTTCACAAAATTTCAAGTTGTTCGCGCCTCTAAGCACCAGCCGAAACTGAACCGCACCAGAGCTGTGCGCGCTCATATTTATATACATACATACAACCGTACAAGCGTACATACAAGTGTGTGCACTTAGCCAAAAGCATCGCATGCGTTCCGAAGTGACTCGAAGGCGACTGCGCCGTGGCGACGCGATTGCAAAATAACTCAAAACAAACTCAATTCCAAAGAACAATAATGAAAAGCAATAAAAGCAATAATAATTATTATAAAAAGTGTCTCAATGCGCGCTGATAACGCGCTGATTACTAACTGATAGCCATAGTAAACTAATGACAGGTAGGAAGGGGAGGCACGTCAATGCAGGTATGTGTGTGTCTGCTAGTGTGTAGGTGATGGCGGCGCGCCAATAAGCCATCCCTCGCCAGAAGATGTGCAAACTATTTTGTTTTCTTCTGCAAAAATTAAGTAATATAATTGAGTATGCTTATATGTATATGTGTATGTGTGTGTTTATTTACATTCCTGTCTTTGATTTATGCAAATAGTGCTGTGTGTGCCTCAGCCGGTAAGTGTGTGAGTATGTTTGTTCTGCATTTGCGAAAGCAGGCGATCGTCACCGATATACTTATGTACATATATTTTATACTTGTATATACACATGACATATGTATGTTTGTAAGTAAACACACGCGTTGCACACGAGGTAAGAGAGTGGCGCGAACGGAATGCGAAACAAATAAATTAAATGTTGGGAAAATACCATTTAGATAAAACTAAAATAGA
Organism: Bactrocera dorsalis; assembly: GCF_023373825.1. Lineage (NCBI taxonomy): Eukaryota > Metazoa > Arthropoda > Insecta > Diptera > Tephritidae > Bactrocera > Bactrocera dorsalis. The sequence goes on along the minus strand of NC_064306.1, from coordinate 59,368,663 downwards.
GTTTGAGGAATAAAGTTAATATCATAAATTAAAAGAAATCAGAAAAAAAACTTTATATAATTTTTTATTGCTATATAAATTGTGAGTATGATTTATGAAGGCTTTTTCCGTCAATAATTATAAAGAAATAGTTATGTCGATTTTTTTGTTTGACACGTATTACATGTGTGGAATAAAATATATATTAATTTCTGGTTTCTATAAAATTTTAAATAACTGTTTATGGAATTTTTATTTAAGTAGTATTAATTAGATTGAATATTTTGTTAAAAAGCATAGATAAAAGCGCAATTTTAGAAATTCTTTAAACTCTTTGATAATTTTTTCCAAATATTTTATGTAAAAAATATAAATATACAAAAATTAATATTAATTTATTTTTAATTTTAAATTAAAATTAATATATTAAAATAACATTTATTTTTTATTAATTTTATATAAAAATTAAAGATTTTAAATAAAAATTTAAAAATTCAGATTAATTTTTTTATTAAAAAAAAAATTATTATATTGAAATTAATCTTTTTTTATAAAAAATAATCAAAATAATTTTTATTAATTTAATTTTAATTTTTTAATAAAAATTCTAAATTTTAAATAGAAATTTAAAAATTACATTTAATTTTTTTTATAATTTTAATTAAAAAATATCTGGATTAATTTTTATTTGAAATTAATATTTTTTATAAAAAACATTCAAAATAATTTTTATTTAAAATTAAGCATTTAAATTAACTTAAATTAATTTTTTTAATTAAAATTAACTTTTTTAATTATTTAAATTTTTTTCAAATTTTTTTTTTGATAATTTGATAAAAGTACTAATTAATTTTAGTTTTAATTTCCTTATTTTGAATACAAATTATTTTGATTAATTTTTATTAAAAAAGTAAATAGTCAAGAGAGTAGACTAATTTTTATTTGAAATTAATATTTTTTGTAAAAAATATTCAAAATAAATTTTATTTAAAATTAAGAATTTAAATTAACTTAAATTAATTTTATTTAATTAAAATTATTTTTCTAATTATTTAAATTTTTTTCAAAATTTTTTTGATAATTTAAGCGAAGTCACTCTTTAATAAAATAGCCTTCTTTAGTGCGAAAACAACAAGCTCTTTACTTTTACGAAAGCAGTATGAAACATCAGCGATATCAGATATATTAAGTGTTATTTAAACAGCAAGTGGAAGCCATTTCACTGCTACTCGAAATACGAGTATTGTATAAAACTCTACTTGCCTTAAATAATATAGAAGAATATTTTTTTAGTAAGCTATTAAAAGACGTATGGCAAATAAATCCACCACTAACTAAATAACAATACAAAATATTCACGAATTATAGGCAAGCCATCCATTTCTGTATCTCTAAATATAATATATTTGATACCTAGAGTATGCTGCGCGGAATTAAAAGCTTACTTATGGAATGAGAGCAAAGATTGACGAACAAAATATTAATAACTTTTAGCATAGAAAAGTGTGCTTATTTGTTTTTGTTATTTTCAAATTATTTTTAAAATAGTTAGTAAGGCGTGAAATATCTACAAAACCAATATTCACTTCCATAGCTGCACATATGTACATATGTATTCTTAATGCATACACAGCATAGATTTATACAGAAATATTGGCACGTCCCAATGAATTTATTTTTGTTGCTCATACGCACGCGCGTACACAACTTTAAATTTGTACCTTTAATTCACAATTTCGCTTCTACGCGCTTTGCATACCAATTACGCTTGTTTATGTTTAGAAATGAAAAAACAACAAACATTATTGAATGAATCAAGCGCGTCATTAAGTTTCGTGGCGCGTACGTTAAAGCGAGTAATTAAAACTAGTATACTCGTATGTCATAAGCATTAGGGAAGTGCTATTTGTGGGATATACATATATATGTATACTATATATGCATGAATGCTAAAACTACAATATTTTAAATACAAATTATGTTAAAATTAAAAAAAAACATATTTCCATTAATTTTATTAATTTTTTTTAATTAAAAAATTTTTTAAAATTAAAAAATTCAGTTTTAAAATGAAAAAAAAAATATTTTGGTACATTTCAAATTTTTCTCAATTTTGTAAAATTATTTAAATTTAAAAAAGAAATATTAAAAAAACTAGTTTTTTTATTAATAAAAAACATATTTGCTTTAATTTTACAATTTTTTTTTTAATTAAAAAATTTTTTAAAATTAAAAAATTAATTTTTAAAATTAAAAAAAAATATTTTGATACATTTTAATTTTTTTTTTAATTTTTTTAAATTAAAAAACAAATATTTAAAAAAAAACGTAGCTATTTTATATATAATTATATTAATTACTAAGGGGCGCAGCCAGTGAGAAATTTTGAAAAACAAAAAATTTTTTTATTATTTTAAATACAAATTACGTTAAAATTAAAAAAAAAAACATATTTCCATTAATTTTACTACATTTTTTTTAATTAAAAAATTTTTTAAAATTAAAAAAATCATTTTTAAAATTAAAAAAAAAATTTTTGATACATTTTAAATTTCAATAACATAAATTGTAACTCGAAAAATATGATTTTTTTTCGCCAAAATTTTTCCGTAAATTTGGTAAATATTAATAAGCATTACAGCGATTCAAAAATATTTTTTTTTATAAAAATTTTGTAATAAAAATTAAATCTCGAAATATTTTAAGTTTAAACTTGATTAATTAATTTCATGCTTACGCGATTTTATAGTACTAAACTCGACCCGCTCTAATAAATATACTCTTCAAGTTTTATAGCATTGATTCTATATACATATATTTTCTTTGAATATAAAAAAATCGCCTTTTTTAGGCCTTGTCATCTGATCTAGTAAAACGTAAAAATATTTTTATTGAAAAAAATTTAAATTTTTTTTTGAAAAAAATTAAACCTCGAAATCTTCTAAATTTAAATTATATTTAAATCTTAAAAATTAAATTAATTGAATTGAAATTTATGCGTTTAAAATTCATTATAACAATTTGCGACCACCCTACTATGCATTTATTTATGTTTTTATGCACACTTATTGATACGTAACAGGAAGAGAATTCACATTCGCACTCATTAATTAATTAAATATTCCACTTCAATTCAAGTTCGAGGTTAAAGTACATACATTGAATTGGTTTTGCTATAGTTTGCCTCCTACATATGATAGTAAGTGCAGGGGAATGGGGTGCGCATGGCGTATGTGAAACATTTGATATCAAACATGCATACATACATATATCCATAAAAGTAAGTATTCTATATATGTAAATATGTATGTATGGATATAAGTATTCATACACAAGTTGAATTTCTTCAGTGTGAAGCCTATAATTCATCAAAAAAAATAGTACATCTGTGATGCGGCTTCGTTTTCCCAAATCCAGCGCACTCTGAGTAATCCAAAACCTCAAAATCTCTACAAAAAGATTGTAGTGTTCGATGAAAATGATTATTGCTCTACAATTTTCCAATATTTTCTCTTTTCATAAGTTACTTTTTACGATTCTTCATAATTACACTTACACTTACATATTTTCCCATCTGAAGTAAGAAAATGTAGTTTAAAGCTCTTCTGACTCGAGGTAATCATTATCTGTGCAGTTTATACTCTCCCATAAGTGCTGTTTCTTGTATTACTTAATGCGAAAAGTATTTGCTAACAATATTGCTGTAATTTGTAGTTTATTTCTAATTATGCAAAATTTCCCACCATAATAAAAAAGTTTTATTTTCTTTAAACGTGGAAACTTTTGCAAGATTATTATTATTGTATAATATACAATGATCAACAGCTGTTAATAACAAAAATGTCTGTATTTACATTCCCAATAAATAAAATAATAATAATAAAAAAATAATAATAATACTACATACTATCAGGGACAAAACGTTTCCACAGAATAAATAGCAGATGTCGTTGACTTAATTAGTGTCGGTGTTGCCAGCTGTTTCTGTGGGTTACACTTCAAGAATATGTACAAATTTAAAAAAAGTTACGCTGCTGAGCTGAGCTTATAACTCAATTAGCAGTGACACGTTTTAAATATATAGGGTTCTAGAGCATTATACAACAAATAATGAAGGGCTATGTTCGGGTGTGAACAAGATGCAAAGGCGAAGGTTACTACTTAATGGTTCTTCTAAAGCAACATGCGGCCGATGTCGTCCTGATCGAGGAACCGTGGCTGATAGCGGACGAATAGTCATAAGCTGCTGGCGACCAACGATGTACTCGAAGGTAGACCAGATCCTGTATGATGATCCGAAATGAATAAAAGGTATTTTTTTACCCACTTTCAGCAACGCTGATATGGTGACGGCAAAACTGGTGTGAGACGCCGTCGATTTCAGATTTCTGGTTCTTCTAATCATTGGTTTCGATCCCAACTCGCGACATTCAATCTGCGGTAGTTCAGACATTAATAACTAAGGTGAGTCGCTCTTTGATTCCATTGTTAGCGAAAACTTGTTCATTTGTAATAACGAAAAGTCTATTAGACGCATTAGTCCCCACCGACACAGTAGATGGGTGGGTCGAAGTTTTCAGCTCGGTGTATAAAACTGCACTGGAGAGCTCCTTCTCACTGAAAACATCGAAGGACAGAGGGAAGTCTCTTTGGTGGACTATAGAACCCCCGGAATCGGAGCGTCCTGCAGACGTTCATTCAACAAGGCTCGTAGAGTTTAACAACCGACGACTCGCGTTGTATAAAATGGGACTTGCAATATGCAAGAATGAGTTAAGAAAGGCAAATAGGATGGAGAGTCCTTTAGGTTTAGGCGTGTTCTCGCAAAGCACCTCGTCTCTGTGGGTTATCAGGACGCAAATGGGAAGTAGCCAGACGGAAATGGCTAAATCTCTTATCTTACGTTTTCAGTGTATAAAGAGAAGGATTTTCTGTCTGCAAAAGCTAGTTCAAATATCGTTATTTTCCCTTCTCATATTTCATTTAGTATTATTTAGTTTAGGCATGAGACAGACTTGAAAATAATATGCAGTTGGCTGTTATTTTCCGAAACTAATTTAGGTCTCATTCAGTTGTAATGCTTTTTTTCGAACATTGTTTTACCGACTCACGTTTAACTGCCATATACACTACTACATTGGTGTTGTTGCTTTTCACGTGAGTCGCAATAATACCAGGTATTAATTTTGCAAATAATGCATTATATCTGTCAAAATAAGTACGCCCTGTTAAATAAAAGTATTTTAAATTTGACATGACTACTTAAGAAATTACCAACTCATGTCTCTCAAAGTCGTCACTTTGTAGAGAGTGGGTAAACATGCTAGGCAAAATTTCCCAGCGGGTATTGGAATGGAAAATACATTAATGTATATTTTAACACTTGAAAATTTTCCACTTACAGAAGCGTGCTTCGGCTGCCATTTGTTTTAATTACTTTAAAGTCGTTGAATTAGTAGAAGTTTTTTCCCGGATCATTGCTAAAATATCGTTCAAGTAGTAAATTTACGCAAATTAAATTGTAAGTAAACAAGTTTGCCATTTAGAAAGCCATTTGAAAGAACAAAAATTAAATAAATTAAATAGTGGTAAGCTTATGTACTTAGTACAGTATTTTCCTTTCAAAAGTTCGCTGTACCAAATATTTAATATTTAGGTATACCCTCAAAAGGGTATAAAATTTGCTACGAAGTTGTAATAGCCGAAAGAAAATGTCCGAGATCCTACACAATATAAATTTATATAGCATGACGAGTTGAGTCCATCTCTTCAGTGCTGTACGGAAGCTCAATTGGTAGTACTTTCGGGTACAAGGTCTGACCGGAAACTTAATTTTGCTACCATTGGGTGCAGGAGCCCTTGGAGTTTGCTCCAACCTACTCATGCAGACGGGCCCCTAGGGGAGTATCATGGTGGTGGTGGTGGTTAAAACTCAAATGCGGGAAGAACTGACACTTTGTTAGTTGAATGTGGAGTTGTATTGCAACCGGGTGTCGGACACAAAGTACGGCAGAGGTTTTAGATGGGCCTCGAACCCTACCAAGGTGATTAATGTGTCCATTCCACACTGCCAATTGGTACTGGAAATCCTAGGCATTAGTTTTGATCCGCTTTGATTTCATCCACTATGCTATTAAGCGCCAAGGGGTTGCCAACAGGTACCCACGTTAAACACGCTGGACGTTGTACATATGTATATAGGTGAATTAGTCTCTTAGTCCTTTGAGAACACGACGTGAAATTTTGCAAACGTTCTTTTCTCTTAAACAAGCTGCACATTTTTTTGGAACCCTCGACATCGGACCACTATAGTAGTCAAGTCTTTATATGGAAAAATTTTTATTTTGACAAATTATCTTCAATATGGACATGGATTATTGTCCGAGAAAGTACTGCAATCTACAATAAAGATCTTCATAAAAGATCTTTTTTATTAAGTACTTCAGCTGGAAGATGGTTTTATAAGATCTTCAGCGAGCTTCTACTCCCTTTTTGGTGTGTGTCTTGGCTATTTTCGATAAAACAGCGGCTTAAAAACTCAAAGTCGACTTCTAACGGTTGATGGATTTTATGAAAATATTTTAAATGGAAGAAATTTTCAATCGGGAGAAAATCGCTGCAAGTAAAAATATTTGAACTTCGCAAGAATGATCGAATCGCAGAGGTTACGTAGTGGCAACAGTTTTCTAAAATTGTTATGTATACTCACATTTAACCATTGAAAATAGCATGATTTGCGTATAGTGTTCATATCCAGGTAATACTGTTGATCAAGTTGAAGTTGATTTCATTCTGTCAGCGCAGAATTTACCGCACGTTCACTAGTCAAATGCGGTTATGGAGAACGTGGTAGCACTACCCAGACGTCATTTGATTATAAAGCTTTTGTTGCATTAATAATAATCGCGGGGGTTTTATAAGAATACTTTTCGTGTTGACACAATTGTACATACATTACATATTATATATACATATATTTACATATTTAAATTATATTTCTGGGAAATTGCTTTTCACGAGTACGTCTGGTCAGGTTACTAAATAAAATTAAATATAAAATTTGCTCATTACACTTTTTGTCAATTAATAAATAGGAGTCAGGAAATCATTAAATAAGTATAATAAGTATAGTATTTAAACAAAAATTAATTAACTAAACTATTTTTAAATTGCCTAGAAACGAAAATCATCGTCATGTTTCATGCAATATTGGTCGTGACTTAAGTGTAAATTCGGTTGTGGTACGTTTCGGTTTCCGAGTCTCATTTGTAATGTAATTATTGTTCATTACTTTTAAAATTAACAAACTTTTCTATAACAACATCAACAAGACATGGGAAACAATAAACTTGTGCGTCTTCGCTTGCGTTTAGTTATAAGTATATATATATGATGAGATGCCCGTACTCTCCGTTGAAGAACTTGCTTATAATAGTAGATGTGGCAAGATAGAATGGCATCGATTCGTCGGAGATCTTATTTGTTGATGATGGTACTTTTCCACTCTCGTGAATATCGTTCAGCTGGAAATAGAATCCTTCTAAACGAAGGAACCAAAATTTCTGAAAGCATACTCTAAAATTTGTATCCTTAAAATACTTGTCTTGCCAATAGTTGTAATAAAAAAGCAAGATCTTTCTGAAACTCAGACTGGCCTACGCTTATAAGGGGCTTTAGTTAGACCTAACCTTCAAAAGGCGCAACTTTTATAATTGCAAAAAATATGGATAAAAAAGGAAATAAAATAAAAAGGAAATTTTTTTTGCTTCAAGAAATTTTCATAGATAATATATTTTTAAAATTCTATAAAGCCTTACTTAAAAAGCCGAATATCTCGAGAAGTGAGGGTAATGATAGCGATTTTGATCTTCGACCTTTTTTGTAGCAAATAAAATTTGCTACAAGTTTGTAACTTTTTCTATAGCTCTTGTCGTTTACGAGATATATACAAAAAAATGCGAATTTCGTGGAAAAGTCAGGTTTAGAGCCCCGTACTTCCTCGCCGGTGTGAGTTACGTCTTTGTTGCATTGGACACTTTTATAGAGTGAACAATTCTGAGAAGTATGCGTCTAAAGTCAAAGCGATGCCATAAAATACCTCTGATCTGTAGGAATTTAAAGATAAAAACTCAGAATTGTAGTGTATTTTCTATGGAAAATTTGTACATGCCTTGGTCCAGTTCATAATGTTAACATTAAGGGCTAAAATTTTCAGAGAATTTTTTTAGGGTATTTCTAAGGAAATTTCGTGACGGGATTGAAAAAAATTAATAGTTAAAAAAAAACTCCCTAATGTACATATATTGATATTAACTACCCTCGTTTCCTCATATTATTCATTCCTAGCTATCTTGTCAAGAATTTGGCATTTGAAAATAGCTATAAAGTTAGTGAGTTGATTTCAATATAAACGACAATGCGGATACCTCATTAACGTAGTACAATAAAAAATTATTTGTGATAAAATTGCTTTATGAGCAAAATTGTTTTCGTTATTTCTTGTATTTCCATTACGGCATATTTTTTTATTGTTTTTGAGTATGTTATTTTTTCGTTTGTATTTTGTATTCATTCGCAGTGATTTACCTTTAATCACTCACTTAAGATAAAGCGCGGTTAGCCAAAACAAGCGCCAGAGGTTAAAGGTTGTTTCCGGAGTGCAGCAGGGTTGACACACTTTCAGCAAATTTGACAGCTATTGAAATAGAAAACAGCTTAAGAAATATAATTAGGTGTCTATAAGTTCACCGCTATTTTATGAAAAAAAAATATTTTTAAGCTTACGAGTAATTTGTCTTTTGGAAAGGAACTCTCAAATGAAGGACAGGTTAAAATAAAACCATGTATTAAGGTGGAGCTAATATGGGAAACAAATCGCCACCGAAATGCAATTACTAAATATGTATATAAAAGATAAAGGAGTATACGATATTTGTAAGCGTGAACGCACATAACGACACATTACCATTGACAACTTGCCACTGTGGATGAGTTGCTCAAGAATTAACGCCAAAGCACGATCATCATATTGGTGGGAGATCCCTAATGGTATCGGCTGCTTTTTGTTCTAAAGGAAAGTACGAGATGTATGAAAAATATGTATGTAAGCTATTGTAATGTGTGCTTATCCATTTTGTTGAGAAATCCTTCGCGAATATTGGATATTACAACAAGACAATGACCCAATACATACAATATGGTTCAAAAAGGCTTGTTTAGAAACGCATAATATACCGTGGGTGGAGTTGCCCGCCCTAAGTCCAGATCATAACCCAATGGAAGATTTATGAGGCATACTTTCTGCAAATAATCGGTCAATGCCGCGACGACTACAAATAGTACAAATTCACAAAGGCTAAGATATTGATATAAACTTTTACACACAACCTCTTTTCCCTAGGAAAGTGCTCAGTGGTCGCAACCGCTTATAATGGACCAAAATAGGATATAGCTGACATCTATAGAGGCTAAGTCCTTTTATGGGTCATTCCTCCCAAAATTCACATTCATTATTATTTTTTTATTGAGAAACAGTATTTCATTATAGAAACATCGCAAACATTTGATCGACTAGTTATCTAACATTTACGATTTTTCTAACAAATCAATTGAAAAGTCTGGAGCTGACAAATCATAAATGGTAACGAAAAGTTGTAGAGTCGCTATCATCAGTGTATCACCTTTGAAGAGAACTATGTTGAAAAAAAAAAATAGTTTTGCCAAAAAAATTGTGTTACTATATTAGGTCACAGACTTTTCAATAGATCTGTTAAGCATTCCAACGTATGTATGTATATCACGTTGAATTTATTATTATTTCAACTATTATTTTTCAACTTTTATTCAGTTTTTTATTGAAAAATGTAGATTAACAAAAAAAAAATGTTTCGCACCAAAAAATTTTTTAATGTAAATTTTGAATAAAATTACTCATACAAGGTGTATTCCAAAGTAAACAGGACTTAAAAAAGCAACAAATGGTTTCTTGCAAAAAAATGTAATTTTTGATCAAATAATAGTCCTTCGAATGTTGGATTCTGAGCAATTTTTGGTCGTTAGTCAATTTGTGCGGAACAAACCGTGCACACACCTTTCGTAAGCCCAAATGTTCGGTTAAAATGCGATAAATCGATGTTGTGGAGATGTTCAATTCCATTTCCATGAATTTCATTGGTGATTTCGGCTGATTTTTGATTAATTCACGCACAGTTTCGATGGAATTTCCGGTGTTCACGCGTTTTGATTGGTCCACATGTTGATCGTCATTTATGTCTTCACAACTACTTTGGAAATACCGGGAACTCTGCTACGGGATAGGCAATCATTGCCATAAACTTGTTTCATTAATTGAAACGTCTCGGTAAGAGTTTTACCAATTTTAAAACAACATTTAATCTTGGCTCTTTGTTAGAATCTCATTTTCGCACCGAAAACACAAACATACTGACACTTAAAACGTAATAACCTCACTTTCAATCAATGAATTGTCATGAAATTCACTGTACAATCGATAAAGATTAAATTGTTAATAAATCCAACCATATCTATCACTGAAAGTGTTAAATTTGAAGCGATGCGGCTTAATAGAGAAGCTGAAATATATGCAACATTCAGCTCCATCTCTGTTCGATTGATACATTCTCCGTGGCTTATCCTCCAAGTTCAAGGCAGAACTGAAAGTTGACGAAGGAAAACCAAGAATCTGCAGCCGACAAGGAAAACGCCAATATGCTTGCATGAGAACTTGCGAAGGATACTAAGGTCTCAGTGTACATTCCTCTGTTACAATCGGCGAAGATTTGGAGACTCGCTTTTCTAGAGAAGTATACGAAGGATTTCAACTGAGTTTGCTGCTTACAGAAAAAGTATGTGCTTAGAAAACCATATAAATAGAAAATTTTATTGACAAATTTACATATATATGGATTCAAAAGCATTTTGGATGATGACAACGTCGTGGGGCGTTTGAAGCTCAAAGGGGAACTTCATCACTGGCTGTGCCATTGGGGGCTGAAACAAATATCAAACTACGACAAGTTACCGACTACTGCATTGGAAACGTTGAAGAACTAATTGCTCTTTTTCCTTTATCTTATAGCTACACTGCATCCATTATATTGTCAGAATCATTCTCGAAAAAATTGTTTTTATAATACTGACAATTCTTGGCCGGATAAAAATTCTTGTGCATTCTTTCAATATTTTAATCAACATTTTAAAAATTGATATACATTTAAAAATCTTCTTACATTTCACATGCAATAAGGCATAAATATGTATATAAACAGATATAGCAATTTAATAAAAATATTTTTTATTAATATACATATAGTTAAAGCTTTATTTTTAACTTACATATAAAAAACTGGTGGTTTCAAAATTTGACATTTGTTGGCATACAAAACTAGTCATGTGATCGCAAGGTCTTCACGAACTAACTTTATTTATTGACAAGAATACCTTTTGCTTTGATTTAATATTTTGTGAAATCAACACTATAAATATAAATGATAAACATTCAAAAAGAGTAATGATTATAGTCGATACCTGAAGTATCGTGTATCACTAAAAATCACATTGGCACATAGACATACTCATCACTTTCTAAATACGCTAAATCTAGTCTAATAAATTCACAAACTTATTGTAGCTACAACTAAACACACACACAAACCCACGTGTATAGGTATGCATGCATGTATGTGTGTATACTGTAAACTTATATATGTACGCAGACCTATTCGAGTAACACTTTCTCAGAGTTCTCCGTAAATGTTATTGTGCTTCATTAAAATGTGTCACGATTTGCGATAAACTCTCGTAGGTGCCAGTCGAGAAGCCCATCAAGGCCAATATGAGTATGACAATATTTTTGGTGAACAGCCAGACGCCGGGACCTTTATTATCGTCGCGTTTAATCAGTAGCTCAATCATCGGTGGGAATACCAGAGCCAAGGCAGTGGAGCAGAGAGCACCGATGAGTGACATGAAGAGACCCAAAGCGGGCACCAGTTCAGCAATGCACACTGGAAGGTAAATTAAAATAATTATATATAATATATTAAATAAATATATGATATATATATGATATAGTTACATACAGTATTCCCTGCTTAAATGTGCTTAAACTATTGTTTTTTTTTTAATGAATTGATATTGGTTAAAGTGATACTTGTACTTATGATTAGATATGAGTCAGAATTCTCGGAAAAGTTTTTGCCACGGCGCCTAAAACTATGCTAAAAAATTTGAATGTAAAATGTCTCAAGATTTTTCATATCAGTAGCCAGTGGCAAACCTTCATATTATTGTTTTTTGAAATGTCTAATACTTCTTTAAATAGTCAATTGGGGTTAAAAAGATTCTACAAATGAGGAAAGAAGATCGTCCTGAACAGAGTGTATTGAGTTTGCCACGAAGTTTGTAACACCCACAAACGTCGGAGACCATATAAATTATGATCAGCTTGAGGATCTCAGTCAATTTAGCCATGTCTGTCTATCTGTTTGTATATACCGAAACTAGTCCCTCAGTTTTGGATATATATATATGCATCTGAAATTAGGCAAATGTTCTTTTTTCTTCAAAAATCTTCTTCATATCTCTTAAACGCTGATATTGATACTATAATATATAGCTGCCATAGAAACTGAATTACCAAAATCAAATTCTTGTATGGAAGAGATACAAAATTTTGGGTAGGATTTTTCCGCAAGGTAATAGAATAATATCAGAAGAAATTGTTCCGATCGAATCGCTATTGCATAGCCACGTCCGTCTGGACCTACGAAACCTGGTCCAGGTTTTGAGGTATCGCTTTCTCTCCAGGAAGCTGCCATACAAACTGAGCAATCGAAATCAATTTCTCACAAGGAAAATTTACAACTCTGATGGATATTACAGCTTCGGTGTAGACGCAGTTAACGGTTTTTCTTGTTTTATATACACCTTAGACGATTAATATCGTTGAACTCGTTAAGAATGTTATAATTAATATTCATAGACGCGCTCAAAAGCTGAAGAGAAATGAGAAATTTGAAAATACCCAGTTGTGAGATCATTAAGTGTGGCGTAGCTCAGACTTACAAGTAATTAATGATTCATTTCTGGGAATCTTGTCATTGCCATGTGTATAATGATTATGAAAATCATCACACGTTTTTTAATAAGAATATTTTTCATCGCCTAATGGTTGTTTGCAATACTTTAAATCAATCGGGATACATATAAGCTCATATACATACGAGTATGTATATCAAAATGATGAGAATGATGGCAGTAATTTAATACTGGAGGGCTGTCTCGTCCGTCCATCGAACTGACTGCGCAGGTTTACTTATGTAAAAACGGAGATATCTTAATGAAACATTATATTCTTGGTACTCTGGGGAGATTAATATTAAATATTGGCAAAATCGGACTTTCGTTAAGCCCACAAAGTACTATTAATCGAAGAAATCTTGAGTGAAATAATTTCTTTGCATAAATCTAGTATATAACATTCTAATCACATTCTTTGGTACTAGAACCATTTCAAAATCGACGGGATCGCACTACAACCACGTCTACTCTTTATACAACATAATTTTCAATTCTATCAAATTATTCCGCTTTGAAATATTGGGTAGTCGAAAAACTCTTTTCGTATTTTGTCGAGAAAAATGCCACCCAAGCCACCAATGGAATTTGTGGAGTTTACGGAGATGATCCTGTATCAATTTGTGTAGCACAACAATGGTTCGCTCGCTTCCGTTCTGGAATGGCAAAAAGTGGTCGACCACATTGGCTTATATGTAAATGTTTATTTATTTATTATTATAAATATAAAAAAAAAAATTAAGTTGAAGTTTGATTAGAAAAGACTTTTTAACCGACCAAAGACTCATCAAATTGAAGCGAGCGATTGTCGAAAGTATTCGGAGTTAGCGACTAGATGCGAGGTACTAATCACAACAACGCTTGTCCTCTGTTGCAAGACCGGTTAAAAACTATTAGAAAACAGCGGTTGGAAAATATCGCCTTACCCGCCTTATAACTCAGACTACCTTCTAACTACCATTAATTCAGGCCATTGAGATTGTCCTCGCTAGAATATGGTACACATCAGAATTGGGTATCAAAAATTTTGACTTGATACCTGCAGATTACAGTTTTTCACGGCACCATACATAATATGAGAACTTGCGTGGCTATAGCAGACTTTATACTGAAAATATCGCTCGAAATCCGAGAAAAAATAAGTAAACTAAGTAAACATCTCTGGTGTACATTTTCTGGTAATAAAGACAGATAAAATCGGTTCAGTACTGCCACTTAGCCTCCATAAACCTTATGATGGCACCTAATGATTTTCGATATCCTAGTTAACTTTAACCGTTAAATATTGTTATGTACGATAACTGGGTACCTTACGTAATTTTTTTTAATAAGGCAACCCTATAAATCTTTAAACTATACTCACAGGTCAGCACCACCATAATTGTGCGGAAAAGCAGCTCTCCGGTGAATGGACGACTTTGGAAATGGAAAATTTGTATAGCATTTGGCAGCATAATTTGTATGGCAATAAAGAATTGTAGGGGATAACCGAGCATCACACCAATTGAAACCATGACCTTTACACATTGCGCCAAACTGCGAAAAAAACATAATAAAATAAATAACTGTTAAGTATGCACCTTCGTAATTCAATAAATATAACTCACATAGTATCGCCCAGGTTCAAAGTCAAACTGCCACCCACTTCTTCGCCCCACTTAAGATAACCCAAGATACCGGCAAACAAAAACATGAAGGTCACCAAGGTCATGCCCATATTTAGCACACCCATGGTGCGAGCAAAGTCCGAGGGCTTACGCATGGCATTGCGCAGTGGCAGCACTAAAGTTATGCCCTCAAAGGCGAAGATCGCTGTGCCGAAAAACAGCGCCAAATGGGGACCGTCAGTGTAAAGTTTGCGCTCCGCCGCGCTGGGCACACCATCCTTCAGGGCATAGAATATGGTTATGGCCAAACCCACAACCATGCAAATGGAGGCGACCAGCGACACGGGCATCAACCATTTGAGGTTCGTTATGAGCGAGGTAAGCAAAATGGGCACAAACATGATTACCATTACAAGGTGTACATCGATATCGACTTCGTAGGCATCGAAAATCTATAAAATTTTGACAATTAGACATTTGATTTTCACTCTTTTGTTCTCAAAAACTACCTGTTTCATATTTGTGCTGATGAACACGATGTAAATACAACAAAAACCCAACTGTGTGACGCATATAAAAATATTCACAATGGTTTTCATCATTTTCGACCAGGTACGCAGTTTGACAGGTCCATTTGCGAAGCACTGCTCCACCGTTTCGGCATAGTCAGCACACACCACACCGTTAGTTAGAGCGCGCATCTTTTCGGAGCAATTGACGAGCACGTGTTGACAATGCACCGAAATTACGCCGATAACCACGAGCAGTATGGGTCCCACAATTATGCCGCCATTTTTAAAGGCGTCACCCATAGCGAAGAGACCGGGTCCAATGTTGCCTTTGAAGATGTGTATTAGCGTCGTGACATAGCTATAAGTCGAGAGGAATTTGATATTAGTTTTGCTTAGTTAGTTATATGTGAGTGTGCATTTACTTCGTTGGCGGGTGCTCGGGCGCATTTTCGCCTTCTTTCTTCAGCTTGACCTGTGCCATTTTCTCCACATCACTCCTTTGCTGCACTGCATCGTCTATGGCTTTGTTAGCATTAGCTTCAGTGGGTTTATGCTCCAAAGGCACCTGAGTGTATGTTTGGTTCTGAAAATAATAATGTAAAATGTATAATAGATTAGAGGTTATGTCATACTAGGAAAACTACTGATTAACTATATTTTATTTTGAATTAAATCTGATTTACATACTTATAGGCTATTTGAATTACAAAACGATACCATTTAGAATAATATTTTTATGTTTTCATTGTTTGTCACAAATATTTTATCAATGAGTTTGTTCTTCAGTTTTTGGAAGCTGAAGTCTAAAGAATGTGTTAGATGAGAATTTAAGGGGTTAGAATTAGAAAAATTTAAAAACAATTTTTTTTTAAATTTTTTTTAAAGTATCAACATGAAGTCATCAAGCCAGTTCCCAGGCGAAGTGCTTGAACGATGGATAGACTATCTCAGACGTAGCCGCCGCCAACATTTCAAAGATATAATCTTCAAAAGTCCGACACTTTTCGAATCCGACCCTTTTCGAGTTATTCGATAATTATCAAGACGCTCTGGAACGTTCGAGAACATGTAACTGCAAAACTACAAATTCGTTTTTGTATGTTTTTTTAACTGTTAACCACCTTAGCTCGAAAACCTCTCGGTAGATTTCAAAGAAATTTGTATATCTTTTTGAAAACATGAAAAACTAGTGACTATGGCTACACACAATCTCATCCAAAAACCGGCTACATAGCTCTGATAATGTAGTGGACACAAGTTATTGATCTCTGTTCCGAACAACACGAAACAGTTTTTCACGAATAGCGAACGATCAATGGCTATACTCCGAATGTTTTTGCCATTAAAAATCATTCAGGATCTTACTGGCATCGTTGGAATATCGGAAGGATCAGTAAGAACCATTTTGAAAGATCATTTGGGCCAAAGAAAAGTGAAAGCACGATTGGTTTCAAAATCACTAAATTTTTTCGAAAAACAGTGGCGCGCTAACGTCTGTGAAACAATGCTATCCGACTACTAGGATGCCATGAAACGGATTACTGCTGGCGATGAGTCTTGGATCTATGCTTAAGACCCGGAAACAGGCGATCAATCGGCCGAATATCGTGGCAAAGTTGAGCAGAAGACGAAAAAACCACATCAAAGCAGGTCTAAAATCAAGGTTACCTTGACAGTTTTCTTCAATTATCGATATGTGGTGCACTCTCAATTCCTTCCGAGCGGTCAAACTATAAACAAGGTATAATATCTGAAACTTTTGCGTCGTTTGCGCGAAGCTATTCGTAAACAGAGAACGGATTTTTTCGCAAGTTTACTCGCCTGCTTTAGCTCCGTGTGACTTCTGGCTATTCAGCAAACTCCAACGACCGCTTCGTGGAAACCGTTATGAGTCAATCGAAGACATTAAACGTGAATCTCTATGCACGAAAATTGACTTTAACAACAGTTTCGAGGATTAGAAATACTAATGTTGGCACAAGTGTATTGAGGCCAAAGGGTATCATTTTGAAGGGGATGACATAGAAAAATAAATTAAGAAATTTTAAATTATGAACAAAGTCTTACTAATTTTGCTCATAGTAGTATACATATGTACGAGTATGTAAGTATATTGACTACAAGCACTCTATATATAGTTTCACTACAATTAATGTAGCTATTAACATAACAAATCTATTTGAAGCTATTAATATGGTCGTAAACTTTTTTTCTCAACATTTTAGACAATTCTGAATAGTAATTGCTATATTTAATGGAGAGTGAGAAAACAATAACTATTTGCATGCCCATCAAAGCAATTATCACCAAATAGGCTCATAAAAATAAATGCAGAATAAAGTATAGAGAAACATATGTAAATAAGTGTGTGTATATGAATTAGAAATCACAATAAATGAGAAGTAAATTAGAATTGAATGGAAATGGCAAATATTTGCTGAATAATTGGAAGCATCAACAACCGAAAACGTGACCACATGCCGGTAAGTTGGGGTGCATACTCGTATATACACGAGACGAGCAGAACCGGTAGGTTTAACTAAGTATATATGTATATGAACTCGTGAGAGAACGACAACAAATACGACACCTGTACATTGGTTGCGCTCGGAGAAGAGAGATGACTTCGAAGAATTATGCAATGTAACTACACAAATCATCTTGATCGTGTTGATGGGCATACGTCGGCTCATTTTACTTTGACAACTTATGACGTTAGTTCAAAGATGTTAAATGCTTGACGAGAGTTGGAGAACACGCGACACCGCTGACAATCAAAGGCCTTTTCACTTTTTCCATTAACTATTGTGTGCAAGTATATTTTGATTAGTTTTAATTGAAGCAAACGGCGACAAACGGTGCAAAGTATAACTTGACTCACATGCGGTATATACGTATCAGTTAAAAAATAATTAAATATATATAGCAATATATAAATACCGGCAATATAGCGGCAATGAATGATCAATTTATTTTGTGGATTTTTGGTTTTTGTTTTAGCTTGGTGGCGCTTCAAATTATAAAAGCGTAATGGAAAGTTTTGAGTTTTAGCGCATTTACTCATCTATTTTTAATAACACGAAAATTTACTTAAAGTATTAAAGTTGAAACAAAAAAAAGTAAATGTTTTTTGGCAAGCAAAATGTTGGCGTAGGTAAAGTAGTGGCGTCTTATAAGTCAATTGACGCTCTTAAGAAAATATTTGGGCAACTCTCCAAGTTCGTGATTAATGTGAGAAATGCGTGCTTCTTTATTTGTCATAAAATTGTTTATAACAATTGTTTTTTATACAAGTGTTTAATACTGAATATTTATGAGCTAGTATACAAAGGCATTCTCGAAATTTTAACAACCTAAGGGTGTGAACATATAAAAGTTTACAAATAAAAAAGGTATTAATATTTAATCCAAAAATCCTTCAAAAAAAAATCAAGGGCCTAACAAAATTATATTGAGGGTAAACTCAATTAAAACCACTAGTCAGTCCATCATAGATGAGCATCCGTAATGATCGATGAAAATGAATGTACCTCCCGTAAGACTAAAAAGGTCCCACATAGAAAAGTTACTATATGCATACAACAAATGTTTTCTAGAACTAAGGCTGGAACTCATGGAGGGCTTTTCCTGCACATCTACGATTTTGAGCGATTGAAAACTAGCGGGGTCTTGGATTCTAGTCAGCACACACTTTCAGTGTTATTGTGTACGGCATAAATTGTAATCAGGGCGTCTGAGGTTTCGTAACAGACTAACTGTCGACGGATTCGTCCTGCAGGCGACGTTACGTGTAATATCTTGGCACTTTTATATAGAACACCATCCGAGCAAACTCGTATTCCTGGCACAGGCGAAATAATGTGGAGAGAATCGTAATGGTAGTGTTGAAACTGTAAAATACACTCACTCGCCGTATTTAAGGGTTAACCTAATATTCTCTATGTCGCTTCATTACTATTTACTTATCGTCCCGCTGAAAACATCTGGACATCAACCTTTGGGTCGATATTAGCGTTACTCTTCAGTCTTACGGTGAAAATAGGCTGGTTACTGCCCTTATATGTTTAGACCTATAATATAAATAGAGCACAAAAAAATATAAATCGCTCTCGTCAGACAACATCGTCTGTCCTCACACAGCTGACCGTTCGGGTCAATATTGTTTGTGATGTGCATTCGCTCAACACTACGTGCGACCCCAATTTTACGATTCTGAATCCTCGTAGGTTTATTGTGAAATCTTAACCTGTCTACTGTACTCTTTGATATTGGTCGAAGAGTTTACGTACGAGTTTGGGGCCATTTTAAATATCGTGTTTTAATTGAAAAACTTTTTTCTGGGTGTTACAAACTGGGTAGCACACTTAAGTCAACCTATTCAGGGTATCACACTAATCACCCGGAAGAAAATAAAGCTATTTTTGTATCAAGTACAAGATCGCTAAACCACCTGAAAGTATGCAATCAATATAATTTTATATTGTCGACGAAATTTATGCGATAAAATTCGAGTGCTACTCGTCTAGACACAAAATTTTGTGTTGTAACAGTAGATAAATGATAAATTATCTTATCAATTCTACACATGTTCATTCCAAATAAACTAATATTCTACTAATGTGTTTATCAAGATTTGTATATTAACTTGTTACGTTGTATTTACTCAATTTACTTTCCTATCTATCAAATAAAATTAACAATATTAGTCATGTATTATAAAAATATATAGATAGGTTTAAGTTCTTAAATGTAATGCATTGATACATGTGACTTTTTAAGACACATGTGACTTAGCATATTTTTTATATCAAAATAACTACTAAAGTTAATACTTATGCTTTTACATTAGATAAGCGGAGAGTGATGAGTGTGTACTTAAAAACATGTGACGTGCGAATTACAATCTATATGAATTTATAACCAAATATTTATACTTCAGTAGACCAGATTTTAAAAGTATTTCGAAATAAAACCTATATTGCATATTATATTAAAATATTGTACTCCGCATTCTGGGATTTTATACTTACATATACATATGTAGTCTATTTTTAAGTATTTAATCACTACAAAGTTTTCGTCTATTTCGATTTTATCTGGCTATAATTGCTGTTATTTTTATATTTTTGCGATAATTATAGAATATAATATTTTAAGTGAAAGTCTGGGTAGGTACTTCTAAAACACTTCAGAAAAATATTAAATGGTACTTGTGCACAGAAGATAATTGGTTACAAAGTTGCCAACTACGAATATATCGGCAAAATAAGTGCCCTACGTACGAAGTCTATAACGCCTTTCGAAAAGGTTTCAAGATATTATCAGACAGTCATTTAAGAACTGGAATTACAATGCGAAATCGTCTACAGTTATTTTTTTTGATTAAAAAGAAAAGAGTTTTGAAAGAGTTTTTTAGTCTAAAAATCTTCTTAATCTTCATTTAGTCATATAACGTCCAGTAAAATGAAATCCATTATCTTTAAAATAGATGGCGATGATAGATTAACAGATCAATTGAAAAGTCCCTGGCCTACCAAAGTAAACACATATTTCTGGGTAAAATTCGTTTTTATACCCTGACCAGGGTATATTAAGTTTGCAATAATGCAACCTCCGAAGAAATTATTCAGATCGGTGAACTATAGCATATAGCTGCCATACAAACTGGACACATAGTTACTAAAAGAGATGCACCTGTGAAGCGTATATTAGCTTCGGTGCAGGCAAAGTTAACATTTTTTCTTGTTTTTTATTCAGCATAGTTCCCTTCAAGGGTACGAGTATACTGATTATAGGGATCCTCCAACTTTTCGATTGATGTTGATGTTGATTGTTTCATGCGAATCCCAAAATATACAGACGCCACAACCTTGTCAACCAATTTTTTTGTTTATTTTTCACTCTTTGGAGCGGGTTCATCGTGTGCGGTCCACTCGAATACCTGTCGATTGGACTTCGGAGTGAAATTATGAAGCCATCTTTCATTCATTGTTACAAGTCGCCGTCATGTGTTCTGGACAAAAGTGAGCTCGCATTTCTCATACCAAAATATTCGTTAATGATATGATGTACACGTTCAGTTGATATCTTTAGAGTGCCTGCTATCTTGAATAATTTCACTTTACGGTCATCCAAAATACTATAGTTTTGTGCAATTTTTATATTTTCGTGGGTAACAACCTCTTTTGGACATTCACCGTCTTCGAGGCTCATTTCATCACGTTTAAACTTAACATCCTGGATGGTTGATTTTCCTGGGGCAGTGTCCGAAAGCTCCTCATCAAGTAATTATAGGTTACTTTAATCTGGTAGATCACTGAGCCAAGCATAGAGCACTTTAGGTTCCTTTGCGATCATCCATTAGCAGCCTGTACTTCACGCGAATTTTAACAGACTCTGTGGCGTCACTATCGATCCTCCTCCAGTGTATCATACCGTGGGGACCCCAGATGCTTATCGCGTAGTCTTGCCTAGGCGGGAAGGGTCAAGTGCACAAGAGATGCTCCATTGTTTCCCTAGTGATTTGCTCTAGATATTTCCTGCAGTGTTATCGATCTGTCAGTCCCATTCTGCGGGCATGTATCACCACCAGACAGTGACCAGTTAGTTTGCAGATCATATTGCTACGGTCTCTTCTATCGAGTGCTAATAAGAATATTGTGTACTTCCGATCTATTGTTTTACACATGATTTTGCAGTTTTGCACCCCTGTAGCTCGTTCCATCGGGTTTTGATTTTCTTTACCATGCTTTGGTTCAGATCGTTGTTGATCACGTTTTCGGGTGTTAACCAGTCTTCTAAGTACCAGCTAAACTATTGTTATTTACCAAGTGGTTGAAAAAGTCCCACATCATGTAAAAAAAGTCGCAGCACGAGTAAGACTAAAATAGCATTTCTCTCCCGATCACAAGGTCACAGCATGTTATATACAATCTAATTGCATTCATTCACCTAAATAGTCATTCACCCTTTTAGCGCCTTTTAAAACGTGTAGAGTAAATTACATATTCCCAAAACAAAAGGAAATAAAATGAGGAAAAGGAATACAAAACGAGACTTTAAGCCAAAAAAAATTTAAATTTTAATTGTAGGAACTTACAGAATCGGGGACAGATTTGCTGATTTCATATTTGCCAAGCCCCATTGACCATCATTGTCTGCGGCGAGTCGCTTAGCCTTGGCGAACTATTTAACCGTGTGGGAAATTATCAATGGCGAAACAAATACAAAGTGGGCTCTTGGTATTTACTACTACGTGTGTATGTTATACAATGTGTATACAAATTATATATGGTATTGGCCAACAGCTGAGTGAAGAAAAACAAAATTAGCAATAGAACTTATTTAGGTCCAACCACAGACGCAGATATGAGTAAATATTTTTATAGTGTGTGGGTGGTGGTGTTCTGTTGTTAGAAATTACACTAGTCTACACATTGAAGGAAAAATTATTCTGCAAATTTTATTTTAAAAATTTCTACAAAATTGAGCTGAGGAAATTTAGAAAACTTCAGTATGCATAATAAAACCTTATGTTATTAAAAATTTTTAAATATTAAATTTGAGTATAAGAGTGTATGGTGGAATATATGTATCCTCTCTCATACGGCTGAGAGCTGGGCATTCGCATAGATAATGTTTCAGCATTTCACAGACTCTTTTCTATTTTCTAAAGGTGCGATTTTAAGGGTACATGTAGGTGGTTGTGAACTTGCTCGATAGAGCAGAAGCTCACTTAAATATTGAATTGTAGGCATTTAGTTTAAGGCTACTTTCCGTGTATGGATTACTACGGGAAACCCCGCTCCTGCTTCCTATTTCACCCTTTGATCCGTCGGTGAACATGTAGATTGCGCCGTTGGAACTGGCGATCACAAATCATTGTTCCATTCTTTCCTATTGGGGAATAAAAACGCTGTGTTTACTTCCTCATGGAGAGACCCGGTTTCTCGGTCGCGTTGACAATTTAGACCGAGTTCATTAAGAGGGTCGAGTATAATACCATGTCCGTGACGAGGTGGAACAACTTGATGCATTTTACGTCGAGATCTTAAATAGAAAACGTAAAAAATACAGCCTGTCCACGAACTAAAGTCGGTCGAAGTTCCAACGATTCGACGCCAAATTTTGCTCAGCGATAAGGCTCATTTCTGGCTCAATGGGTATATAAACAAGCAAACTTGCCACATTTGGGACGAAAAGCAACCTGATGAGATTCAAGAGCAGCCATTTTATCCAGATGAAACAACGGTTTGGTGTGGATTAAGAACTGGTGGAATCTTTGATCTATATTTTTTCAAAAATTATTATTGATAACCGGCTATATGATGCCTTTAATTTAAGCTCGTGATCTCGGCGACATTTGGTCTCAATAAAACGGAACACATCGCATCAATCAATGGATTTATTGTGAGAACACTTCTGCGAAAAGTTGATTTCACGTTTTGAGCCGGTCGATTGGCCACCAAGATCGTGTGATATCACAACATTAGAGTTTTTCCTGTAAGAATATGTAAAGTCTAAAGTCTATGCGGACAATCCCGCTTCGATTGAGGCCTTGGAGCAGTACATCACGAGTCTATTTGCCAGTTACCAGCCGAAATGCTCGAATGAGTCATGAAAATTTTACTCAACGGATGGACCATCTGAGAAGAATGTTCTTTCGAAGGATATTAAACATGCCCCCAGTAAATTTGAAGTTTCTTTTTTTTTTTCTTTTTCTTTTAAAAAGTAAGGAACCTCGAAATGGATCATCCTTCATAATTACGAGGACAGATGATATGGTACTAAAGTTTATGCGCACATTTTATACTAGTTCTGAAATAGTTACGATATTTATATTGTTGGGTTCAATCTAAACATTGTGCTATGTTGAATAGTGTACTTCATGACATACATATGGTGGGTAGGGAAGAATAGTTTTTATATTTTCATAGTGGAAACGAAAATAAAAAGAATGAATAAATTATTGTTTGATTATACACGTCTCTATTTTTAGGTTATGCGTTAACATTGAACTACTTAAATCGTTTTTTTTTTTGTTCTTCATTTTCCGGATGCAACTTGTTGATATACATAAATGTATATTCTTACAAATTCACCTATATATTTGTTTTTATTATTGTTAGATATTTTCTGTATATATGTTAATTCTTTATCTGTTGTATTATTTTTTGTTTTGTTTATTTAAGTATATAAGCGAAAATTGGCAATTTTTCAAAAAAAAAAGAATGAAAAATAAATTACGAAAAAAAGCATTTTCACAAAGTATTTCATTTTCGCTTATTTTTCACAGTGCCGCTGCATTTTCTAGTATTTATAAATGTATCTATGTATATTAGAGGGGATCGATTTGCAGGGAGCCAAAAGTAAACAAAAATAGCGCGTCTGCGGGGACATGATCTACGGTACATTCTGAACTCGTTTTGAACAACTTTGCCTGAGAGACCACGGGCCTAAAACCGGTTTCAAGCCAGCGATTTTAAGCTGAAGTTTTTTAGGGATTATAAAAAAATGTCTCGATGAAATTTAATATGTAGGCGTTCTCCATCCCCCGCATACGCGTTTTTATAGCAAAAAAATCGACCCACTCTAATGTATATTTACATATTTATAATGTTTACATACCCACAGACATATTTGTGCCACTTTGTATGCCAAGCAAAGAGTCAATGATCTTAATTCTTAAACGCAATTATATTATGTATTGCAATTAAATGGCTTAAATGTCATGGCATTGCTCGATAAATGATTGCACAAATAACATGGCAGAGATTAATAAAAATTAATTTAAAATTGTTTACTTTGCCCTTAGAAATTATGACAATACAATAAGCATGCATTCAATTGCAGAGAGTATTATAGTAAGGGCTCAACTTTTATATACCAAAACTTATAGTACATATGTACATACGAGTACAAAGATGTATCTATGTATAGTATATAGTGAATGGCTAACGGAATGCGATAGTAGAAACTTGGCAAGGACACAATTGAGGCAACAGAGTATTTGCTTACACGCTTACGAGGTGTGTTCAAAAAGTTAGGCGACTTTTTGCATCTAGAAAAAAACAAGCTGGGGTTTAATGTAACTATGTAGAAGAATCAGCAATTTTCTCCCGTTCCAAATAGATCACAGAATTTATATCAAATTTTATATAAGAATGGAAGTAAATATTTCAAAGCCCTTGAAATAGCACCGATGGCGTACGATGTCTGCTATAAGTTAAATGAAATGGCCAGATGACCTAAGCCTAGAAGTAATTTTGTTTGCTGGTGGAATCGTCTTTAAAGAAGTCTCAGTTCAGAAGTTCCTAGCTGAAATAGTTTTGAGCCGAGGAATATTTCAAAGTATTTGAGAAAAGATACAAAGTCGTTCTTACATCACCCAACAGCTATTGATTGTGGCTAATGAAGACGCTGATTTGCTCAAAAAACTATAATAAACCATCAAGTATGGGTATACAAATGACTTTTTGAGTAGAAGTTAGAGCTGATGGTACCCAAAATAAATTGGTGAAATAACCACTGAGGTCTTCAGAAGTTTTCTGAAGTTTAGACATTAACGTTTATGAACAAATTAGAAACGTTTTCGAGAAGAATTTAAATTCATCGAACTTTTTGAGCGCACCTCGTACATGCCGAGAATGTAGTATATGTTATAACAAACTAGACAAATTTGTATTTAAAGTTTATAGCAGAATGTTTAATAATATACTATAACATATAACGTTTCAAATATGTTGAGGTTATGTTACTTAATTGTGGAAATCTCTTATAACAGAATATTTAGAAGAATTTTTCTGATAACCGGTGTTTCCCCGATAGATCTTCTCTTTTCTACCACGTCAACAACTTTGGATTCAGATTATAAAACGGATCAGCGGAAACCAATTATTCTAAAAGAGATCCTGTTGTATTGAAGTCATAATATATTTATACTATTAGATTATATTAGATAAGTAAATGAGGATTACATCGCGCCCTAAAGTCTATTATGCCCTCTCCTAAGTCACAACGACTCACATAGCCCCAGCAAATTGATAAGTTCCAATGTACTGCTACATAGATGCTAATGAGGCGCTGTGATCCCTATTTGGAAACTTAGATCCAAGGGCCTTTATCCTACGCCTACAGACTGTACAGTTCAATAGCAGGTGTTCTGGAGTTTCAGACTTCAAGTGGCAGAACCGGTCATTCGCACAAGAAGCTAGGCTCATGTAATATAAGTGCTTCTTGAGCTTACAAGGGCCAGTGTAGAAGGCGCCAAGTAGTGTAAGTTTTTCGCTTGAGAGGGATCTAATAGTCTATTTATTCGTTCTATACACTCCTGCATCAATAGCAATTTGATCTCGTATACAGATTTTGCTTTGAGTGCCGCTTGACTATCGCTTAGTATAGCTATACGTTCATTTCTAGAGTTGCGTTGGAGGTTTAAATAACCGACTTATAGCAAGGATCCATGCTTGAAATCCGCTCGGAAAATTACCGATAGGTTTGGAGCGTTTTGTGAGTGGTCCTGTGACACCTAAGATATAGCTCGAGAACGGAATTGTTACATTCAGTCTTACTGCAGAGGGTAGCCTTAAACTTCCTCTTGTAGTTAACTCTGCTGCCCCTTGGGATTATAGTCAGTGATATTTCGCCACTTATGTAGGTCCTTCATACATCGAGAAGAGATTACCTTATCTTTGTCAAAGCCTTCTGCTGTCATTTGGAGCAGTGTGTGTTTGGCAACTTGACCGATTACTAACTGAAGTAGTGTGAATTCCAGCAAGACGCCGTCGGACAAGTGCGCATTACACCCGACACATAAACGTAAGTGAGTCGTTGCAGCTTCGATAGTTGAAGTACTACCAAAGTTGGAGCCCAAGCCACCACTCCTTATGTCATAATCGGTCGCACGATCATTTTGTACAATTACCCGACAATCCTTGACTTGCAGCCCCAGGATCTACCAGCTAACCAATTGCACACCATAAGTGCTTTCGTAGCTTTCACCATGGTCAGATGAACATGCTGCTTCCACCGCAAAGTGGAGTCCAGCATGAGATCAATATATTTGACCACATCAGCCATCTCTATCTTTCTGCTCCAGAGGGTTAGGTTCCTCGCCAGGTAGAGACCTGCGTCTCGCATACGAGACGATGGTCGTCTTCAAGGAGTTGATGTTCAGTCCAACCCCTCTGCAGCATCCCTTGGCTGGGCCTAGTCACCTTTTTACGATATCGCAGAGAGTGTCCTTGCTCGATCTCAACATATACAAGGTGTGTTCCAAAGTAAAGAATTTAGATTCAAAAAGCCCTGTTTACATTGGAAAGCACCTTGTATATTACTATCTGTGACCGTATATCTATAGATCTGCTTTCCTAGACGAACAGTATTACCGGCAAACCTTACATTTTTCATAAAACATTCAATTAACAAATTAATAACAGCTCTCTCGGTTCGCCAAACGTTGGAGTGTAGCGAATCGAACAAACTGAAGTGATGTTTGGACAAACGAGCTCTCTTTATGTAAAGAGGGATGCGAGTATGCTTTTGCGCAAAGTTAACTCGATAACTTCATTGTTGCTTTTACATGACAAGAAGGCAACGCGCAAGAATGGCTAATCGAAGACACATAAATAAGTAGACTTTATTGTCAAAGCCCGCCGATTTCAATTGTGTCACAAATTCACTCAATTAAAGTATAATAAGTGAAAAGAAGCTTCACTACAACAGCGAATCCTATGCAATTATGAAACCATTATGCTATCTGTTGTGCAATTAAAATATTTATCTTACAGCAAGAAAAACGAGAATAACACAATGTGTGACAACTCAAAAATTTCACACGTTTGTCAACCTTATCTGTGATTTACGGTAATTGTGTCTGAAGATTGTTATTGTGACGAATGACAATTAACCGCTTATGTCGCTAAATTAACGATTATTACCGTGTTTGTACAAATGAAGCTATGAACATACAACTGTAAAGATGTTATAATTCTTGTTTGCGAATAATACGCGTCTGCATACTCAACGAGCGTTCTATTCGCACATGAGGCCAGCACCGTAAAAAAGAGCGAAATTTAGTTATATGATATTTAAATGTTATACAACGGACGCAATTAACGCCACATATTTGTGCTGATCACGTGATTAGTAAATGCCAAAATACAGCTAGCAACGGGATTATTGTTTATTTGAGCAATTCTACAGCATTTCTAATTCTTCAAATGTAATTCTAAACGAAAATGTAAAACAATGCGAAAAGAATTCACGAAAAGTTGAAAAGAAATGTAAATAAGTGATGAACTCTTTGGAAAAATACCCTGTAATTAAAGACGTCTTCTTATGAATTTAAAAAAATATATGTATGTATGTGAGTGTCGTGACTGGTTTTTAGTTGTAATGGCAATTATAGATTTATAGCTTTCGTAATTTTCCGCTTAAGACCGCTGTATTACACGCAGCTGTTTAATATTCAACTAAACTGGAATGTTTGGCGTAGACTGCGACTGAATCTTACAAACAAGCAGGAAGTCAATTCGCATTTTTAATTGATTACGAAAACGTTTATTGTAATATTGCCGAATCAAGGCTGAAACTTCGGTTGTCTGTGAAATGTTTATTATTTATGGCAAACCAAAATTTCTGACAGCTTATCGGTGCTATATTATTAAGTGGTATAGTAGGGGGCACAAGCTAAGACTGGTAGTCCCGAAATACGGAAATTTCGGGATTTTAACAAAAAAAATTAAAGACTTATGTTACACTATTAACTGGTATAATAGGCAGTAGTTCTTTTTGACAATCCCGAAACACCAAAATGTCGGGATTTTAATAAAAATTTATAACGATTTATCAGTGCTACATTATTAACTGGTATAGTAGAGAGCACAGCAGTAACTATGTTTGACAATCCCGAAACAGCGAAATTTCGGGATTTTAACAAAAAAAATTAACGACTTATCACTTCTACATTACTAATTGATATAAAAGAGGTATAGTAGTAGTTATGTTTGACAATCCCGAAACAGCGAAATTTCGGGACTTAAATAAAAATGACTTACAAGTTATCCGTCTCACATTATTAAGTGGTACAGTAGTATAGCAGCTATATTTGACATCCCGAAATACCAAAATTTCGGGATTTTAATAAAAGTGATTTAAAAAGTTCGTTATTGACAATGCGGAAATGAAGAGACAAATGACTGTCAAAATAACATTACACCACCATTGTGTACTTTTTTTTATGTCAAAATAAGTGGCCTTCATTACTGTTTTCGAATTGAGCAGGGAAATTAGAAGTTGTAATTGGAATTTCCAACCAAGACTCTTTCTTTCCGTAAAGAACTATTCTTTAAGCAGAACTTAACTGATAATTGAACGCTAACCAGACAATTGTCTACATTAAAATGTATAGATATGAACCACTATTATACTCCCTCATATCATGGAATCAGCTGGTTAAAGACAATGTTGCCATTTAATTTAGTATTTTGAAAACTGTTTGATAAACACCAATATTCTCCCACAATCCCGTACTGCCAAAACTACACTCAAAGAGGAAATCCCGAAAATCACGTCATCTCATACTACATATGTACATACATATATCATTACCTCTACCGCAAATATAAACAGACGCACGGTTAGACAATCAGTCGACCGGGCCGATATTTGTGCGTACTCAGCGCCACACGCTTCTTCGACGCTGTCTCATTGGTCTTTTATTCACTTTTAATTCTTGTGCTCTCTTTAGTGAAGCATAAATACATACAGCCATGGACACATAAATAGCACACATCTGAATCCCATATTAATTATATTTTTTTTTAATCCTAAAGTAGCTGAACAATAAAAATTTGGTATGTATCTACTTGTCACTGTTATGAGGCTCATTTCCCTGCATAAAAATACTGTTTATTTTCTATTAAATTTTGTACGCGACAATTTTATTGCGTATAGTGTTGATTTGAGGTGGACACATACATAAATAGCACATTTTTAAGTTCGTATTTTTGTTTTAATTTTGTGTGAAGTTCTCGCATATTTTTAATTTAATTCTGCGAATATATAATTATTTCATCGATATTTCGTTAAAATGAGAAGGAAAAAAAAAAACATTCCACGCCGGAAAAGCGAGTCCTTATATCCAATATGAAGCAAAAAAGGAAAAGATCCTGTCAAAATTGCTAAAATAATATATTGCTCCCCAAAAATGTTATAAAATGCTCTTTATGCAACAAAAACAGACCCACCTGTGTCAACAAAAAGATACAAAGAAAACTAAGACCACGTAAAACCGATTATTGACAAAACCATAATACGGAAGAGCAAAGCCGATCCTTTTAAGTCAGCAAGTCAGCCAGAGAAATTATGATCGAAGTTAATTACGAATATGGCGTGGACGTGTCCAGAAAGCTTATAGGAAGACGACTCAACTTATCTCAACTTTTTGGACAAATTACCACAAGAAACTACTCCTGTCAAAATGTCAAATTAAAACTCGACTGGCATTTGGAAAGGCCCACGGAGACAAACCAGCACAATTTTGGAAAAACGTGTTTTTGAACGACAGAACCAAGATAAATAGGAAGGTTCTAGTTGAAAATCATTTTTACGTCGTCCACAAGGTCAATCCCTTAAACCTAGGTATACCAAAAAAAACCATTAAGCACGGCGGTGGGAGTATCATGGTCTGGAGCGTGTTTTCATGGCATGGCATCGTGCCAATTGTTCGAATAAATGGTAAAATGGACCAGTTTTAGTATTTGGATATACTGAAAAATAAAATGTATTTCAATCCATGCCCATAAACTGGACATTTATGCAAGACAATGGTCCGAAACACACCGCAAAGGTAGTAAAGTATAGTCTCGGCAAGAAAAAATTTAAAATTTATGAGTGGCCTGCGCAACCCCAAACCTGAAACCAATAGAAAATTTATGAACTGATATAAAGTTCAAAATAGCAAGCAAAAAATTCAAAAATTTTGATAATTTATGGGCTGGAATTGAGGAGCCTTGGTATTCAATCCCAAAGGAACGATATCAAGAAAACTGGTGGACAGCATGCAGAAAAGATGTGAGCGGATGCTTAAAAATGATGGATATAGTACAAAATACTGACGAAATGAACAATCTTTTGCCATTTTTTCATAATTATTATAAAATTTTTGTACCTTTTTTTTAACCCCTTTTCAGATTGTGCTATTTATGTGTCCAAGCTGTCATTATAGGATATTGATGTTTTCGTCTTTTTTTTGGCGATAATAAAATATTTATTGTTTCAGTGTTATAGTTATATTAATGTGAATAATTTTTAAAATAAAACGCATTCCTATTTAAATCCGTAAGTGATAAACCTAAGGAATAAATAAATGTTTTCTTATTTGATGACTAAGTGTGCTATTTATGTGTCCATGGCTGTATGTATACATATACATATGTATGTAAGTTTGTACATACATTTGTAAGCATATGCATGTATGTATGTAGTTTGTCTGCATTTGTGGAAATTTTCCATTCATCACTTAAGCAGCCGTGTTTGGGCACATGTAAAGAAATGCATACCTACACATACATATGTACATAAAAGTGCAGCGGTGTATGTATGTTTGTAAATATATTTGTATTTGTTTGTTGCCTTTAATTTGGTTTGCGCAAGTGTTGCACATTTGTGCGTGGCTTCTTCAATGGCGCTGAATGAACGCTGTGGCTTATTGGACATACAAATCACTGCATATACATATGTATGTAAATATGACATATGCACATATGTATGTATGCATTTATAAATATACTTATGTTTGCATGTGTATGCCAAAACGTTTAAATATTTATGTAGGCATTTATTAATTTCAATGTTTGAAGCAATTGTGTTGTAAAATTGTGATTTCGAAATGACACACTTTCTCATTCTAATTTAATTAAATTTAGAGAAATTTCTATTTTTCGCTTTTCGAATGGATAAAATGGTGTTAATGCAGATAAAATGAAATTAATTTGTTAAAAGTAATATAAATATGATTTTTTTTTAATAAATTGTAAATGTAAAGGACGGTAGGTAAAATATTTTCTAAGCTTTTAAGGGGTTAAGAGGTTTTAATGATTTTTTTAAAGACACATTTAATATAATAAATAATTAAAAATAAGGCATATTTATAGAATTTATTGCACTTTAATAATCGGTGAAAAATTCAAAAATTTTGGATTCCTTTGTTGCCGTAGTCGATGATCTCTAGCAGGAGACAGAAAAAATGTCTGGCGGCGGGAGAAGATTTACAATTTGCTTAAAATCATCTCAAATAAAAAAAGTAGATGAATAATGGTATAGGTAATGAGCAAAGCACGAGTCAACATTTTGATTTTTGACAAAATTTCGTCTTCTCAGAAAAAATAATAATTTTTTGCGAAACGAAACGCACCTCAGAGTGAATGAAAAATCGAAATTATATAAAAATTATTATTTCTGCGATCATTACTAGATGACAAACATGTACATATGTATATCTTGTAAAATTGCAAGCCGATTAGTTTAGCCGTTTCGGAGAAATTTTTCTCCCCGACTCTGAAAACTGTGTTTCGGGAAAAACGTCTTTCATACCAAAAAGCGCCGCAACTATTTAGCCGATTTACTTCAAACTGTCGGGGTATATTTTCAAATATATGTACATATATACTACATGTATACATATTTACATACATATATATGTACATTTGATATATATTCATACATACATACATATATTCAAACACAAAAATCGATATTTTCAAATTCACAAGTGGATATAACCACTTAAAGGGTTACATTGGTTTATGGGTTTCAAAAAATCTCATTTTTTATGGAATTATTAAATTCTGAAACACCTCTAAAATATTATCCTAAATTTTCAAGTTGATCCGAGTAATAGTTTCCGAGATGCAGCCTTGAGAACTTATGCGCTCGAGGCTAAGTGCGTCGTCTTTAAACGCGTTTTTCTCGTGTTTTTGAAGTCGGTTGGCAAGATTTGTCGACAACTATTCAGCCGATATTCATGATATTTTACACAGGTCTTTAAAATACAATTCTTAAAGACTTGGACGAGGGTTTTTTTTTTGATTATAACTATTTGAAAAAAAATGTAGCGCAATTTTCACTGAAATTTTAATTTTTGTAAAAATGTCTGCTAAAAATCCAATTTTCAGTTTTTTTCCTTCGTCCAAGTTCGAAATTAAAGTTTTAACTAAAACACGTACATATTTTTTCTTTTTAGACGATCCATGAAAATGGCCGAGTTTGAAATATTTTTCCCAAAAATTTCAGAATTTCTTTGTTAATAACGTATGTTTGTAACAATAAAAAATTCTAATAAAATATTTAATTTTTATATGAAAAAAAAATTTGAAAAAAGGCTTTTTTTAACCGAGGATACATGGGTTTCCTTACCGCTTAATTGAAACTTAACTTAAGGGAGCTTAAAGAGTATAATTTTTTGTGTTTTGACAAAACCAGTTTTTCTAGAAAAAACCTCAGGCTTGAAGTAATTGTTTAACTTTGTACTATAGAAACCGCAAGATTCAAATTGTAATAAACAAAGTGACCAGAGAAATTTTACCAGAAACCAAAAACAATGACTTAACTTAACTCGACTTAAGTCAACTTAAGCCCCTCTAACATATTTCTACAAATAAATTCACACTAAAAATCATTAGTAGTTGTATAAAAAAATTAAAAACTACTTATGCCATTATATAAAACCACACACACCTCACTTTCGACGATCATTTTGCTGGTGTACACGTTGTTTTACTTCCCTTCGGTTACAAAATAATTTGATTTTATTTTCACAAACCAGTTTTCTGTATTTTTTTATGTTTTTTATTTATTTGCGACGCATAATATTTTAACTGACACTTGTTTATTTTTTCTATTTTGTTTTGCTTGCTGTTTTGCATTTATTTTATTGCACGTTCTTTGTAAAAATTATGCACACAATTGTTTTTTAAACCGGCAAACTTGAAACAAAAAACGCAAAAATTGCAAATAAAACGCAGAATAATTTGTTTTTGTTTTTGTATTTAATTACACCAACACTTTATTGCAAATTGTCTCATACATATATTCAAATATTTTTTTTTTTATTTAACTAATTAAAAAAATTTATTATTTTTATTTGTAATTCAATTGCTATTAGAAAACTTTTGTCGTATTCCAACGCATTTATTACAGTATATTTTATTGTTGCTGTAAGTCACTCCGTTATGTTTTCTATGCGTCTTTATCGCGCTACGATATCTTGAAGACTAAAAGATACATTTACTTTTGCCGCCAGCAATTGCAGGTTGATTCCCTCGGCAATTCTACGCGCCGAGCGTAAAACAGCGCACTTACAAACGCTAAAGCGACGCTGACGTTGACTGCGTTGTTGACTTCGCAGTCACAGTGAAGCCGTGCGGGGCGCTAAGGCCACTTTCTAGCTGCTAGCCGTGAGTGTTAGGAAGCACTGCCACTGCCAGTGCCATACTCTGGTGCCATGATCAAGCCACATTCGCAAATGTCGGCGTCGGTTGTGTCGCTCGCGTTGCTTCCGACTGTGCTGCGGTTAAACAGCTGAGCGGTGAGAATCATTAAAGCCGGTAGAGTTAACTAGTGCCGACCGCGAATTGTTGTTGGTTGAATTAATTGCTTTGTGGACTCACCGGATTATTAACTTTGTATGTAAGTTAACTTTGTTTTGTAAAAATTCTATCTATTGGAGATTTATTACAGAAATTTTATACCTTTTAGTAATATCATATCATATATATCTATATTGAAAATATGAATATACCCAGCTCCGTTTTCAATTCTCAACTTCTCTCTCAAAAATATTACAAAGTATCCATATACATATGTATGTATATTATAAGTATGCATCAATTGCCATTCGGTATAATCGAATCTGTTTGATTTATACCAGTTGCTTGTTTTATACGTCACTCTCCAAATTTTCGCGAATCCAAGATAGCTAAAAATCTACTTGGTGGTAGTTCTCTGATTACAACTGGCAATATTTTGACCTACCAAGTATTTTCTTCTCCATTTGATTATGCCAGTCTATTTAATTTATACCAGTTGTTTGATCTATACGTCACTCTCCTAATTTTCGCGCATAGAAAACAGCCAAAACACTGCTTATGTAATTCTATTATTACAACTACGCCCTGACAACAACTTCAACCTACCAAGTATTCTCTCCCTATTCGATTAAGCCAGTTTATTCGATTTATACCACTTGTTTGTTCCATTCGCAGCTCTCCAATTTTTGCGAAAGAAAGTCAGGTAATACTACTCAAATTTGAAGCAAACATTTCCTACCTGGTCTTTGCTTCGGTCTACAATTGTCTGACAATGCATTGTTCAAATATTTACTTTAACAACAGTTTATTAATCAATTCGTCTCACCGGTGCTCGTCTATGCTAGTAGATAAGTAAACTGTCATACACTTTAAATGACAAACTTTAAATGACTCTAAGTGTGCACATTTGTATGAATAATACGTCATTTTTGCATTTTGTTAACAATAAATGCACGTGCAAATGTATGGTAAACTGAATTATGAAAGCAAATAACAAAAGTTTTCCATTATTGAATGAAATACGAAAGGTGTTACATTTTAATGACCTTGCAACACATTTTCTGCTGGGACTTAATTAAAGAGGTTAGTCTACGATTTTTGTAAAATAAAAGTAAAACAGAAAAAACTTGTTTAGGTTATATAAAGAGGCATTAATAACAAATGATCCAAGTGGTACCAAGTATTTTTTTCAATAGTCTTTTTTCGACAGATCATGACTGAAAAACGTTTACAAATCGTTCAACTTTATTATGAAAATTCACGTTCTGTAAAGAATGTGTTTCGCGCACTTAATAATAGGCCATAATCGACCTACTGAGTGTACTTTTCGCAACCCCATCACCCATCTTGAGACCCAGCATTCATTATTGGATAATATTCGATCGAATAGCACACGTCCAGTACAAATTGAAGAAAATATTGCAGCCGTAACTGAGAGTGCACACGAAGACAGAGAGAGAGATTCGGCGCCACTCAGACTGACGTATGGAACGACCTGACGCATTTTACATCGATATCTTAAATTGAAAGCATATTAAATACAGCTTGTGCAATAGCTGAAATCGCTCGACCTTTCCAAGCGACATCACTGAACAAAATTTGGCTCGAAAACATGGGATCTTCTTGGAACTTTTCAAGAGCCTACAATTTGCTTTATATATTTCGCTTTATAGGCTCTTGAAAAGTTCCAAAAAGATCCGACGTTTTCGAACCAAATTTCGTCCAATGATGAAGCCCATTTCAGGCCTAATGGGTATGCAAACAGCAAAATTGCCGCATTTGGGATGAAGAGCAACCAGAAGAGAATCACGCGCAGCCAACTCAGCTAGAAATAACAATGATTTGGTAAGACTTGTAGGCCGGTGGAATCATCGGAAGCGCAAAGAATCACCTCAACGACTGACTTAGACTGACTACCACCAATCCACATTGCAGTGGAAAGCTCTGCGGCAAAATAACAAGAAAGACTGGCCGCATTAGGTGAATTCTCCTCAAGGACCCTCAAGCATAGCTCAAAAAGCACGGGACAGGTGGATAAATTAGACCACATACACTAACGCTTTATTTCGAAGAGAAGTTTCCAGGTCATACTAAAGGTGGGTGATTGGAGTAGAAGCATGCGACACACTAGTGGCACTTACAACATCTTTATAGACGGATCAAAAATGGCTAATGAAGTGGAAGCCGGAATTTATTGCTCGGAACTGGATCGTCAACTTCCGAAATATTACAGTATCTTCCAACCTGAAGCTTTTTTAGTTGGGAAAATTAGCTAACAATTCAGCAAACAACATAAAAATGAGAAATATATACGTCCATAGTCAGGCGACAATTAAGGCAATAATCCCATTATCGCATTACGTCAGAGGATGTTCTTAAAGCAGGGAGCCAATACATGTAGCGGCTGCCGGAAAGCGGCTGGATATATGTTCGTTTCTAGGAGACAAAGGAATTCGGGGAAACGAAATAGCTGATGAGATTGCCCAAAGTATCATCCGTTCGGCTACCGAACTAGTACGAGTAGTGCGGAAGTCACAATAACTGATATATAGTACAATAAAATTACGGAAAAGGCTAACAGGCGGATAAGGATGAAATGGAATGTCTTGGATCGTCAAGATTATGTGCAAGAGTCCCATAGGAAAACTCGCATGTTTTTTACTCAAGCGGTCTCGAGCGACTGTTGGCCTCTTGACTGGTCACAAACTTAGTGGCATTACATACGAGCCGTATGGGCATAAATAATGACGATACAAGCGGAAAGTGCAGAGAATTTGGCATGAGAAAGGCGCAGAAATACCTACTATGCCTGTGTCCAGCACTATCTAGAACTCGTCTTAAGTATCTAAAAGCTTCGAAGTTCAAGGAACTAGACGAAGTAGCAAACTTGAATATCAAGTCGCTCTTAAAGTTCACAATAAGTGTTGACTTCCTGTACATGAATACTACACATCAAACTAAACTGTACCTATAGTATATCTGGCATTACTAAGAACTAGTAGGTCTATGTATGGCGTGCCACCAGCCAGTGTAACCTAAACTAACCTATATTATATTATATATATTTTTTTCCATTATCATTTTTATAATAATATGTTAACAAATAATTCAGGTTCGGCCATTTAATATTAAATTGCATTTATAGTAACAATCTGCTTTAAATCACAATTTTCTTACCTCTTAAAAAGAATATGGTAAGTAGTTACATTTTTTTATTTTGTTACTTATACTTTCTCAGCTTGAACGATTCTGAAAACTTTCATTGTCAAACAAAGCCGCATAATGATTATTTTTCGACAATTATACTTTCACACACATACGTATATACATATGTACATATTTATACCGATTGTTGAAAAAGATAACTGCGGATGTAGCAAATACATTTTCATACGAAAATCTTTAAACAAACGAATATTTACATACATACATATGTACAATGACAAATGTATGTGTGTCACATTTGCCTAAAACAGTGTATGATACATAGATATGTACATAATAATTAGTGTTTTGAAATCTGTAGCAATTAATTTGTCATGCGCAACTGAATTTTGGTAGAAGATAAGGTACTTATAGAGGTAATTGTGGGTTGTCTTTACTAAAAAAATAAGAAATATTTTTCAAAAAACTCTTTGCCAAAATTTTCTCTTTTGAATTTCGGTCAAATAATAGTATTTTATATGTATACTCACACAAGTATAATACATACAGGCGTATATGTGTATACAGATATACTACTATGGGCAAAAAATATTAAGACTTTTTAATTTAAATTTCGTACGAAAACTCATTCGTCGAAATATTTTTTTCTAGATTGGTATGAGTGTCAGTGATGTTTGTGCCGAATGTCACATCAAAATAATCATTAGTGTTTAGTATACGCTTGCCTTTGTGTAGCACTTAAAGTGCATTCGATTCAACGAAGAAGTTCCGTTAAATTTTGTGCACTAAATTAAACTTCTGTTGCCGAAACATTCAGAATATTAAAAGGATCTTTCTTCCGGTGATAATTGTCGCAAGCAAATATTTTTGATTGGTACAAATTATTCAAAGAGAGTCCAGAACGTGTTGACCACAAACCACGTCCAGAATAGCCGTTAGCATCAACTGCTGATCAGCATTGAAATTGATTAAAATTGAGGATTTGGGGCTTGAGAATCGACAATTAACGGTCAGAGATCTTACTGGCATCGTTGGAATATCGGATGGATCAGTGAAATCCCTTTTTGAAAGAACGTTTAACTAAATTTTTTCGAAAAACAGCGTCTCGTTAACGTCTGTGAAACAATGCTGGATGTCATGAAACGTATTATTACTGGCGATGAGTCTTGGATCTATGCTTATGACCCGGAAACAGACGATCAATCGGCCGAATATCGTGGCAAAGGTGAGCCAACGACAAAAAAAAAACACGTAAAAGCAGGTCAAAAATCAAGGTCAAAGTTGACTAAATTTTCTTCGATTATCGTGGACCGGATTCCTTCCAACTGGAATAATACCAACTCATTCCAACTCTTTTTTACACGGATTTGAAGTTACACGGTTGAAATTTTTTTTTTTTGTAAAAAAGTTGACGGCGTAAGATCTTTTGGAAAGTAGTCCGACAATCAAAACTCTATTACCGGACGAAAGTAACCATTGGATAATTTGATGAATATCTCCAGTGATGTTACTGACTTTTCAGATGACATGGAACGTATTCCCCATTTCAATATAGGAAACGTCTCTGTTTTTACACGGTTTCTGAGGAACGTATGTATCTACCGTGTAAAAAAAGAGTTGGGTGTACAAGGAATAATATTTGAGTGTAATGCGTCATTTTCGCGAAGCTATTCGTAAAACAAGGTCTGAAATTATGGCCCGATAATTCTTATTTTCGAACCACGATAATACATGTCGCATACTGCATTGATTCCTTGTGAGTTTTGTGCCAAATTTTCAACCAAGATCGTGCCGCAACCATCGTATTTGCCTGATTTAGCTGCATGTGACTTCTGGCTATTCAGCAAACTCAAACGACCGCTTCGGGGAAAGCGTTTTTAGTCTATTGAAGACATTAAACGTGAAACGCTACGACCATTAAAGGCTATTCGGCAAATTGACTTTAACAACTGTTTCGAGGATTGGAAAAATCCTTGGCACAAGTCTATTAGTGCTATAGGGGATTTCTTTGAGGGGAAGGACATAGATTTTTAAGAATGAAATAAGAATTAAAAAATTTAAAATTATGAGCAAAGTCTTACCATTTTTCTCGTAGTAGTATGTATATATGTACTTTCAAATTTAGTGCTATTCAAACTACATGTGCTTAGAAATTCCCCTTTAAATTTGATGCGGAAAAAAATTATTTGTCTATAACTAATCACTATTTTTCCCCAATTTCAGACTCCTTCAACCAGTCTCGGTTGTTTGAAAGAAAGCTTCATGTGAATTCATTATAATTAAAAGCCTCTTAAAGCATCATAAGCACATGTTAGTCACATACATGTATGTATATTAGGGTGTGTCATTCTGAGGCAACCTTTTTTTTTCAACTAAAAAACAGGCTCAAAACTTTCGAAAATGTGAAAAACAACGTCACTCAAACGATGAGCTCTTAATATTAATATTAAGAGGTGCCTCTTTCAAATTTTCTGTTTTCCATATAAATAACATGGAAAAAAAATAATTTTTTTTGTGGTGGTTATTGTGCGGAGGTTTTTATATGTGCACGCGTTGGCTGCCAGTGGGGATGGTAAACTCGATTCCCATTCTACTCGAGAATCGAGTTTTCTCGATCGATTTTTCGAATGTCAAGAATCGATTCTTAATCGACTTCGACTACTAAAGATCGATTACAAAAAATCCTCCGCACAATAACCACCACATTAATATTAAGAGCTCATCGTTTGAGTGACGTTGTTTTTCACATTTTCGAAAGTTTTGAGCCTGTTTTTCAGTTGAAAAAAAAGGTTGCCTCAGAATGACACACCCTAATGTATATACATACATATGTACATATGTATACATATAAGAATGTGTTTATCGTTTACTCTGTAATTTCTGCTGATTATTTTAATTAAAACATCTTCACATTAAGAGTGGAAATAAAACATGTGGAAAGGACAAAAATCTGCTTTGTAATTATTTATCAATAGAATAATAAAGCACTACATTAGTGCAAAAAAACTATTACTCTTGCAACATTTGTTAAAACCAAGTGGCTCTTTATCACGAATATTTGTATTATAGATACATATTTATATGTTTGGTATAAAAATAAAGATAACAAGTAAGTAGGCGGTTTGTTGGAGTGCAACCGAGCATTTCATACTCTTGCAACTTGCAAGAATCAAAGCCAGGGAAATACCTTAAAGTGCAAAACGTCAACGAAAATGGAAAAACGAAATCAAAAGCAACGCGTCGCGATAAAATTTTGCGCCAGATTGGGCGAAATAGTTTCGGAAACGTACGCTTAAATTGTAAGAGTGTATGGTGATAGTGCTCTTAGTCGTGATCAGGTGTTTCGATGGCCCAAAAAGTTTAAGGAGAGGCGTGAAAGCGTGGAAAAAGCGAAAAAAAAAGCTCGCATGAGCAAGTCGAAGGTGAAAACGATGATTATTACCTCTTTTGGCAGCCGTGGAATCGTCCATAAAGAATTCGTTTCACCGGGGAAAACTGTAAATCAAGTCTACAATTGCCAAGTACTCGAAAGATTGCGAAAACGAATCAACAGGGTACGCCCAGACATCGCTCGTAACTGGATCCTTAATCACGACAACGCGCCGTGTCACACCTCTAAAGGCATCGCCGTGTTGCAACAGCCGCCTTATTCGCCCGACATGTCACCCTGTGACTTTTTTGTTTCCTAAAACAAAATCGGTGGTCAAAGGAACCCATTTTTAGTCGATTACGGACATTCAGGCGGCCGTGACGAGGGTACTCGCGGACATCTCAGTCGAAGCGTTCCAAAAATGTTACGAAGCATGGAAAACGCGCTGGAATCGCTATATAGCTGCCCAAGGGGACTACTTTGAAGAGAATGGCAGAGTTGTAGAATAATTTTCAAATATACGGTTTTTATGGAATCAGTCTCATTACTTAATTGTCATACCTCTTACATTCAGTTAATTTTGACGGAAGTTTGATCTTATATTAGGAAATAGCATTGAACCGATTTTATATATTTTTTTGGCAATACTACATGCAGTTAAAAGGCGATAGACTAATAAAATGTTTCCAAGGCTTCATCAAGGTTCCCCACATATAATCACCAATCATATGGAGTAGGGTCAGCCGGTTGTTCGAAAATTATTATATTAGTTATATGGTGGATAGGTCAAGTTTTTGCTCGGTTTTACTCATTTTAGGCACAAAGATACTGTACTGAGTTCGCATATTCGGTACCTAGGGCCATAACAGTTACACAAATAAAAATATATGGACCGACAATCCCACCCACCGTTGTTTCTTCAATTCAAACGGCTTCAGTTGTTGCACTAGGTGTATTTTGTACGCTTTCAATTTAAGATCTCGACGTCAAATGCGTCAAATCGTTCCATACTTCAGTCCGAGTTGCTGCGAATGGCTCTTCTCGGTCTTTGTGTACACTCTCAGCTACGGCTGCTATATTTTCTCCACTGCGTGCTGGACGTGGTCTATTCGGTGGAATATTAACCAATAATGACTGCTGGGTCTTTACGATGATTAACTCTCAAATTATTCAACAATAAAAATATTTAAGCCGAAAGGAGTTTTATCACCATAACCATGATATAAAAGTGATATTTAATGTAATTTAAAGCCATTTTATAAGTTTTTAATTATTATTTATTACTATTTATTGCTTCGCTGAAAGCTTTGTGCTCCTCTAGTGTGAAAAATGATACATCTAACCATACAAATTATCCTAACTTTATCGCCAATTAAAATTTCTGGTAGGCTTTTCCTCCATATATCATAAAATGACTGCCTCAGGTATTTAATGTGAAAGAGCGTGGTATTTAGTGGAAGTAATTTAAGCTTTTACCAAATTTAATAATATATGTATATATAAAAATATTTTCGTATAATTTTTCACACGAATTTTAAACACCTCGTGCTTTTACTACACATATATGTATGTATATTTCACACGTAAACAAATCGTTACACACGCAAAGCAACTTGACAGCTAGAAAGCCTGGCTTAAAACTTTCAGTTTCATTCATAATTCCTGTCGCTCAGCGCGCAAATGCATGAGATATTCGACCACACATACATACTCATACACAGATCCATTTGTCTGTATGTATACATATAATATATTGTAACTGCGATTGCACGTCAAAGTCCTATTCAACCGGTTCATAGATTACAATAATCAACGAACGCGAAAAACACGCTGTGACG
This sequence comes from Bactrocera dorsalis, assembly GCF_023373825.1. Classification (NCBI taxonomy): domain Eukaryota; kingdom Metazoa; phylum Arthropoda; class Insecta; order Diptera; family Tephritidae; genus Bactrocera; species Bactrocera dorsalis. The sequence goes on along the minus strand of NC_064306.1, from coordinate 59,325,505 downwards.
GACACACTTTTTGCAGCATCATTCTCTATTATTTGTATTACTATTTTTTTTTTAATCGCATAGAAGTAGTTAGGTTAACTTCTTGGTGCATTAAAATCGGTGATTGTCTTAAATGCCCAATGGCGGAGCAATTACCACTGCGGGGTAATAGCCATGGTTGAGATTTCATTACGCGTTGTGAGGAATACTTGAGCATATTCCTGGCTAAGATGTTAATTTTCTAATTGTACATGTAAGCTAGAAGTGACAGTGGCTCAAAATTGATAAGTAGGAGTTAAAAAATGCGTGAACTGTTCGAAATTGTTGTGTAAATATAATTAAAGTAATTCCTGTTCAAAAAAGATTGGAGTGTATATTAAAATAGAAGAACCACTTGTCAACTCTATTACATTATGCCAGTCTAACTATACCAGTTGTTTGTTCGATTTGCTCTAGTGAGAGTCTAATTTATTCAGATCGTCATTTTCCATGGTTTACCAAATCGAACTTAATTTAGATTCTATCTTTCAAACTCTGAAACAGCCATATTTTGTAACCATCAGCTACTAGAAGAGGCTCTAACTTCTAAACTGCCTACTAAACATAAACAATAATAATCAATGGATAAGTGTAATTTGACCTTCTGTTCTAATACTGAGATTGGATTGAGAAAGTAAAATTAATACCCAACATCAAGCATATTTATAACGGGTGATCCAAGTAGAGTTAGTTTTTCCAATATCCTTTTTGTTGACAGATCACGCGTGAAACATGTCAAGCTGTCATGTTATTTTTGTTCAGTATTGTTTGGTATTTCATCACGGAAAGACTTACGTCTGAACAACGTTTACAAATCGTTCAACTTTATTACGAAAATTCACGTTCTATAAAGAATGGGTTTCCTGCGCTTCGCTCAACTTATCAGCCTATTGAGCATACTATTCACAACGCATCACCCATCTTGAGACCCAGCAGTCATTATTGGTTAATATTCGACCGAATAGACCACGTTCAGCACGTAGTGGAGAAAATATAGCAGCCGTAGCTGAGAGTGTACACAAAGATCGAGGAGAGTCGATTGAACGTATGGAACGACTTGGCGTATTTTATGCCGAGATCTTAAATTGGAAGCGTACAAAATACAGCTTGTACAGGAACTGAAGCCGCTCGACCTTCCCAAACGACATCGTTCCGTTTTATGGAAAATTTCTTGAAGACCCCCATGAAGACCCCTACGTTTTCGATACAAATCTTATTCAGCGATGAGACCCATTTCGGGCTCAATGGGTATGTAACAACAAACAAAATTGCCGCGTTTGGATAAAGGGCAACCTGGAGATATTCAAGAGCTGTTATTTTATGCAGAAAAAACAATGGTTTGGTGTGATTTGTGAGTCGGTGGAATTATCGGTCCATATTTTTTCAAAAATAATGCCGATGAGAACGTAACCGTTAATGGCGACCATTATCGCTCCATGATAACCGACTATCTGATGCTTGAAATTGAAGCTCGTGATTTCGGCGACATTTGGTTTCAACAAGATGTCAATAAGACGCCGCCACTTTCCACACATCACATCAATCAATGGACTTATTTAGAGAACACTTTGGTGGGCAGGTAATTTCACGTTTTATGTTGGTCCACTGGCCACTAAAATCGTGTGTTCGACTTTTTCCTGTGAGGATATTTAAAGTCTAAAGTCTCTAAAGTCTATGCGGACAATCCCGTTTCGATTCAGGCCTTGGAGCAAAACATCGCCAGTTAACAGTAGAAATGCTCGAACAAGTCATCAAAAATTCGACTCAATGGATGGACCATCCATAATTTTCAAAAAATAAATGCCAAAAAAAGTTCTTTCGAATGATAAGTAATAAACATTCCCTATTAAATTTGAAGTTACTATGTTTTATCTTTAAAAAAGTAAGGAATCTCAAAATGGATCACCCTTTACAGTGGTAACGATGAAAAAATATTTTGACGTCACAACATTGGATTTTCATGCTTTTAAAATTTTTACAAATAAATTGCAGCATTTTACTATTATTATTTGCATATAATAAGCCGATAGCTTCACAACTGGAAAGAGTAACTTCCAGAAATGTAGGTTAAAACTCTCACGCATGTCAATAAAAATTGGAGAAATATTACAATCCTACAAGTATATAAATATGTACAAACATATGTCTGGGGGTATGCATGTACTATACACTTGTACATATGACTGCTTCATCAATTTAATGCTGAGTTTCTTTAAGTTTGGCTATTTTCTTGTTTGTAGTTGTCTTATCATCATCATTCTTGTCAATGCAAATGCAGTAGAATAAAAATATGATTATAAAAAAGTATTAAAAATAAATATTTAGTATTATTTAGAGAAATGTCAGACATAATTAATGGCATTGCTTTGCTCATAATTCACACATATAAACATATATACGAATAGTTATAAACATAACCAGATCCATGTTCTGTACATCTACTTAGTTGTTATGTTGCATGCAAAAGAGTAATTTGCAAGAAAATGGCCAAGGTGCCATCCTGTCTCCTCCTATGTGCCCTCTAGGAAATTTTTGGAACCATCAAATAATAAAATTATAATTTTTGAAATCGAATATTTTAAAGAATCCCAGATCGATTTTTACTTTTCAAAATTAACTTTTTATTGCATGTTTTATTTTTCGGAAAATTTTTCATGGATTCAAACAGATTTGATTATGGCCTCATAATTTAAGGAGCTACATGGTTTTCCTCGCGTAAAAAACAGCATTTTTAACAATTTTTTTCTCTTATAAAAATGAAATCCTCTGTTATCTCACAACAACACAACGATCCTCATTTAAAGAGATTAATGAACGACTCGCATGCAACACATTTTTCACAACTTCACAGAAAACTTTGTACTTATATTCGTCATAATGAAGACTGCCCAAACCACTTCGGCAACATTTTCAATGATTCCGTATAAGTAATTCCAGCCGAAATAGGAAATTTCAAACAAATGGCCAGACAAACGTTTCGCGTCGTAAACAGATAGCTGCCAGACTGAAACTTATTAACATGCCGAGATCAAACTTCACACGAATATTATAGAAGTAAAAAAAATTGTAACAAATTGGCTTTTGCACAGACTAAAAGGTCCAGGTCGAATCAGAACAGATGGTAATTACAGATAATTACAGACTCAAAAGGGGGGTCTCTCATCCGAGGCTGTTGTTGATTTTTCATTGGGGGTGTTGTTTTTCGTGGCGGGTCCCAAACCCAGCGCACAACCCTATGCAGGGGATGTTTCGCCTTCTCACTTCAGCTCGGGTTCAAACGGATGTTCTTAGGCTATCCAGAGGATACTTGGTCAAAGACCGGAAGTCGTGAGCTGCTTGAGTCATATGTAAAAGAATCATTTCTGGCCGCTCCCAAGTGAATGGCGATCAGAGAACTTTCCTCACTTGCGTGAACTTCTACACATGACTCCATCGTCAAGACTTTTTCAGGGTTGCATCTCGGAGCAGGATGATTTATTCACATTTACGAGATATATGCTAGATTTTATGATTTTTTTTCTTGGCGCATATTCAAAAATGTTAAGTTCCAATCTGGTTTAATCCTCTAATCCTACATTTTTGTAAAGATTACTCTAACAATACTTTTCGCTTTTTATACCCTGAACAGGGTATATTAAGTTTGTCACGAAGTTTGTAACACCCAGAAGGAAGCGCCGGAGACCCTATAAAGTATATATATATAAATGATCAGTATGTTGAGCTGAGTCGATTTAGCCAAGTCCGCCTGTCTGTCCGTTTGTCTGTATATTAACGAACTAGTCCCTCAGTTTTTAAGATATCGTTTTGAAATTTTGCAAACGTCATTTTATCTTCACGAAGCTGCTTATTTGTCGGAACTGCCGATATCGGATCAATCTAACATATAGCTGCCATACAAACTGAACGATCGGAAAAAAGTTTTTGTATGGAAAACTTTTGCATTTGACAAGATATATTCACAAAATTTCGCGAAGTTAACGTTTTTTCTTGTTTAAATCTCTCATTAGACTTCAATTACTACCGTAACATAACTTACTGAAATCGACTGAATAGTCCATTAAACAGCAGCATGCAGCCGAAACAAAAGTTATTATCAATGTCATTAAATTCCAGTTTCTTCTAGGCGCAGCTATTAACAACTACAACCGTGATAAGCTTAAGCCACCACTATAAACGAAGTGCCACGAGGCGCCTTACTACGTTCGCGCAAAATGGCGAAGTTTGCAAGTGGCCAGTTGCGCGTTAGAGGTCTGCGCATGCGTTACGCTCTCGTTAGAAATATTAAATGCATATGCTCATTGTGTTCACGCTATTGTTTAAACAAACAAGCCACAAAAACAAATTACACGCTTGTGCTCAATGAGGAATTAATCGGTTGTGACGCTTGAAATGGTTAACGGTTAATTGAATACTCGTGAAGTCCACCCACGAAACCACAAAATGCATCAGAGTACACCAGATTTATTGATTTTGTGGCTACGAAAGTGGCAGTAATGGTGGAAATTCAAATGCAAATCAATAATAATTTAATGCGAAAACTTTTTGTGCAAGTTAAGAGTGACCACTAAGTGCAGCCATGGTGATATGTGAATATAAACATTAAAATAATGTTGAAAAAGAGAAGTAAAGTGATTTTTTAAGCAAATTGCATTCCATCGTTTTTAAACAAGTGATGAAAGATCCACTTCAAAATATATAGTTTCCATTTTTTTAAGGTGTAATTGAAATTCCGAAAATATATATACATTGTGAAAAAGTTCTGGGTACTTTGAAAAAAAACGCAAAATATTTAATTACTTATTCATCAATATTTATTTTGTCGCCTTCAAAGTAATCCCCACCAGATGTAATACACTTATGTCACTTTTTCTAGTCCGCCAAACACTTTTCATATCCACTTTTTGGGATGGCCTCCAGCTCCTACAGCTAATTTTGTTTCATCTCTTCGATCGACGGACTCCACGAAGCGGCTATTACAGTCTGGGGAACAAGAAAGAATCACACGGAGCCAAATCTGTTGAATACGATGGCTGATCGATGGTCTTCATTGCCTTTTTGGCTTTAAATTCGGACACAATCGTGGCTCGATGCGATGATGCATTATCATCGCGTAAATCCATGAATTGTTCTTCCACATTTGCGGCCCTTTACGACGGATGTTCTCACGCAAACGCCTCGATACGGCCAATTAGAACTCCTTATTCACCGTCTGTCTCTCCGGAACAAACTCACGACGCAGCAAACTACTAATATCGACAAAAAAAAACAAAGAGCATCACTTTGATTTTTGACTGGCTTTGGCGTGGTATGTTTGTCTTCGGCTCATGTTTTACCTCCACTCCGAAAATTTTTGACTCGTTTGCATCTCAAACTCAAAAACACATGTCTCATCGGCAGTTATAAGCTCACCATGAATGTGGGATCGAAATTCGCACGATCGAGCATGTTCAAAAAGGTCTTTTTGAAAAAAATTGAGCTTTAACGGGACAACGCGTTTCATACCTAAATCAAATACCAAAATCATTCGAATGGACTTTCGAAAGATGTCGAGATCTCCTGCCATCTCTCTAACATTTGCCTGCCGCCACTTTATTAATATTTTCATCAGTACAAGAGGTCAAAGGTCGTCCAGAACGAGGCATGCTTTTGACGATCTCTCGACCGTTTTTGAAGGCTTTGTATCACTGTAAGCTGTAAAAATCCTTAAGCTAAAATGTCAACCCTGATTATGATCCTCAAATTTCCTGTCGATCACTTTTTAGAAAAACCCAGTTTGATGTAAAAAATCCGATTTTCTTAAATATATTTTATAGGCTATAGTCTCATGTAGTTTTCAGCTTAAGTTGTTTTTGGTAAAATACAAGTACAAGTATTTCCGAGGCGTAATATCAATCAAAAGTAGCGATTTTTTTAAATAAACCTCATAGTACATAGTTTGCCATTATGTAGTTATCAAGATTACCTCATCAGACTTTAAATTTATTCTAGTGGTGCTCAAAAGATCTTAAGCTCTGATCTTCTTTTTACTTGATAGATCTTCTTTTTTACCGATAGTTATATTACATCTCCAGTTTTTGTTAGTTTCAAAACTTTGCCTCGAGTCCTTAGCTTTCGTATTCCGTTCGTTTTGGAACAAATATTATAGCTCCTCATATTTGACCGCAATACGCTCGTTTACTTTCTGTCTTCTCTTCTGAGTACTTGTAGAACAATCTTGTTGATCGTTTTCAGCATTTGATCAAATCTACTGATTTGCTGGATAACGCTAAATTGTTTACCACAGGAGAACACAATGGGCTTGATGAAGGCCTAAGAGAGGTCGTCTTCGGTCTGACGCTCCTGCACCTCCGTTTTCAACAATCAAACAATCATTCTAGAGAAATAAAATGTCAAAATAGTTATGTGACAGGATCAAGGCGAATTTTCGAGTGAGGCATAATATACAAATACAGAAGTCTGACTTCACCTGAACAGTCCTAATGTCGTACCCTCTTTGGGGATCAGCCATAAATTTAAGCTAACCTTCGTAGACTCTAAATATGATAAAATTCGTTAAAAAATTGGATTTTCAATAATTTTTTTTTTTTTTTTTTTGAAAAAATTAAATATGTATCGTAATTATGTTTGGGCTTCCAAATATGAATAAAAATAACAAAATATGAAAACATAATTACATGGATTTGGCTCAAAAACCTGTCGCCTGTCGCCGCGACCTTGGGTCTATTGTGACCAGTTTAGACTTAAAATAACATTCGCTGGTGCTCAAGGTACTTGATGAATGCTTAAAAACTGAATTGAAATGAAAAGTGTTTGATATGCTCTACTTTTCGAACCATCTCAATATAAGAATTGGTTCCGTATTTTTTTATTTAGACTTTCCGTGGTTTAACTTTTGATTTCTACAAAAAAAAACTGGAGATATGTATACGGATTTCCTACAAAAAACAAACAAAGTGAAAAGACCTTTGCATTCGGCATAAGAAAATATCACTTTCAAGTAGTGTACACGCAACGGTAAATAGAACTACGAAAACGATGAAAAGCACTATGATTAGATCAACAATTTGTAATGGTTCGATTCATATTGACGGCGACGACAATGGCGACGATGGCAGAATGTCGCTAGTGCTTTCATGTTTCAAGTGACACTGTGTGAGACGTTGGAAAATTCAAATTGGCGTGTGCCATCGCCAACTGTCATTATACTTCTGGGTGAAGTAGTTAGAGCATACAGGCATATGTATGTATGTATGTGTGTGTTGCGGGAAGTGAACCCTCCGCAGTTCACCCGGTTAAATACGCATTTAAACACACATGGCAGTGAATGTGTGTTGTTTTTTGCACACATATGTACACATATACCGTGCGCATATGTGTGCGTGTGGTGGCAAGCGACTGTAGCTGTGGCTGAATTTCACTTTAGCGCGGCGCGCTTGCGTTATTCGCATGTGGCACGGTGAAGCGAAAGGTGGTCCAGTTGAAAAGTAAGCGACTATTTGAACAAATTAAAAGAGCTTAAGTGCATAAAATTGTCTTTCAACGCTGAAATTGGCTTGTGAAACAATGTTGCATGAGAGCTGGTGGTAAAAGTGATTATCCTTGCTCCATGCAAAATAAAGCGGCAGTGAAAGCAGTGTTGAAAAAATTGAAAAAAATTATTATCAGTTTGTATTTAAGCAAAAGCTAGTGAGAAATTGAAAACTGTGGAAAAAATGCTGTGCTTTTTCGTGGTCACAAAGTTACTCATGCTCAAGCTGCTCCTTGCCAGCATATCCGGTTTGCGCGCCGCCTACGATTTCGGCTATCATCCGAGCGCCGAGGAATTCGATAATTTCGTGCGCGACACGAAACGCACCTGGACGCGTGATTTGCTCGCCAACGAGCACCGACGCGCGTGGACCGCGAAGCCGCCCTATCGCAATGTGAACGGCAATTTCGTGCCGAAGTATAATCGCGATGAAGAACGTTTGAGTGTCGCGACGAAACATGGCGCTTCGTGGCCAGGACATGTGCAACGTGTCGGGCGTCCGTTAAAGCATTGGCATGAGTCACCAAGCGCCGCGGCGGCGGCTCATGCGCTGAACGGCCAGACTGTGGGCTCAACTTTTGATTTCAATATGTTCGATGATCAAGCGGGTTCAGATGAAATAAATACGTTTGATTTGCCGAGTGTGCATGCGTTCACGGGCGCAACACAACATAATCCACAAGTTTCATCCACAACGCAGCCACAACTGCCGGCGCATAACCTTAAAATGCCGCCAGTCAAGCAGAGTTTGGGTAGTGTCATCGAAATCGCATCGTCCAGTGAAACGCAAAAACAAACGCAACAAAACGCGAATCAAAGCTTCGAAAATCTCACTAAGAACCACAGCGCCCAGCAGTTTCCATTATTTTTTACCAATCCCACCACCGGTATCATATATGCGATTACAGAGGTGGGGCACATGCCAGATGCCGTCAACACATTACCGTCCTCCTCCAACAACAGCAGCATACCGATTTATATCTCTAAAGAGCAATACGAACGCGATTTGTATCTCCAACGCAAATATTACGAAAGTAATTGTCAAGCTCCTGCTCCAGCGCCGTTAGATAAAATTTCGGTCGATCGCATCCCCACAACCATCACTTCGGCGATCTCAGCCGGTTCGAATAGCACAATGCGCCCACAAATTATACGCCTGCAAAGACCCTTAAGCACGCCCGTAACCAAAATACCAATCTCCAAATTACCTACCCACCTACACAAACCACCACCGGTTATGGTGCAAACCGAGTTGACGATCAGTGATCAAGTGCACTTACCAACGCGCAAACATAAGACTAAACTCAAGCGTAAGAATAAGAAGAAACCAAATAGACCGGGCCGTAAGCCTAATACGCACCTAATAGGTCTTAAGCACAGTGAGTTGCCACAAATCATCAAAGGTGTGCGCGCATCAACAGCAAAACCCCAAACAAGCACCGAGAAACAACAAGTCGCCACACAGCTGGAGAAGCCAAACTTTACAAACGGTATTTTTAGCAAGAGTCTCACATCGCAGGAGCATCGTTTACACAAACGTTCCGTTACAAATATACGCGCCTATATAAATGAACCGCGAAGTATGAAAATGACAGATAAACAACTCATAGGTCAGGCAGCTTTAACCCCAACTAAAGAGAGTAACAACGTCAAAATGATGAATGAACCAACAAAGCCAGTAGCAAGAAGACGACCCAGAATTAAGCAGCGTCGTGCGAAAGTGGGCAATCATACTGAAATACAAAAATTAAGCAATAGCGCATTCAATCGCACCAATTGGGAGCTGCCAAAACAACCTGTGCGTAGAGGCAACTCAACTAAGCTAAAGACTAAGCAAACAACGAAGATTGCAAATCAAACACTTAGCCACAACACTACAACGGAGTTACCAACATTAACGCTGACCACCACTACACACAGTAAAGCGCGCAAGAAGAAAGTCAAACATAGAAGAAAGAAGAAGAAGGACAAAGTGGAAAAAAGAGGCGAATTCGATCTCTTCAACTTTGACAGCGACGAAGATGATGAGGACGACGATGATGATGACGACGACGAAAAAACCTCACATCGCAACGACAATGATGATGATGAGGACGATGATGAAGATGACTCCTATGAGGAAGATGAAGATTCTTTTTACGATTACAAGCAAACTAATAAGAAACGGAAACAAGGCAATCATAAGCCACAACTAGAAAACAGCAATTCTGCCAGTTTGGAGCAAACCGAAGAGTACACGGAAGAAACAGCAGAACAGACGACAGATGTGAACAAAAACTCTATTGTAATTGACGATGGCAGTTCAGCGGAACCCGGCGCCGACTTTGGTGCAATGGGTTCGGAGGAAACTATTATGTACAGTTCGTCCATAACAACTACAATGAAGCCAAGCACCTATACTAAGTCCGCTACCAAGAAACGCATACGCAGACGTCCATCGTATAGTGACGCTTCAAACTCCTATGAGGATTACGAGGAAGACGACGAGGCTGGCGTTGGTGGTGGTATTGGCGGATTTTTTCGTATGATCTTCTATCCAGTGCAAGTATTTATGAACAACGTGGCCGATAATTTCGGCAGTAAGGAGTCTGAAGAGGAACAATATATTTATCCGACTTATACCACCTATCACAATGGTATACAGCGGATTGAGAGTGATGAGGAGGAAGAGGAGGAGTCGAACTCACTGACTAGTTGGTTAAGTTCATGGTTTAGCTTTAACCGACATAAAAAGAATATTGGTAGCACAACACCAGTACCACCACCACCGACACCTACCGAGCCACCGAGTTGGTTTGAATCGTGGTTCAATTTCGGCGGCAAACCAACGTCTGAGGAGACAAGTGAAAATGATGACAGTAAGTTTTTTTTAAATGCGCATTTATGTCAAACAAATGAAACATAATTGTGGTGGTCAAAGTGTGCTTTGATTACTCTCCACTCTCGGTTGGTTGACAGTTTAATTGTGAGAGTTAATAACACTTTCTTTGTATCGGTGGTGCTCGTTGGTAAGTCCATCAAATAACTAGGAAAGTTATTTGAATGTTTTCTTTTTGTTTTGTTTATTTTTTCGCTAGAAGAACTCGCTCATTAAGTCGATAATAACGAACATTTCTTAACTTCCTGTCATAAACTTAATGTGAAGATTTTGACACTGTACTTGCAAATGTGAACACTTGTTAAGCTTGATGAGGTAGTTTATTAAATGAGGTAGTTACTGTGCAAAAATTATAAATTTTTAATTCCGACGAAAATATTATCTCCACAATTAAGAAAGTGTACTTTCACTGCTCTCAGGGAGGTATGGTGGGAAGATGTCGCTAAAGGAGAGGAAAATAAGAGAAGTGACTTTCCACTCCATTAGTATGGTGATGATACTAATTGCGATCGAATTCTTCTTCTTTATAGGCACCTGGTTTTTCCAACGGAGTGGAGGTCTTCCTCTTCCCCAGCTTTCGGCGGCGTGTACTGCGTCGAATAATTTCAGAGCTGGAGAGTTTTCGTACATTTGGACGACATGACCTAGCCAGCTGTCTCTTAATTCGCTGAACTATGTCGTCGTATAACTCGTACAGCTTATCGTTCCATCGAATGCAATATTCGCCAAGGCCAATCCACAATGCACCACAAATCTTCCGCAAAACCTTTCTGAATTAGTGACTTATGTAGTTTGGTTATTGTTCGTCGGGGGAAGACTTTGTGTGTGACTTTACGTCATGATTAAATTAGTTTGTAGCGAATTGCAAAGCTGATGAGCTTGTAAGGCTAACTAACTGTAGAATAGCAACAAGTATGAGCTCCACTGTCTGTTTCTGGTTTACTTCTGGGTGGTTGCCCCTTAAGAGAAAACCCTTGGTCAATTACTAGACTTTGCGTAATCGCCAGATGTTTCTGAACTGAGATGAATCTTAAAAGGTTCACAGAGCTCTGCATTCACAGCGAAAATCGAGATATAGGGGTTCTAACTGGACACTGCTCAATCGGACAGCAGTTGATTGGAAGAAGACGAAATAGAACATTCTTAACACTTAACCTCTGCTTTTTTCTTGGCTCTACGAGATCAAAACGAAATTACACTTAGGGATAAACCTTAGAACCTAACATATCTTATGGGCACTGATAAACACGACGAACCTTCGTAACTCATTTATATTAACATTCTTGTATAAATATTGGTAGTCGAAAAAGTCTTTTCGTATTTCTAATCAAACTTCAACTTATCTTTTATTTTATTTTATATTTATAATGAACTTTAACGAAGCAAATATGTACCATTTTGGTCGCCATTCTTGCACTAGAGACATTATTCCACCAGTGTAAAACTTTTCTGGTTTCTCGCCGAAAAACTGCGACAAATAATTTTAACAGGCTTCTTTTGAAGCCAACTTTACTCCATTAAGGGAGTTCTGCATTGACCGAAACAAATGATAGTCCGATGGTACATTTTCAGGGATATATGGTGGATGCATCAAAACTTCCCAGCCAAGCTCTCCTAGTTTTTGCCGAGTCATGAAAGATGTGTGTGGTCTAGCGACGTCCTGATGAAAGACGAAGTCCTTTCTATTGATCAGTTATGGCCGTATTTTTCGATTGCTTGCTTCAATCTCATCAGTTGTTGAAAGAAAAATGAAGAATCAATCGTTCGACCAAGCTGGAACAGCTCATAGAGAATGATCCCTTTCCAATCCCGCCAAACGCTCAGCATAACCTTTCGAGACGTCAATCCTAGCTTTGCGACCATTTGTTGAGCTTCACCACGCTAGGACCATGATCCTTTTCGCACATTATTGTCGTATTTGATCCACTTTTTGTCTTTTGGTAGCTTTCACTTCAGAAATGGTTCGATTTCATTTTGTTTCAGCAAAGAATCGCAGAAGTTAATTCGGTCCATTAAATTTTTCACAGACAATTCATTATATTTCAACATCGAATTTCTTTTCAAAGCCAGCCTTTTCCATAATTTCATCGACTTTTTCAACGATAGTTCGACCAGAGAAACGAGCGAACCATTGCTGTGCCATTGGTGGCTTGCATGGCATTCTTTCCTTTTCCAAATATATTGAATTTCTTCATTATTTTCACTCATTTTTGAATAGCTGTAACTTTTTTCAACTTCAAAATTAATTTACATGGTATGACCACCCGCTAATAATTGGGCCTTCCTTTTCAAAATATATCGATATGGTTCTAAATTCATTCTACTCAATATAAACTTCCCTCTTTAACCCTATTTCTGCAAATAACAGACGTCATATTGATAATATTGAGCGATTTCAAATTTTTCAAAAATTATAATCATTTTAGTAATCTCCCAAGGTCTGAAATTCGTTTAGAAGTTTGATTTTTTAATATCGTTCAAGACTATTCATGGCAGACCTAAGTTTGATTATGTCTCTATCGGTCTACAGGGCAAATACTTTGAGTGTACTCTCTGCAGTCTTTCCAACAGTAACAGCCTCCCTGCAGCATAAAAGAGCATCGCGCTTATATTTGTGTGCCAAACTAACTTCTTGTCAAACGACCAACCTAGGTCTAAAAGTTACAGAAAGAATTACATCAAATGGCGTTTCACCGCGGAATAGAATATAACAAAAGGTTTCTCACAGAAATTTTAATTTCTCGAAAGAAGCCTAAACGTTACAGAATCCTTATTTATCGGGTAACTAACTATAATATATACCAGAAAAAAGGAGGTAAGGCTTGTCATATAGCTTTGAACCCCCTTAGATAGATAAACGAGAACTGCACCGCGAACTTAGTTCTATCGTATCCTCTCCTAAATCAGAAGGATAAAGTCCAATAAAGTGCTAGGTGATACTGAAGCGATTTGATGCCCAATTTGGAAACATGGATCCAAGAATCTTTAAGAACCACTCTACGTAACTTCGTAATACTTCTGTTATGTGCTTTTTATACATTTTTGAGTTTTGATAGGCATTTTATACTAAAATTATAAAATAATTGATCACATGATATCATCAAGATAATTTATAAATACTTAAAGACAAGTAAATATTCGTTTCACAAATATGAATACCATGATACCAAACAAAAACTTACTTTCCACTGAAGTAGAACTAAATATTCCTCACTAATCACAAAGCGGAGGTTACACAAGATCGCAACTCACTTTTACGGCAATTAATCAGTTCAACCAACCCGCCCAAAACACGCCGGTTTATATAAAGAAAAACACAAACATTTAAATGAAAACAAAACGAGAGCCACAAATTACACTCAAATTCTTTCTCTAGGCTAGCACTACTTTGTATTTTTGTATATGTATCTTACCATATAAAATTATCTTAACTGCTGCCATTAAATCTGCCCCAATGCTACGCTTTCTTGCTACATACAAACAAACACACGCTTGACACGAGTTTCTCTTTCGTTTCAGAATGGTTCTTCGGTTGGTTTGATTCGAGACCGAAGCGTCGACGCAAAAAGACTACCACTACAACGACCACAGTGCGCACACCCGATGCACAAGTGCCGATTTTGACGATTGTCGATCCGCTGAAAAATCCACAAAATTGGATTGGCATTTTGGCACATCACATCATAAATTCCACCGCCACGGCAGTCACACAAAATCCGCTTATGAATGCAATCACCCAAACCACCGTTAATCCAGATGTGCCGCGTAAAATCAATTATGAGCGATATCAAATATGGCGCCTAAAGCCGTTGGACGATACACAAGTGCATGCGTTGGAAGACTACAAGAAAAGTGAGGATGGCATAAAGCTGCAGTGGTTGAAGGGTCCCAGCTTGCGGTGAGTATATAAAGTTGTGATTATATTTCATTAAAAACTAATCAAAACCAATCTTTCACTACACCACCACACATACACTCCGCAAACAGCGGCCTAACAGACGTTCTGGTGCCACCGAATCAATTGATGGACTTTGAGGCTAGCCTCAGTTTCGAATCGATCGCGCATGAAGTACTCATTTACGATGTCGGCAAGGCGATCGTTTACGAGCAGGCGCAAGAGCAGTTTCACTTCAATGCCGCTATGCGCCCGTTTAAAAATAACAAGAATCAACAGAAACAGCAAGCAATGACCATGTCATGGCATAAATACTATGAATACGATGATATTATCACACATTTGGAAATATTACGCATGCGCCACCCACAACTAGTCGAATTAATACATATTGGGCGCTCATATGAGGGACGACCGTTGGTCATAGTCAAGATCGAGTCGAAAGAACATGCCGCTAGTGTAGCTAGTCAATCGGAAGTGGCACACAAAAAGTTGAAGAGTAAGAAACAACCGAAAGAGGCGAACTCAGTGTTCATTGAGTCGGGCACACATGGCCTAGAATGGATCGGACCGGCCACATCGCTCTGGATGATCAGTGAACTATTGCGACTAATCAAAAGTAACAGTAAGTTCATAATGTAAAATTAATTTAAGGTTGCCGGTATTAAAATTAGGAAATATGTAGGTCGATTAAATTAAAATTACACTGCATTGAAGATGATGGCGTGCTATTGTTAACTCGGCTATAACCGCGTAAACGATGTCACTGCAAGTAAAGAAGAAGAATAATATCAGTTTATATGTATGACTCATATCATCTTCTTAAGTTAAGTTAGGTGGCTGATCCCCCCAATATGGCGGGGATCACACTTAGACTACTAAGTCCTTTGTGAAGCGAGATAGAAACTTCTATATTTGGATATCAACTCTCGGCAAAGCGCCTTGAAACTAAATAGGTATCTTTCGAGATCGAAGGTATTTTAGACTTGTTCTGGATAAGGCGGGACATTCAAGAAGTATGTAGGTATTCCAAGCAGCTTATGCAACTGGCATACCGAAAAATTTTCAATCTAGAACTCCTACTCAAACATGAGCTTTGACCAGGGTAAAGAGCTCACCAGACCTATTTCGATTTATCCTAGGCCGGAACGATCTTACGATTGCATAGTTGCTGGTATCTGACTAGCCGAATTCGGCTGAGTCCCAACCATACAGCAATGAATCTCAATAAGCCTGTGGAGCTCCTACTCGTTTCCATGCTACAGCTAGCCTTACAATTTCCATGAAACAACTCGACTTTAGAGATAAAAGATCCATATACCCCTTTAGTAATCTCGAGCATACGGTCGGCGAGATCGAGGCTAATCCTTACAATTTCCATGAAGCAACTCGACTTTAGAGATAAAAGATCCATATACCCCTTTAGTAATCTCGAGCGAGATCGAGGTTAATATGAGGGCGCTAATATCAGAGAAAATAGCCATCGCTCTGAAAGAAATTGCGCTGCGGAGCGAATCTAGAGGTAGTTACTTTGAAGTCTGGACTTTTCATTGTCTAATATTCTTTTAAACCAAAGAAGTACTATCACTTCACTTTATCTTTATACATTGCGGGATCTGAATTCCAAATATTCAATAATTTAGAAGCTTAAATTTTAATTTCGAAAATCTTGATTTGTGAATTTTGAAATTTCAATTATCGAAAGACTAGAAAAAGGTTTTAAGAACTGGGATATTATATTCCAATTCCCTTGAAATTTATCAGGCTTACATATCTATTAAGCCATATAATGAGCAGGTACCAGATATACCTATAACCTTGGTTGGATTTCAAACCACTGTACCACATCTTTCCATTTCACAAAGCTCAACTTCAACAGTAAATACTTGTTTTATATTTTCCAATAATTTAGTATTCGTTTAATTTTTGTTATAAATTCATTCATCTTTTAGAATAAGACTGCGTAAATAGAGAAGCAATGTGGGTGGCTGTTTCATTTCGAGTGGTATTGCATATAATTTAGATTGTTTGTAGATTTCATGCGCCTTGTCATCAGTTATAGTCACGGTAAACTCCTTAGTTTCAGTAGCACAATGCGATCCCTTGCATGAGGTAATATGTTTTTCAAGCGGGATGCCAGTCATTAAATAGGTGAAAAACATAGTTAGAAGTATAATACTGGTTATACTAATAACTATGAGTTGCGTTTTCCTTAAATTTGAAAAATAAATATTAAACAAAAGTTAAAGCCGAGATATCACAATAGATGAATATCGTATTATCTACAATGAAAGTCGACTTAAGTTAAAGGAGACATTTACAATTACTCTCAACAACTTCTTGAAGATTTCATAGCCAGCAGGTGCTATTACAGACTCAATAGGCAATTGAGAAGTAAAATCCTCTCTCTACACTCTCCACAAGTGACTCATCATCTCCTGCCCTGTTATATGGTGCAGAGACATGGACGATGACATCTGATGTGTCGGCGTTACGAGTTTTCGAAAAAAAGGTGCTGCGGAAGATTTATGGGCCTTTGTACATTGGAAACGGGGAATACCACAGTCTATGGAAAGATGAGCTGTACGATATATACGACGACATTGACAGATCAGCGAATTCAGAAATAGCGCCTACGCTAGCTAGGTCATGTCGTCCGACAGGACAAAAACACTCAATTTTGAGAGTATTCGACGCAGTACCCGCCGCGGGAAACAGAGGAAGACCTCCACAACGTTGAAAAGATCAGGTGGAGAAGCATCTGGCTACACTTGGAATCTCCAATTGGCGCCAAACCGCGAAAAGGAAGAGCGACTGGCGCGCTGTTGCAAACTCTGCTCTAACTGGTGTAAACGGTGTCTACGCTAATAAAAAAGAAGACGTTGAGAAAGCGGTAGTTTTAAATTGGATAAAATTTAAACATGGGATCCGTTCCCATTTCGACCAGAAATCAAAATTTCCAACTCAGCTTAAGACGACTTAATCTACTTTAACTTATGAATTCATACAGACCTATTTGAATGATAAGTTTTCTTGCATAAAGTAACTGTCCATTCACACATTTTAAGCCAAAACAGTAGAAGAGCTATAATTGTGAAGCTGCCAAGAGTGAAAAAAAGATTAGACTATCAATCTAAATCCAATATTTTGATTAACATACGCTATGAAACTAATTACGTTGATCAAGTAAGACATAAAGTTGCCATTTGTGTTGCAACAACCTTTGCCACTATCGCAAACGTCTGCTTTCGAGCTACAACATTTCTTGACCGCGTCGGTGTTCTGCGCGTCCTGTTTACGCTGCTGTCGTATCGGCCGATATTTCCGTTTATACTCCGGACCAATATTGTACGGTTTGCAGGCGGACTTGCTGTCGGCATCTTGTGCATATTTGAGTGAGGGCCGTTCAGGCGGTGTGTCGGATAGCTTGTTGTAAAAACCGCTAGCCAAACGCTCCTCACGAAAACACACACACTTCTCACATGGACACGCTTGAAATTTGCATTTCAATTCCCGTCGATTTGCATAAGTCATTGTAGAGCTTCCGGTAAACATTACTGTTAATTTTGGTTTTATTGCATTTTAGGCGAATTCCAAGATGAATTTGTATAAAATATATTCTGACATAGAGATCAGAGGGGGCTTACTTCACTTTGCAACGATATAAAATATTGAAAATGGGGGCAATTGGAATATGTAAAACACAATAGGGTTGTAAGTTGAGTAAACCAACCACAGAGGGTAATGCTGATAGAAAAGCTCTAACTTCTTAAGAAAATATCCGCCTATGACTTTACTTAGATATCAAAAATTAAGTGTTCTATTAAATTGGCTCAATGATCACTTAAACAGTTTTGGACGAATCCAAAAAATCATGGCATTTTTCTTCGCTTCCGAAATTGGTACCTTCCTTTTCAACTTTTCTTGGACGTCTTTCTCTGCACGTCCAATTTCTTTAAATCAATGTTGGAGAAAATAACACAACGATGCAGAGTCTTCAGCTCTGAAGGTATTATATGCAGTATCAGCCCAAGAGGGCTGATACTGCATATAATACCTTCAGAGCTGAAGACTCTGCATCGTTGTGTTATTTTCTCCAACATTGATTTAAAGAAATTGGACGTTAGAGGCTTGTCCTCACTGAAATCTCGTATAAAATACTGCTCTTAATCTCTATTCTGACTATTGTTGATCCAAGTGATGTTGAGAACGAATAAGAACTGGATGGTGGTTGACGACACATTTTTCTAAAATATGCAGTATTGTAGCTTGTATCTAATCAAAAGTGTATTTTCCGGGTCAAAAGGCATCTTACAGAGTATGGTTTATCTATCGCTTTGTCTTCAATTGCTGATTCATTCCATGGGTATTTCAATGTTTCGAACCCATTTCGAAGGTCGAAGAATAATTTTCTATATAACTTAACCCTTTGGACGTCAAACTGCAGATTTCGTTTTCCTTATTTTATGGTCTTGAAAGCATTCGAGTTTTAGTATAAGTTTTAGTCAATTCTTGTTTGTCAAAAACTTAAGCCGGAATTGACCCTGATTTTATCCGACCAAGGGCTGCACTTTCGGAGATCTAACCCTGCCTGGATCGGCAAATTTAAGACTAAGTTTGTCATGACCGAAGCAACGCCTTGCAGCAGAGTTGTTCCGTATCCTCCTGACTCGTACTGGCTTTGAGTCCAACACGGGCCCGAAGGAATTTTCTGCTAAATCTGTGCTAAACGGCTCCATCTAAACTCCACTTGTAATTAGCTGTAATACATGCAATGGATGGAGCCATCTTAAGACCTGCTCAAGCCTTAAAACACACCGGGAGTAGACCACGAGTTACGTGGACTCATACTAGCAATGCACTACTGTGACCTTAGCCTCTACGACTGTGTAATCTACACCAAGTTCACGCACTGCGTCGCCACTTCACCCGAGTGGCCAACAATGGACCCCTTCCGTCCACATGGAGCTCAAACAGTCAGTATGAATCCCATTATGATCAGTAAAGCTTTTTTCTGCTCCCATATCGGACTCTCTTTTTCCAAATCCATAATTTGTTCGGTAGTGGTGTGAGCGGTTTGAAAAATATCCGTATTCTTCAGTCATAACCAAAGCTGAAGTTCTTTAATGATATGTTTATTGCAACACACAGAGTAGTAAAAAAAATGGGTATACACTTTCAGAATTCCTCGACATATTGGATCGACTTACTTCTTTTTTATTTTAATAATATTTAGAGACTAAAACACACTTTCTATAAATTTACAGAAACAACCGTTGATAATGAGTACATCAAGAATACGACCTGGTACTTTATGCCTATACTCAATCCAGACGGTTACGTTTATAGTCATAAATATGATCGCTTCTGGCGGAAAACCCGTTCCCGTCATATCTCGCGCCCTAACGGTATTATCGACTCAGCAATGACTTGGCTGCAGCAAAAGAAGATAGCAACACGCGTTTGCTATGGTGTAGATCTGGATCGCAACTGGCACTACCAGTGGGGAAGGCGGGGTAGCTCGAAATCAGCATGTAATGAAGTGTACGCCGGACCAGGACCATTTTCCGAACCCGAATCAAAAGCGCTATCGGAATTCCTAATAGATTATCGTAAACAAATTAAGGTAGGCATGAAAATGTTGCCATATTATTGGAGTATGCTTATTTATTTGTCTGCACCTTTACTTTGCTTTAGATGTACATTTCACTACAAGCCTATGGTCAGATTATTTCATATCCAATGAAAGCGAACACTTCATTTAATGCCGAACGCATCGATGACTTTCTCGATGTGGCCATGGTGGGAACGGATGGATTGCGTAAGCAAGGCAGCAAGTCACGCTACAAGATTGACTCAACAAGTGATCTGGTGGAAAATCGCTCAGGTGAGCAGGGTTACATACATTTATATAGATATCATGTTATACATATTTGTATTTACATATATGTATATGTATAAATATTTGTGTCAGCAGGAAGTGTTTTTGCATTACTTCATTCAACTAGCTCTGACTTTTACTCTTTTCAAACAGGTTGCTCTGACGCGTTCGCGGCTTATGAAGTTGGTATACCCTTCAGCTTTACGATACAGCTAGCTGATAATGGTGTGCATGGCTATCTGTTGCCCAGCGCCTCCATCGAGCCAACCGCACGTGATGCCTTCGAAATAATTACAGCGATGATCGATTACATTTGATGGTAGTTCCGATTCATAGACTAACTTATAGATTGTAACTGTGTATATTTGTTTAATTTGTAAATATTTATGAGTATTTATTGAATAGTAATTTAAGAAAGTATGAAACTTTAGTAAGACGAAACATTGGTTTTTAAGTTCTGTGACAAAGGGTGGGGCTAAAGTCGTTTTTTATATAAGCAACATTACAATGCGAAAGAATGAAGAAGAGAAACTGCATGGATTTAAGTATGGATCTAACTGAACTTCAGAATGTCTCGAAAACTCAAAATGCTTAAATGACACTGTTCGCGAATCAGCTGTTTCATAGAGCCATATATTTACAGCCAGGATTTACATTTACTTTCTACAACGCGGAACCCAGTCTACAGTTTTCCATCGTTACTAACACCCTTGTAAACCATACAGGGTTTGTTCGGAAAGCAATAAGACTGGATGGATTTAAAATATCTGGGCTGTAGGTCGGCTGCGGAAGTGATGGGATGCCGGCCTTGGTTAGGTAGCTGTTCTCAAGAAAAGCAATGTGAGCCGGGGCGTTGTCGAGGCGCAACTTCCAATAGGCTGCGATGTCTTGTAGGACCCGATTGACGCTTCGTTTGAGTCTCCACGTAAAACTTGGCATTGACGGTTTGTCCAGGAGGAACAAATTCATTGTAAACGATGCCTTTAATGTCAAAAAAGACAATGAGCATCGTTTTCACTTTCGATTTACTCATTCATCAGCCACCTCTTCCCGGCCCTTCAAAAAGGCCTGGTGCCACCAAAACACATCACTTCTTTCTAATGCGACAACTGGGTAAGCCGGCTTAATCATATCAAACGTCTCTGTAGCAAATTTACCGAGTTTCACACAAAATTTAATCGCGTACCTCTGCTCTAACGAACGCTGCATTTCAGCTTGCACCACTCACAGAAACACGTCGTGCGAAAATGTTTGTCCTGACTCTCCAGGTGCTCGAAGACAACTAACCAGCCGCTCGTTCGTTAGCTACAAACGCCTTCTACCGAATCCAGTCGGCGCGCGCACGCTCCGAAGTATAGTTGCGGCTGAAGAAAATCAGTATTATTACTTTCCGGATAAACCCTGTAAACCCATAAATCATGTAAAACATAAAGCATTAAATGCCCAGGTTTATGTTTTTCTATTATGCAGAGTAAGATTAGATTAGGTTTTGTGGCTGAATATAGGTCAAGAAATTACTTATTCTTCTTATTCCAAAAAAATCCTAAAACTTTAGATTACTAAAACACGTACAAAAGCTAAGACGATTGATTCCGAAACTATGTAGTTCGCTTAGATGGCTAATTGACCAAAGTGTTCTAACCTTAACCACCCCATTCTTGGAACACGTGGAAGTGCTCAGGTGAGCCGATCTCATTATTCAAAAAGCTTTTTAAGCACAGGAAGCTCTGTAGACTTCTTGTGATTGATACCGGGTCGAAAGGATTGATACCGAGCTCAAATAAAGCCAATTTATCAAACCGCCCACTCCCAGTCTGGTAAACGATTTCACTATTACCAGGCAGCCACAAGAACGGAACGAGAATTCAAAACAAGTATTTCTGCCAAAATAAAGGATTTGAATTTGGTGAGAAGAAGTTTTGAATCAAGGTAAAATTTTCTATAAATGTCCAACGCCCGATTTTAATATTATCTTGTTCTCTAGAATCGCTGAACTATGTCAATGGCGGCGTATAACCCGTACATCGAATGCGAAATTCGCCATTGTCAATGAGCAGAGGACCATAAATCTTCCGAAAAACCTTTCAGAACTCATAAGATCGACTCATCAGATGTCAGCGTCCATGCCTCTGCTCCACATACTTAGCAGGACGGGAATAATGAGTGACTTATAGAGTTTGGTCTTTGTTCGTGGAGAGAGGACTATACTTCTCAATTGCTTACTAAGTCCGAAGTAGGAACTGTTGGCAAGAGTTATTCTACGTTGCTTTCCTGGGTGGCATTGTTGTTTATGTTAATACTGGTTCCAGATAGACGAAGTTGTCTATGACTTCGAAGATATGATGTTCCTACCTCACTCATAAATATTAAGACCAGTTCTATCAAATTAATATTTCTATTAAAAATATGTTTCACAATACAAGAATTTATAATGGTTACTCAATAATTTTTGTGGTTGCACACTTTTTTTTTCAATTTAACTCTGGAACAATGCCGCATTTTATGTCGCGTCTTTAGTCCGTATTTCTTTGAATAAAATCTCGTAAATAGATGATCAAAGTCGGCGGTTGTTTCATTTCTGTTGGTATCGCATACAACTTGGACCGTTTATACATTTGCCGTGCC
The DNA here is from genome assembly GCF_023373825.1 of Bactrocera dorsalis. Taxonomy (NCBI): domain Eukaryota; kingdom Metazoa; phylum Arthropoda; class Insecta; order Diptera; family Tephritidae; genus Bactrocera; species Bactrocera dorsalis. The sequence continues at coordinate 59,302,680 of NC_064306.1, read as the reverse complement.
TCATCGTCGGTTATGGTGACAGTAAGCTTCTGTTGTTGCATTCCACCGGACAGTCTGTTACCTGCTGCTGTGGTTGTTGATTGACCCCAAGAAAAACTTGGCCACCAGTAAGAAGTCGAAGTAGTCTTCTTCGAGTCCTTATTTGTTGTTGTCGTTTTTGTTGTCTTCGTCCGTCGCCAATTAAAGTAGGGTAACCAAGATGAACGTGACTCATGCTCTTTCTGTGTCAATTCAATTTCCATATCTTTTCCTGGTTTGTTACGCCACCAAAGAGAAGGCATCCAGGAGAAACGTGCTTTCGTGGTTTGTGTTGGAGTTTGAATTTCTTTTGTTGTGGTTGATTTAGTAAAGTAAGTTGTCCATCTAGAGCGCAGATTAAAAGAAGGTAACCATGAAGAGCGTACTTCCGTCTTTGTAGTTGTTGTTTCAATTTTGCTTGGTGACTGTCTCCACTTTAGGGATGGTAACCAAGTGTAACGTGTCACAGACGTTTCGTTTCGTTCAACTACTTTGGGTACAGTCTGACCCCACTGGAATGGCATCCAGGATGTACGCGCCTCTGCCTTTTTGGCTGGAGGCTCAATTTGTTTCGATGAAGTTGAACTCCATCTAAATGTTGATATCCAAGAAGTAGAGGTTCCAGGCTTCTCCAGTTCACAACCAATTTCTTTTGGCGGAGACTGACCCCACCAACTAGAAGGCCGCCAGGAGAAACGCCTTTCAATCTTTTTAGGTGCTTGTTCAACTTTTTTTGTACTCCAACTAAATGTAGACAGCCAAGAAGTGGGCGTTTCAGATTTCTTCAGTTGATAATCAATTTGTTTTGGAGCAGGTGAACCCCACCATCGAGAAGGCATCCACGTGGTACGTGTCTCTGTTGTTTTAGTTTGTTGTTCAATTTGTTTCGTTGAAGCCGAACTCCATCTGAATGAAGGTACCCAGGAAAAAGATGTTTCTGGCTTCTTAACTGGAGTAACAGTATCTTTTGTTGTTGTCTCCCGCCAAATATGTGTTTTTATCCACGATGAACGTGGTTCGCTAGACTCTGTTTTGATTTCCTTCGTTGTTACCTGATGTCCTCTACCAAAAGGTGTCCACGAAGAACGTGTTTCAACTTTGCTGACTGTGGAAGTTACTTTTTTTGTTGGATCCGGAGTAGCAGAACGAAGCGTCCAAGGGTAGCGGGTCTTAGTCACTTTGGGTGGCGGCGCAATTGCTTTCTGTTGACTCCTTTTAAATGTATACCAACTGCCAGAGGGTTCGGATTTTATTTTAGTGGCGGGTTGTGCTGCAAGTTTGCTCGTCGAACGTCTAGCCGAATATCTTTGAAAACATGTTAATGCAGCCGTACAAAATATAAGCAGAAACAATAAACCAATTATGCTGACTACTGTCACTTGCGTAGATCTACACTTATGATGGAAAAAAATTATCAAAATCATATGACAGAAATACCCACAACTAATGCATACCTCTTCGATTTATATACTTTGATGGACAGGATAATTGTACATTTCAATACTAAAAGCCAAAACACGATGGCGGCTATTATTAGAAACCTGTAAAGGGTCAATTGTTGACGCTACTTAAGCATATATGGATCTGCACTTACGCTATGAAGCCAATTATGCTTATCATAAAGGACAAAAAGTTGCGCCCCGTATTGCAACAACCTTTCCCCGTATTACAATCATCTTCTACACACTTTTCATTGGGTTTAACAGTTTGCTTGGGCTGCGGCGGAGCGGGTGGACACTTCCGTTTATAGGGCATTTCCGTATCCGTTTCACAAAGGCATTTACACTGAAACTGATATTTTGGTATTGGCCGCTCTGGCGGCGTATCTCGAACATTACTTTCAGCATTGACGTTTCCATTTCCGCTCTCACCACGTAGCTTGGCGCACTTCTGGCAGGGACAAGGCGGAGTTTTACACTGAAGTTCACGCAAAATTTCTGTGCAAGTCATTGCAGTTTTTTCTATTTTTTTTTTTTTTTTTTTGTGATCAACAAAGAATTTTAGATGTGTGCATTTTTCAAAATTTCAAAACAATATAAAATTTTTGTTGACATTGGAATCAAAGGCAAGTACGTAATTTTTTTTTTTCTTTGTAGCACCCAAAAGGAAATGTCGGAGATCCTATAAAATGTGTATATAAAGGATCATCGTGACGAGCAGAGTCGTGTCCATTGCTGTATACACACGAATTAATTCTTCACAACCAAAACATTTGGAAAACTTTTGATTTGACAAGAAATTTTCACCCAATATGGCATGGATTTTTGATGTTGTTGTAGCGGCAGAAAACATTCCTGAAGAAATTTGCGAGGCATAGTGTCCTTGGTCGGATAAAAATTCGGGTTCGTTCCGATTAGTCGTGGGAGCGACATGTATTTTTGCAAAGGCATCACTACATTGTTCAGAGCGCATTGTTCAGAGCGCACTATTAGAGCATACGAGTATGTTATTCAAATAAACCCATTAAAATCAAGATAAAGATCTTTTTAAATCCTCTTATGCTAAAAAGTGTACTTGTGAAGATTATTATAACTTCGGTGCAGCCTGACTTAACGTTTTCTCTTGTTATAGTTAAATTTGTCCAATAAATAAGAGTTACATATGTAAATAAAGACGATATAAGTAATACTCACTTTGCCATTTATTAAAGATTAAATTCAAAAATGTATGGCCGAGGAAATCGCGAAAATATAATCCTGTGGATTGCCAGAAGTAAAGGCAAAGTATTAAAACACAAAATCATATAAGAATTTATGTTTTTCATTACATCACAAATTAAGTACACTATTTTTAGTATCATGACTTTTACTTATGTGCATTTATCCACATTTATGTAGCACTCCAATACATTTTTTACTATTAACACACATTCATTCTATGTGATGTATTTTCATCTATTCGATATTAAAAATAGTAATATGTCAAATTTTTTTAATATTGATCAACTTTTATTTAGAACTATTATATTTAATTTGATATTAGATATTAATTTTATTTGTTTACTATCATTACTATTGCATTTTCACTTTTTCGGCAAATCGTTTTGCAATATCGGAGGAAAATTTGCATTATATACAACTGAATAGTGCACTTGTTTAAAAATGTAAAGCTTCAGTTCCTCACTCTTCTTTTAATTACCCTAATTTTCGTTAATTAACATTTTTAAATATTTAACAGTAAGAATATTTATTTTTAACGCTGCAATTTTAAATTTCAGGATTAAGAAAATTATTTACAAGAAAGATCAAAAACCTGCCAAAACATATAAACACAGAACAGCTGTGCATATTCCTATTTTGACTATTTCTCATTTGCTTTTCACTTCACTAATCAGAATTTATTTCACCACTTCTACATAATACAAGGAAATATTTTAAAATTCCTGCTATTGCATTAAAATATAGCACTAGTAAAACATAAATAATAAAATCGGAACATGTAAGAGCTTGTTTGAAAGGACACACCAACTAATAACTGCACCTATGCTCATACTTCAATGCAGCTACTTAACAGCTGTCTACACGAAATTTAACAATTAAATTGTATTATGACAATATTCGGAAACACTTTACACGCAATAAAATCAATAAAATTACACAAATTATTATATATTCACAAATTTAATGCGGAGCAACGAATTTCAATGCGAATTTTTATTTCTCAAACGGTAAACTGCAATCCAAATGGCGAGCTGTCAAACTAGCGGAAATTGTATGTGTAATTACCACAATTCGCTGTTTAAGCCAAGACACAAACCGAATGGTTGACAAAACTGCTTTATCAATAAAGAAAATAAATACATAATGGTTGGGTAGTTCCGAGAATTTAAAATAAAACAATTGAATTTTTGTATTATTGTTACAACAGCAAATAAAGAACGAATATCACCTGTGGTTATATAAAAGTACTAAAAATAGTATAAGTGAGAGTGTAAGTGTATTGTGTAAGAATGTGTGAAATTCAACCCGATACTTGCCATTAGGCTGCGCCCCCAACTGAAGCCGCCACTTAAGTGCCATTCGCTTTTGTTTGCCGCAAACGTGCTGGTACTATTTTGTTGGATGCTTGAAGAATTACTACTTACCGAACGAAAGTGAGTTAGATTGTCGAAATAACAGCCATTAGCCAGATAAGACCGGGTCAGTTCCGGTAACCAGCTGTTATGGAAATTAATGCTTGGTCAGTATTAAAAACCAGTGATTATTACCTTGTAAAGTAAGGTACTGTAAAACTGTTCCTGTTCAAAATTTTTACTTTTATGCCACACTGTCAGAATTATCAGGCGTTCGCCGTTAGATAAGGTAATGCCAAGTAAACTGAGCTGATAAATTATACAAAAATATACACACATACATATGTACGTAGGTATGTCGGATTGCTACACTAACCATTTTATCCACCCGCAGTCTGATAAACGTATCCGAAACCGTATATTTACCCGGCCATGGACGCTGAAATCGCCACTACAAAAACAAGACTAATCTCTCTATATTGGAATTCCACAACGCCAGCACCTTTTCACACGTAAAAAGGGAGCTTTATATAATAAAAACGTTGCATACAGACCGCAACTCCATTATATAAGTAATAGAACTTCCATTATTTAATAAAGACAGTTCTTTATTTTTATGCCTTAGCAGGTTTACATTTTGTTGTTGCTTTAAAAAAGTATTATCGCCATTATAGTTTCACTGTACAAATAATAAGAGGCACTGCTTAAAAAAATCATAATAACTTTAAATGAGTCAAATAAAACACAAATAAATTAAAATACATTTAATTTTGATTATTTTTTGCAGTTTCTTTTTGTTTTTGTTATATATATATATAATTTTATCAATTAATATAAGTATATTGAATATAGCATATGCTTACATATATCTACACAATCACGTAAAATCTATAATATTCATTAAATGTTAATAAAGTAAAAAGAACTAAAATATTATCGTAAATTAAAAAAAGTAATAATTGCTTCAGGGTCTTCTTCTACTCCTGCAACGTTAACTGTTTGTTGTATTTTATTGTATGTATGTAGTATTGTGTGTGCATGTGTGTGAATTATATTGCATATGTTTACAAAAAAAATTCATTATAACAGAATATATATTATATTAAACTAGTATTTAACTTGAAATTAATATTTATAATAAATTAGAAGATAGCAAAACTGTTTAGCTGTAAACTGCAAACAAAAAACAACTGTATGCTAATGAAGTATAAAAGGCATTTCTTGATGTTATAATGATTTTTTGTCAATATACAAGCAAAGATCTGCTGAGTTTTCAAATCGTCGCTAACAAAAGCCTTTATAGTGGTCACTCAAGCCATCGCCGTTGCTCAAGCCCAAATATGCCCCTATGCGTGTGGCACTTGTTATGAAATTCCTTACGCAATGAAATTCATACAAAGCCAACGCCGCAGCTTGCAGCTAAAAGCTAAAATGGGTTTCCAGCGCTTAATTAGCACATTGAAATACAATTCGATCTTTGTCTCCTATATCCTTAGCGAACTGTGTGGTAGGTTTGATTTAAATGGGCTTGCACACTCATTTTGTTATAGCTATTTTTTATTTATCATTAAATTAATAGTTATAATTACTAGTCATAATATTACTATAATTATTCATTACTTTTTTGTGTAGATTTTTCCTGTTGTATTACTTGCTTTATTTATGTGTTTTTATGATTTTCATTTTATCTTGTTTGTATTTTAATTGTATTCCTTTTTATTTATACTAAGCTGTTTCAAATTTTGTTAACCGCACGCTTGATTCTCACTTTGTCAGCTGTTACTGTTGTTGCTGCTGCTGCTACTACTTTGAACGCTGGTTACCTGCCGTCTACACTCACTATCATTCGATTACTAGTAGTAAATATTAGGGTAGTGTTGCCAATTGCTATCGTTATGTGTTTTTTGTTTTTATTTGTATTTTTTGAATGGGGCGTGTAGGCGTTTTTTGGTGAGAATTTTCGCTTATGAATGTGGTTATGTGTGAATTTTTAGCATTAATTCCTCTTTTTAATACAAATTTGATATTGGCTAAAGATCATCAGACATAAATGAGTTTTGTGATTTTGATTCTTCTATTCGACGAATTTGTTGGCGAAGATACATAATTCTGTAATGGAAGAAAGATATATAGTTAATAGAATAACAAAATAATAGAAATCGATAAAAAAAAAATAGTTCAACCAGTTCAAATATTACGCTAAATGTTACATAGTCTCTGCAAAGCTAGCTATATTGCTTTTGGCAAGACATGTATTGCCATTTATATATACATTCGGATGTCAATAATTTCCCGAAGTTGATTCATGCAATTGACTTATACTTTATGTGTGTTTCACATACGCCATGGTGTACTGAATGAATACAGTACATTTGATGCAAATATTTAACTGCGTACAACTTTTAAAGGAAAATGTTAATAGAAAAAATTAAAACTTATTAAATAAAAATTTTGTATTAGAATATTATTATTTTAAAGTTGTAAATTTACTTGCTTGGGAGATAAAAATTATCTAAAAACGATCAAAATGCTTAAATTGAAAGTAAAGACTTTTTGACGTTGAATCCTTTTTTAAGAGCAAAAATTTAAACTCAAGTGATCGTTTGCAATAAGAAAACTAACTTTGGAAATAACGGACACCCTAATATACATACGTTGACAAAAGTTATAAATATATAATAGAGTAACAGAGACATTTATAAAGCAACTCGAGCGCAACTTCTTTCAAATAATCTTAGTGTAACAGCATTTCCATTTCTCCTTTAGCACTTTAACCTATCCTTATCCTCTCCATACCGTCTTAAAATAAGGTTTTCTGCTTATTATGTTTTAAACTGTGGCAGCACAGGTACGTCTTCTATAACAGCTAGCCTCTTATGACTGTACAGTGGACTTATTTCACAGACTTCACCATAGCAAAATATGCAGAAACCTTAATTATATACGAAATAATCTTTGGGGATATTAGTAACTCGACATAAGTACTACTCACTGTTGAAAATTGCAGCAAGCAGAGAGCAAGACTGCTACACGCTTTGCAAACTGCCACTAAATCCTCACATATAAGATTCAATAGTGCTTTCTTGCCTGCAAAATTAATCCCTATAAACGTTATTGTGCCTAAAACGTCAAACCGTTATATATTGTTCTGCCAATAGCGGACATAAGGGTAGTGTCACGCAGTTTGTCTCATCAAACAATAATGTACAGCCAGTACGACCTGCTTTCTTTTGGTAAGATTTTTTCCAATAAGCCTGTTCACACATCAACCACAACACAGAGCTGTTACGCCGTCATGCCCAATTTTATAAAACAACGCACTACATAAAAAAAATAATAGTTAAATGTGGGAATTATCCAACTTACTTTTGTTCTTGTAGTGTTGCTGTGATTTCAGTTATTCTAACTAAGCTTCTAGCACATTTTAACTCGGCCGACACTTTCGTACACTGTAAATCCCCATACAAATGCGTTTCTTCGGAACACTTTTGCGCCTGTAAAATAGTAGGAAAGGAAAAATTTTGCGTGAATGCGATGTAATGTGTGTGCAATTTGTAAAACTACTGCACCTCTTGCATTACCTGTTTCTCCAAAATATCAGCTGGCCAATTGGTGACATGTGTTATTAAATCAGCACGAAAATACTTTGCTAATTTCGGTGAAATCTCTGGACCCTGTGAACGGCCGGCTTGCACAGAGGACGTTACGCAACTTTGCAGTGTGCTCAACGAGGCGGATGAAGTGTTTTCCACTGTCGGCAAAAAATTTTAAGGTTATGTTAGAGTTTGTATAATGAAATCTTTGAATTTATTAAATGTTTTATTTATGTAAATACATACGTTTACGCTGTTGCTGTTCCATTGCCGCTACATTAAGGTCCATTTCTTGCGTTGGCGTTGGTGGTCCTTCGCCAGGCAGAATACCAATAACTCCACTACCGCCAGCGTTTCCGCTGACATTCGCTAAACTAGATGAGGGACAGTGAACGCTATTGTTGCTGTTGCCAATCGAGTTCATGACACCGCCACTGCTACCCTCGACAGTCTTTAAACCGTACGGTGTGTTACAGGCGGCATATGAGCCAGCATTTATGCCGGCGCTCATATTAATGCCTCCACCGCCCACATTGTTGCTGTGACCGGTAACAGGAACAACACCACCGCTGCCGCCAACACCCGTGATAGGACTCTTTGTATTGTAGCCCATTGGCGACATGCCATGTGTATGGGCTAAATTGTAGTGTGGCGAGTTCACCGAATTATCTCTGCATAATGGAATATAGAAAAGTTATAATGAATATTGAAAGATGTTTAAACATCAAACACATGATTTACCTTAGAACTATCACCGCTGATGAGGCCGCATGATTGGTAACATCCATGGAAGTGCCGGTATTGGACATCATATGTACCGCCTCGTTGCCACCATGTTGTGAAAGTTGGTGATGATGATGTAACGCCGCCTGTTGTTGCTGCTGTCGCATTAATAACGCCTTCTGTTGCGAGCTCATCATCATTTCCTGTTGCTCCTTTGTACCCAATTTCGGAGGTCCCGGTGCATTCGAGTTCAAATGATGATCCACCTGTCCGATTAATAGGGATTTATATTACAAATAAATAATACATTTTAATGGACTAAAAACGTAAATGCAAACTTCAACTCACATTTGGCGATGTTGTTGACGCTAAATGCGCTTGCTGTTGCAGCATTGTCACTGGATCCATTTTTCGATGATTACTATTATTTTGTGTCTGCAGCACACCAGCAACCATCACTGGTACACCTGTACTCGATGGCACAGAGGCGAGTCCAGTGGCGGGCAACATTGTTGCTCCGCCCACAACAACACCCGAACCATGCGCTGACGCGGATGACGCGGAGAAATGCATTGAAGCGGCTGCTGCATTGGCCGCTGCAGCAGAAGCGGACGCGGAGGAGGAGGATGACATAACAGTGCTGGCGTTAGGATGCGAAGCTAAACGCGGTAATGCATTCGGCAGGCCAACAGTTGATGTTGGAATTGATAGGTCATTGTGTTGCACATTCACCAGACCATGAACTGTGGGCGCGCCGGTCAGCGGATAGCTAGCCTCCGATGTTGGCGTGGAGTCACCGGGACTTATGTCCATATCGGGATTTTCAGCGATGCGACCTTGCATTGGGAAATAAAGTTAAAAATAAAATATTGTGAAGATTAAGCAGAAAAGAGAGATAATCACCATCCAAACGCCTTCGATGACTTGGCGGTCCGCCATCGTTTTCATAATTCCACCTCAGCCGTGAGTTTCCTCGAGAACTGGAATGTTTCGCGTAAGCTGCAGAAACCAAAATTAATTATATATTTGTAACCTTTTTCTCGAGAGCTAGGACTATCAAATAATGTGGCATAACACTAACCTGATCTACAAAAACGATCCTCACGATCTCTATCGCGGTCTTTGTCCCGATAATCTTTTTCCCTATGTTGATCGCGTGCCAGAGTTCTGTAAACATAATAATTAGAAGACTAAAATATTTTTTCTTGTGCATTAAAGTTACAAAACTCATACCGTTCTCGTTCAATCCATTCCTTTGGTTTCTCCCATTGTGAGATTTCAGTTTTGCAGTTGTAATAATACATTTTTCCTGTAACGCACGTAAATAAATTAGATTTCAATAAACACTTAGCTGCCATTAAAACTCACCAGATGAACTGACATGTTCACTCCAATCGCCACATCGTGCCACACGTTCGCCCCGATCGCTGCGTTCACCGCCACCACTGCCTCCACCACCTCCTCGATCACGTTCACGATCGCCACCGCCTCCACCACGATCACTGCGATCTCTATCACGATCCCTATCGCGGTCACGTTCTCTATCGCGATCTCGTTCGGAGCCACGCTCACGTTTACTGTCTCTTAAATCGCCACGATCACGATCGCGATCTCGGTCACGATCTGTCGAGCCGGAACGCTTGTCGCCGCTACTGGAAGAACAAAGCTTTGCTCCACTTCCACTACCGCTGCCACCGCCGCGACGATCCAACCTATCATGATTGGTGCGATGCGATTCTGAATCACGATCGTTACCACCACCACTGCCACCGCCACGTCTATCGCGTTTATCTGTAAAATGAGAGAAATAATATGAAGATTTTAATAAATAATACTTATTGTTTGTTGGACGAATAGGTTGGAAGTGTCTCTCTTAATATTGTACTGTTATTATAAACGTTCATGAAGATTCATTTTGTTATCTCGAAAAGTTCAGACTCAGTATTTTGCGTGCGAATAAAATTATAAAAATTCTTACTAGAAAATTTTCATTTCATTTCTTCAGTTTGCATATTTTTCTCATATATGTATTTCAAAAATTAAAAAAAAGTTGTTTTCGTTTTGGGTCACAATCATTGCTTAAAGGGTTATGTCATTTTATACTCGTTATCAGCTGATCTTTCGGTTGATAGTGACATTTGAAAACTAGAAACAATTTGTCTACATCTTATTGTTATTGTTTGTTTAGGAATACATTCAAGTGAATGATGTTATGGTTAACGGTTTAGACCGGGAATTTGTAGCGAGGTTAAACCATAGAGAGGACGTTTTATATAAGATAGTTTGGAAAGCAAGAACAAAAAGATAACTAATATGAAGCGGGGAGCATGATTTATTTATCTCGCTAAATTATGAAAACGCCTTTTTATCAAGGTGACTCGAACTCCTTTAAATGGTTGTCTGTTTATCGAGCACTCTTATTTGGATATAAGTGGGTAGACTTTAAAAATATCACCCACACATTGTAATTGTTTCCAATTAGATTTCCAGGTTTTCTAAAGAGGTTAGTTTGTGAGAAGTGATGAAATACGAATATCGGTTATTTCTCAATCCAATTGGACAAAAAAAAGTGTAAAGTGAAGGTTAACTAAAAATATGAAAGGCTAAAGAGACACACATAAAATTCTGCCTTGGTTAACAAACCACTTAACAAACCTAGTAGGAACGAAAGAATAATTTTGTTCATTGATTGATTGATTGATAAACGAGGAATGCACCGCGACCTTAGGTCTATTTTGCCCTCTCCTACATCACGAAGAATCGATTTCATTGCTTTCACTGAAGTACAACGGAAAAAAGATAAATAAAGAGGAGAGAGGCACCCTCTTACCGTAAGTTCCCGTGTACGCTTTCGTTATTCTAACTACTTTGAATGTAACAATCGTAAGCGTGACTTTAAACTCACCTGTAGAATATTTATCCTTTTTATAGACATCGCGATCACGATCCCTCATTTTTTGCATATAGCTGAAACGATCGCTTCCACGATGATCACGATCGCGTATATCGTGCGAACCGTGCCCTCTTGACGATGGTGAATCTACTTCAGGTGATTGTGAGCGATACGATGCGCTGTTACCATTATTCATAGCAGTTTGCGATAATCTTTGCGAAACTATAAACGAAATGTCAAAAACGTTATTTACTATTTTAAAAGAAGAATTTTGTTGTCACTTACCATTATTCAATGGACCACCGCCAGCTGGCGACAGATCGCGATCGCGATAGTTTGATGAGCGATCGCGTTCATAATCGCGTTTTGAACTGTACTTGGAACTCTGTAAAGGAAGAGTGAAATTTTTGAAATCATTAAGTAACAAATGGACAAAATTTTTGTAACAACTAAATGAGGTGCTGATCTACTATGTATTCATGGGGAAAAGAAATACACACACAACATCAAGAAAATTAGTTGCCACATTTGCAGAAATGCCAATGAATATAAAATGTATAAGCCAATAAAAGAAATAATATTGTGTACAAAAGAAATATAATTTAAAATTTTGAAATTCCATTAATTAAACAGTTTATGGGATGAAAAGAAAAAAAACGGCATCAGCCCATAGATCACACTTAGCGACAGGACATGAATAAGCTGTTTTTTTTTATAGTAACGTTCACAATATCTTTATTTTGTCGAAATACTCCGCATCATCTGACCTGTCGGTCCGTGTCGTGTCGCCAAGTGTGTACACAAATTTCGCTTTTAATGATATTTTTTTGGTTTTTGTGTGAAACGAGTGTATTTAAGTTATCTACAGTAATTGTTGGTGCCATGTGACGCTACTGTGCATACGTTTTTCAAGTGGATAAGCGCATGCGCAGCGCACGCCCACGACCGGCGCACTTCTACTTACATCATCTACGCGACACAGACCGACAGCAGCATTTTTGTTACAGCCGGGTGCCAATGGTAAATCTATTGTGATACTATTTGTGGTAGTCATAAACTGTGGAATCTCACGAGTGAGTACTAACAGAACGCTTCAGGAATCGTTGGAAGCGTCTCGCAGAGCTGACACTAAGATGATAGTGATTTATATACACTTAAAACGTTTTATTTTTTTTATATTGTAATTTTAATTCTTTCAATAGCGATGATGCAACAATTAAGTTTCCATTTTTTGCTGTCTAAAAACAATTTTCAACTTTGCACTTTAAAATGATGTTAACGATTTACATATATTTAAATAATGGTGTATTTTTTCCTTTGTTAGTTTTCAATTTTTTGTGTTTTATTACTTGACTAACGCGAAGCGAAATGAGTTGCCTTGAGTTAATGGAACACACAATTGTGAGAGAGGTTATTTGTCGGTTTGTTATGTTGTAGGATTCGTAGATGATACAGACTTACAATTGGTTGCATTTCTTTTTCTAGACATTTTTGGCGTTTTAGACGCGAAAAATACAAGTTGTATTTTTTTTAGTATTATCTTTTTTTACTTTTTATCCTTGATTATTAATTATTATGTGCATAGTGTTTTTGTTAGTGATTACAACGAAGGAGGACTTTCATATTGTATGCTGAGATGATTTGCTGCTTGGTTGTGGTGTACACGACAGTTAACGAGAAGACCGATGCAGTTTGTATATGTTTGCAGTTAGAGAAGAAATTATTAAAAAAAAAAATTTGTTGAAAATATGCGCACATACAATGAGCAACGAAACACAAAAGGTTTTATATATCATGGTATAGTTATTATAATGTTAAGCAAAGAAGTTGGTTATTTTAAAAAATGAGAGCAAAGAACACAAGTCAGTATGTTCCACCATTTAAATTTTGACACAAAGAGTTGTAAATCAAAATTAATTAACTGTATGACACTGATTCTTAGAAATAACATATTTCCGGCATCAATTGGTTACAAATAAATACTTTTTTAATAAAAATTAAAAAACTTTTTAACGAAAAGTGAAGTTTTAAGTTCACAAACATATTTACTTACTATATGTGTAGTTCTAAGCCACAAGCACAGTAAAAAAGAAATTTGCAAAACAGCATAAAAACAATATTTTTCTAATATACTAGTTACTTCAAATTCTAGAATATAAAACTTGATATAATCGCATCCATGAATATAGTCGGGGCAACATAAAGATGAATATGCAGTATGTTTATCATTAATACTCTTAAATTACTTGCAATTTGTTTTAACACTCACCTGATACGAATGAGACTGATGCTTCTCAAAGTAGCTGCAAGAATATAAAGATATATTAATTTCAATTAAACATGAAAGTTAGTAAATAATAAATATTTGGTTAAGTAGTTCTATATGCCATTTATCCAATCAGCAAAATGAACAATTGACATTCCTCAAATAGTTTCAGAGAAGCCTGCTAAAGAGCAAGGTCTTGTCGGTAAGTGGACTTGTTTTGATACCACACGTTCACCTACTGTCATAAAGGCAATATTTTTATACACTGGAAAAGATATTATATATTAAGTTAACTACGACAACGATATCGGACCACTATAGCATATAGCTGCAATACAAACAGAACGATCAAATCAAGTATGGAAAACTTGCTGTTTGCAAAGATACATATACCTGATATTACCTAAGCCAACGGTACAATCTCCGTATAAATTGTTCAGATCGGACGAATGTAGGATATAGCTGTGAAACAAACCTATCGATCTATATTATATTGAAGAGTTATAGCTTCGGTGCCACCGAACACAACATTATCCGTTAAATTAATGCTTGGAATATATTCGTTAAATGTATTAAATAAATTTGTTAACTCAACGGTGTTTGAATAGCCCATACTTGAATTTATAAGACAAAATTCAACATCTGCTGTTGCATGGTGCACAACTTGCTTCTGTCAGATTTTTATTGTGGCCAATTTATGAATTACACAAAAAAATATTCCTTAACATTATTATTCAACTGGTGTTTTTGTTGCACTATTGAATATATCTTGTAATCCATAAAAGTTAATTAACGTGTAGAATATATGTGCAACTATTCCACACTATTCTTTTGTAAGAAAAAATAAAGGAGAATATGAAAATCGTTGAAAATAATTACCGCATATGAGGGAATATGTAGCAAAGGCTAATGCTAAGCACTGGTAAAGACGACGGCGTTTATATTGGAGAGGTGCAGCAGCACTAGAAGTAGCAGCAGCAATGGCAGAACAGATACATATAGATATATCTACTCTTCAACTATGTACAATTAGAAATTCCCGGAGTCAGATGTTAATAATTAGTTCCTCACTTCATCCCGATATTTTTCACTCAAATTCAAATTAAAATGTATTAAAATCTTTTCAAAAAGTTTACAACAATTTTTCTGTAATTTTCCGATGCAGAAATTTGTGAAAACTTCAAATAGTTCTTAGTCGATTTTAATATTCAGACATTTTTTTCCTCTTCTCCTTATGATATTCCATCAAAGAAATTGGAAAAGAACGAAAGCACGAACATAAGACAAATTCGGAATTGGTGAACCAGACAAATAGCAGATAATCAAACAAGGTGGAAGGAAAAATTAACTCAAAGCACACAATGAAATCAAAGCCATACGAATGGCCGGAGAATGACGGACAACGGAAAATGCCAGCAAAAAAAATTTCACACTGATACCAAATCATTTTAAAAGATTGTTGTGTATTATCGAGTGGTCGTACTTATAAATACGATGTGTATTCATTTGACTACTGGTGCAAAGTTATTAAATTTTAGATTTTCGTTACGAAGTTATCTGCAAAATTCATGTAATAAATATAAAATAAATTTACCCATCGTTCACACGTTGCGGTTTTCTAGCATGCATTACCATCAATGCAAAGTTTTCGCCCAATTTTTTTCCTCTTCGTCTTCGTTGTGCCGCCGCAATAAACGTCTACAAATTTTTTTCAGATTCCCCCAATACTCCGTTGGTTAACGATATGCCGCTATTTTGGTTAGTTCCAACCAAAATTTTAACCAAGTTATCTTGGCAATTTCAATTGAAAACCAACCCTTTGGCTTTGAGAGTTCCTCCTTTTACTGAGATTACTTTTTTTCTGGGAGGGACGTCGACGACTTGAACTTCGTCGTCGGCAAAAAGCGAAACTTTTTCAATACGGCTCTGCTGGAACGTGCTTACCCTCGAGTTATATTCATAAGAAGCGCTTATATATAATAATGGCTTTTTTAGCTAAATATGTAGCTCCAATTCACACTTATAAATTTCTTTCAATTCTAATACTTTGAATTAATTGTTGGGCAAGAAATTTTTATTACAATTGGAGCTGAAATTTTCTTTTTATGCGCTGCTTGCTTTTCCTATTGATATGACACTTGATTTTTTCTCATTGCTCTTGTATGTGTTATTCATTGGTACGCTTTGCACCTTGTTCGTAGAAGATCATGCTGTCGCCTTTTAACAACCACGATTTTGCTTCATGGCAGAGCGAATAGGCTTGTGTGATAAGGTGTGGTGAAATCGTAGAGCAGACCGCCATTTTTCGTAAGTGCAGGGTTGCTTAGGCTTAGACATTAGTGTTGGACAGAAAATTTTCAAAAATTGTTAGCAATATTATTATTTATATTGGAATTAATTATATTTTTTTTATATTTTTAATATGCAAAATCTGTCATAGCAACATGCAGATTTTAGGTTAGGTTTGAGTTTTTTTTTCCAAAGAACAATGTATTTAGTAGCACAGTCTGATTGTCCCTACACTGGCGTCTAAAAAGAGTTACCTAAATATTACAAAATAATCACATTAATCGAGTTTAATATAATTGTATTGTTAAACAATTGTATAACCATATGTAGATAATGCAAAAGTTGCTCATTAGTTTTTACCTCAATGATAGTTTTTTCTTATTTTAAAGAATATTTATGTGATTTTTATATTAGTGGGGAATTTCATTTACACATTTGAATTTACAGAATTTGTTCTTGAAGAAGAAGAATCTTACTGTGAACATGTCTCCAAAAAATATGTGTGTGTGTCAAAATATAAAATCAAACCTTTCAAATAGTAATATCCGGAAACAATCATCCCATTACCTTAAGCGGATATTAAAGCGGTTCCTAATATTTTAAGTACTAAAAAGAACTCAACCGATTCGTTAAAAGTGGAATTAATATTTTTTTATAAATTTGTTATCAGAAAATGCCGTTAAGTGTAAGAAGTTTTTATTTGAAAACACTCATTAAACTACTTAGACAACGCAATTGAACTACTCAAAGCCATGAAATGAAGTCAAGGTAAGGTAAGTTGGAATTGAAGCAAAATAATTAACACATGTGATGCCTATGCGTTAATTATGTTGTTTAATATTCATATCTATGTACGTATAGTATATGTATGTAAACATGTGCAAAATATGTAGGCGAATGTGTTGAAATATTATTTAAATTATACACAAAACTTTTAAATTTGTGCAACTCTTTTATTAGACAATTAATGAAAACATTATATTTTATACACCAACACAATTAAAACCATAATAACTTTTCTCTGAAGCGTGTAACGCACCCACAAAGCAACTTTAAATTAATTGAGTGGCAAAAACGAAAAGTCAAAGATGAAATTAACTCCAAATGCAAACAATAGCAACTGTCAGGCATATTTACAATGTTTATAAATTTAATGCAAATACATATGTACATACATATGTACATATACATTTTCGTTGCTTTGTTGTTATAAACGTCAGGCGGACGATACCATAAACTGGAGGTTTCATAAATATAGCGCAAATTCAAAATCATATTCAATGCAAATGCTTAAAATGTATGAATGAATGTTTGTTTTCCTTGAGAGTGCACGTGAGTGGTGCCAAATGGCAGAAGAGATTGTTGAATGTTGCAAAAATTTAACAGCAGTTTGTTGGCAGCAAGCCTTTCGATGTGAAAAACTTACGCAGCGAAATTTTTGAGGAAGTAATTTGGGTTTAGTTTCCGGTGAATTTTCGCTGAAAAACGCTTTAATTATTTTCATTACACATAAATTACGCCAATTCATCATAACTGTTAATTTGTTGACAAGTCAACATAGCAACTTTTTGCGGCTTATCACCGTTTCATAACAGACATAAAGAGGACAAAAACCGCAGTAAACAAACATATGTTTTGCACAAATTATTTATTAATCGATTGCATCAAATCCGAATGATGCACAAAACCAAATTTATGCGATTTGACAGAATTATGATTTTTGAAAGTACTAACAATATTAAAATGTCTGCTATGATGGCTGTTTGATTTTTTTGAAGTGGCTATCCTTGGCCGGATGAAAATTCAATTTAGTTCCGGTCACGTAGACCCGACTATTGGGGGAGCAGCGAAGCTACATATGTATATATCGTGTTTTAGGGTAATTATTGTTAATTTTGTAAATAATCTGGCTAGTTAGCATACAAAGTTTGGAAAAAAAGGTAAAAGCTCAAAGTTCAATGTTTAAGGCTCGCTATAATGCTTATTTATCTAGCCGAAAAATAATATGCAAAAACTAGTTTTTTTTTAACTATATTGTAATTTTTTGTTTACTTTATTTTTTGCTAAAAAAATAGTGGATTTATGTACAAAAGTTGTATGTACAGATGTAAATATGTAGTAAGAGGTCGGTAGATTCATCAAGTCACATATGAGTATTTTAAAAAGACATACTAGTAGACGGTGACTCTTGGCAATACAATTCAGCGTTGAAGATTTTCAAAACGGTCTGTATAGCTGTGCTTTGATGATTTTTATGTTGCTGCCAGATGGTGGATGATTAGGTATGTTTATGGCAGGGCATGTATTGCAACGAGAATTGCAAAATTTTGTTGTAAAGTTTACGATGAATTTGAACACTATTGGCTTGATGCATATCACAAGGAGGTTAGCTTTTTCGCTGTGTTGATTGGCAATTTACCAACCACCACCACCGCTAGACCAACCACCGCCGCCACCGCTGGACCAACCGCCGCCGCCGCCACCGCTACCTCCTTCTGAGATGACCTTAATGATCTTGACGGAGCCGCCGCCGCCACCACCACCGCTAGACCAGCCGCCACCGCCGCCGCCGCTGGACCAACCGCCACCACCACCACCGCTAGACCAACCGCCACCGCCGCCGCCGCCGCCACCACCGCCATGTGAGATGACTTTGATGATCTTGACATCGGCACCGCCGCCGCCGCCACCACCGGACCAGCCGCCACCGCCGCCTCCACCACTTGACCAACCACCACCGCCGCCGCCGCCACCATGGCCGCCGGAACCAGCATCAATGATCTTCACAATCTTGACACTGCCGCCGCCACCGCCGCCGCCGCCGCTAGACCAGCCGCCACCACCGCCTCCGCCGCTGGACCAACCACCGCCGCCGCCGCCAATAATGCCTGCATTCGCAATGGCGCAAACCGCCAATAAACACACAAATACCTAAGGAAAAGTAGAGAGAATTATTGTTAGTTATCCGTTTGCAATGTACTCCGTTTTCAGGGATGCAGCGTGACACTGCTGTATGTTTTAATCCAATTAATCCTGTTAACGGTACACACCTTCATGTTGTTGTCTCTATGTTTAAGAGCTATGTAAGTCGAGAGAGTCAATCAACAACTGATGCTCTAACCGTTGCAACGAACGGCTTTATATGCGAAAACCACGTTAAGTTGGCCGCGCAGCAGCGCCGAGCGTGCGACATGCGACATGCAACAACAACAGCTGTAAAGATGCGCTTAGCAGTATGGCAGCAATAGGGCACAAACTTCCGTTGATTTGCATGCTGAGCGAGTAGAAGAAGTTGGTAAATATTATAACTGAATTTTAAGATGACTAAACACAAAAAACCGGCTACCGCGGCTGTTGGTCAGTAAAGCGCAGCTGAGGTTGATAATAATTATGATGATGCTAAGCTAATGCTAATGCTAATATTGTTGCTGTTGGGCGTTGTAACGACGTCGCCTCACGTCTACAAAACACTATTCAAGCATGAGATTTGTTTATGCTTTTGAAATGCAAATATACATACATACATACATATGTACATAGCAGCTGGTAGTAATATGGGATGTATTTTTAGCATTTCAGCGCCTTTTTCCTTCTTAATTTCACTTTCATTCAGATTTTAATGATTCTGCGTACAATTCCCATTCGATTTGGCAGCTAAACAAAGCATTTATTAATTGCACTTTTATTGTTTTTGCTATTGTCGCTGTCATTAACAAAATTATGCAATGTGCAAGCAAATAAAAAGAAAACTAGAAAAAAGGCTATAATACCCTTCACAGTTACATTTTCTATAGCATGGAAGGGTTTAAAAGGATCTTTATACTCATTTTGATTGGTCAGTTTGTATGGCAGCTATATGCTATAGTGGTCCGATCTGAACAATTTGTTCGAAGTTTGTAGGGTTGCTTTGGAAAATAATTTATGCTAAATTTGGTAAAAATATCTAGTCAACTAAAAAAGTTTTCCATACAAAAACTTGATTTTGATCGCTCAGTTTGTATGGCAGCTATATGCTATAGTGATTCGATCGGAACAATTTCTTCTGAGTTTGTTCTATTACTTTGGGGAATTACCCATTCCAAATTTTGTGAAGATATCTCGTCAACTAAAAAAGTTTTCCATACAAGAACTTGATTTTGATTGGTCAGTTTGTATGGCAGCTATATGCTATAGTCATTCGATCGGAACAATTTGTTCGAAGTTTGTAGGGTTGCTTTGGAAAATTACTCATACCGAATTTGGTAAAGATATCTCCTCAACTAAACAACTTTTCCATACAAGAACTTGATTTTGTTTAGCCAATTTATATGAGAGCTATATGTTATAGTGGTCCGATATCGGCGGTTCCGACGTATGAACAGCTTCTTTAGATGAAAAAGACATTCGCAACATTTCAGATCGATAACTCAAAAACTAGGGGATTAGTGTGTGTATACGTAGAAAGACCGAGATGCAGGCGGGCTTAGCGAATTCGATTCAACTCAGCTAATTTATTTACATATATGTATGTATGTATATTATATAGGACCTCCGACATTTCCTTCTGGCTGTTACAAACTTAATTTACCCCATTCGGGGTATACAAATTATTAACAACAACAAAAAATTACATTAATTAATATACAAAATGCTAGGCGTCTAAGCATATTTACTAGCCAACATACAATTTTTGTGCACTAACCCACACAAACATACATAAATACATGCATACATACTACAAGTGCTTACATAGTGCCTCTTGACACCATCGTCTTGCTACCATGGTTTATAGGTGCTAAGCGGTGTGCACCGATGAGCAGCCTCCAAGTCATACCACCACATACATATGTATGTATGTAAAGTATACACTATACTAATGTACATACATACATATATGCACATCTATTCGACTGCAACACTTCCCTGATGCTTGTGGGCATTTTTACAAGCGTCATCACTGTTAGCTGTAAAATACAACAAACTTGCATTTAATGTTATTATTTTAGTACCGTTGTAGCATACTCAAACATACTGCTTGCATTCATGTACATCGTTGTACGTATGTATGTATGCGTGTACAATAATTTCGCTTTCTGTCGTGATTCGCGTTCACCCTCAACAAACTTTTGGTGTCTGGCCTCACCGAATGCCTGATAGTATGATTAACAAATACCCGTTTTTTAAAACAAAAACAACTTAAGACGATGCACTAACCAATACATCAACGCATGGTGCATGGAATGGACATACAAGCTGCTTTTCATATTTCCCAAATGCATAACCTCGTGAGTAAAAATTTTTCTTTGTGCTTTCTTTAATTGAACTTTTTGCTTGCAGGAGCTCATAATGAAAATAATAACACACTATATAGCAAAGGACTTTCGCTGGATAGACCCTGAGGCCATAGACAAAAGCTAAAACATTTGTTTCATTCAAGCCTTCGGTGAGTCGGACGAATTGCCTAAAAAATTGGGCCCAAAAAATCAGTGGGAGCCTCAGAGAGCTTCGTCGGTACGGGAAGGTCTCTCGATCCATAACCAATTGAAACGGTCTTGATCGTTGTCATGCGTATTAGTCACGAAGTCTATCTTAACTTAACCTAAACCATTCCGTCCCTACGTGAAGCTCTCTTAGATGATACCTACAAATTTTAAAAAGTCGAAGATGGCGCGCTTCTATACTTCAAGTGGAGTCCCTGTGTCCGCCTCGAAGCCTATCTTAACTTAACCTAAACCATTCCGTCGATACGTGAAGAAATCCTGAATGATACCGGCAACTCTCGAGAAGACAAGTGACCAGTGTTACTACATATCAAATGAAATACATGTTATCATTGTCGTGCGGACTTAACTTAACTTAAAACGCATGATGGACCCTGTGTCCACAACGAGAAGTTGGCGAAACTGAGGGCCGTTCTTCTACAGTTTTATCCAGAGATATGTGTCACAGGGATCAGCTCTAAAACTCAACACACATGTAAAGAGTTTCCCACACCAAAAATTCAACGCGTCCCTTCATCATATACAGATTTTATACAGAGTTTTTTTAGAGCAGACGCCTCGATATCCAACACAGAATAACTCAACATGTGCTACTTCGGACTGAGTACGCTATTGACTATTAAAGTCCTCTCTCGACGAAGACCAAATTCTACAAGTTACTCATCATCTCCGTCCTGCTGTATGGTGCAGAGGCCTGGATGATGACAACATATGATGAGTCGGCGTAACGAGTTTTCAAGAGAAAGGTTCTACGGAAGGTCTTTTGAGCTTTGGCAACTGCAAATGTCGCTATCGATGGAACGATGAACTGTACGTGATATATGACTTCATTGACATAATTCAGCGAATTAAGAAGCCGCGACTACACTAGCTAGGACATGTCGTCCGAATGAATGAAAGGTCTCCAGCTTTGAAAGTATTCGACGCAGTACCTGCCGGGGATGACCTCCACTCCCTTCTAAAGACCAGGCGGAGAAGGACCTGACTACACGTAGAATCTCCAATTGCGAAAAGGAAGAACAACTGGCGCGCTGTTGTAAACTCGGCTATAACAATCTACAGATAAGCGGTGTCTACGTCAATAAAGAAGAAAAAGACGCCCCATGGATAACAACGGCAAACTTCTGATTATGTGGTTGTTGTTGCAACGATTGTTTGGAAGACTGCCAAAGTGGTTGTTCTTGTGACTCAATAAAAAGCCAATTCCGTTCCAGTTACGTAGACCCAACTGTCGTCTAACCGTTCGTTTGAGTCTGTTCATGACTTCCACGTAAAACTTGGCGTTGATGATTTGTCCAGGAGGAATAAATGCATGGTGGACGATGCTTTTGATGTCAAAAAAGACAATGAGCATCGTTTTCACTTTGAATTTGTTCATTTTTCCGGTCTTCATCAGCGAAGCCAGTCGGCCCGCGCACGCTCCGAAGTACAGTCACGGCGGAAAAAAATCAGTTCTATTACATTCCAGACAAACCCTGTATATATAGACAAAGGACGGACACGGCTAAATTGGCACAGCTCTTCACACTGATCATATACATATAAATTTTATGTGATCTTCAATATATCCTTCCGGGTCAAACTTCGTGGCAAACTTTCAATACCGTGACCAAGGTTTGGAAATTCTCAATTTTTACATTTAAATTTTTAATAACAATCAACAGCTTCACTGGGTTATTGAAACTCTCAGCGTCTATCTATAAATGTATGTATGCATGTAAGACTTGTTTCACACAATAAGAGTTTACTCTCAAGCCCCCCTTAAAAAATGTTTATAATTTCGCTGATGTATGAAATTTATGAATTAGGAAGCAACATCAGTCTTTTGTTTTTATTTTTATGTTTCGGTTTTCGCTTTTCATTACACCTTTTTCCTATTTTTTTATGTTTCAAGTAATTAGCGCCGATACTAGGCTTTAATTTTCAATACTACTCGCGCATCTCCGCATATTACACGATTATCAACAACAATAACAAATTGTTATTAACAACCATTAGTTGAGTAAGATATAATGCAAATATGAAATAAAATAAAAATTAAAAATAAAAGTGAAAATTTAATATAATTTAGACTTAGTTAGCAGCTATAGACTTTTGATTACTTAATTAATATCGATGGCGCAACCGAGCCGCACACAACCGGTATTAATAACACTTTGTAGGTCAGGAATGAAATGTTTGTTGTAATTAAGTCAGACGCCGCCAGGGCCAGAAGAGTGCCGGCTGCCTCTTCTACTAGATGAGTTGAAAAATAATAACAGCCTATGTGAAGGCGGCCAAACAAAATTGTTGTTGTTGTCTAGTTTTAAGTGAGCTCAGAAAGTTCGTCTAGTGCGTGACTGCCATGCAACGGATGTTGGGTTCGTGCAAAACTCGTGCACCGCGAACATGTTTAAATTTGTAACTGAAAAGTTCGGTGTTCACGAAGCTGCGAGCTATTTCGAGCATGAAAAATCCACAGAAAAGGTTCTCACTTCGATCGAAGTTGGGTTTATATATACCTGATACCTCAATGAAAGTATATATAACCTAAGCAGGCAACTCAAAAATTGTGGCATAATTTGGCACACTAATCTACCAAAAGAATTATTATCTAGTAATTCGTTAAAAAAAAAATCCGGTTCAAGCTCTCTGTGTATGTGGTTAACCTAGAAATGCTTCAGCAACCTCCTTGTGAAAGGCTTTCAAGCGACTGCTGCGTTATTTATAGTACGAAGACGCTTTTATGACCACAAGCTGTGCATTCACTCTGCCACGAAAGCCTTTTACACTGCTCCACACACTAGTAGCACACTGTCTAAGGAGAGACGATACGTGCGCGTTACGCCATGTCATAGAAGGACTTACGTTGCATCCGCATTTCGA
This sequence comes from Bactrocera dorsalis, assembly GCF_023373825.1. Lineage (NCBI taxonomy): Eukaryota > Metazoa > Arthropoda > Insecta > Diptera > Tephritidae > Bactrocera > Bactrocera dorsalis. The sequence goes on along the minus strand of NC_064306.1, from coordinate 59,278,541 downwards.
GTTTGGTTACGAAATGTAGTACATAATAGCTACCTTTTTTCTATTGTGCTACACACACACACACACGTAAATATTCGCACACCTGATCCACTCACCGCCAACACCTGGTCAAGTCGTTGTCCTAGTCAAACCTGCTTCGAGTGATTCTCTGTTGCCAACAATGCTTTGAGTCTAAATATTAAATTTGAGACGCTTATGACCTGGGTAAAGTGTCGTAATGGAGTAAACGCTAAAATGTGAAAGTAGATTCGCTACAAAGACCACTTTTTGGGCTACTTTCTGCGAGAGAAAAAAATTTTGCAAAACCAACTTTGAGTATTTCTTTATACATTTGCATATCTACAACTCTTATCATTTAATGAACCGCAGTGCTGAAGTGTCTTCATAGCTAAGTAAAACAAATAAATACAGTAATCCATTGCTGTAATTGATTACGTAAGTAATTAGACGTGTGTGTGTACAAATTTGCAAAGATTTTTGATAAAATTCAATGAATGTACATATATAATTGGTGTTAATTAAAAAGGCGCCAAAAACCTAATGTCATGGTTGAATAAAAGTTGCATGTAAGGCGGTGCTAGGTTCGGGTGGTGCTGAAAATTTCATGCGCGTGGCATACTTATAAACAGTATTCCATCAAGTACAATATATGCAGTGGTGGATTCAGAGAGGGGTACTGAGGGGGGTTTGAAGAAGCCAACATTGATTATTGGATAAAATTCGGTTCACTCTGTGGGCTCTTGTTCCAAGAAGATCCGACGTTTTCGATCTAAATTCTGTTCAGCGAATTTGGAACGAAGAGCAACCTGAAGAGATTCAAGAGCTGCTATTTTCTTCTTCTTAATTGGCGTAGACACCGCTTATGCGATTATAGCCGAGTCAACAACAGCGCGCCAGTCGTTTCTTCTTTTCGCTACGTGGCGCCAATTGGATATTCCAAGCGAGGCCAGGTCCTTCTCCACTTGGTCCTTCCAACGGAGTGGAGGTCTTCCTCTGCTTCCCGCGGCGGGTACTGCGTCGAATACTTTCAGAGCTGGAGTGTTTTCATCCATCCGGACAACATGACCTAGCCAGCGTAGCCGCTGTCTTTTAATTCGCTGGACTATGTCAATGTCGTCGTATATCTCGTACAGCTCATCGTTCCATCGAATGCGAGCTGCTATTTCACCCAGAAAAAAACAACGGTTAGGTGTGGTTCGTGAGAACGTAAGCGTCAATGGCGACCGTTATCACGCCATGATAACCCGACTATTTAATGCCTGAAACTGCGGATCATGATTTCGTGGACATTTGGTTTCAAGAAGACGGACTTCCCTCACATCGCGTTCAACGGATTTATTAGGAGAACACTTGGGTGAGCAAATAATTTCACGTTTTGGGCCGATCGATTGGCCTCCAAAACTTCCCGTTCGACTTTTTCCTGTGAAAATATGTAAAGTCTAAAGTCTATGCGGACAATCCCGCTTCTATTCAGGCCTTGGAGCAAAACATCACGAGTGTCATTCGCCAGTGACCTGTCGCAATACTCGAGAATCAAGTCATAAAAAATTACACTCAACGGATGGATCATCTGAGACGTAACCGCGTCCAAGATTTGAAAGAGATAATCTTCAAAAAATAAGTACCAAAGAAGAGTGTCTGTGTTTTTTCTTGAAAAAAGTAGGGAACCCCGAAATGGATCACCTTTTAATAAGAATTATTCATAATCATTAAGGCTGGCCTAAAGTACGCCTAAGGTGTTATAATTTGAGTAATGTGTGATATTTACCATCTGATCAAAAATTATCCGGTTTGATAAAAAAAAAAATATAGTTTTACGTATTTTAATATAAATATTTATTGTTTCTTTCCAAATGGGCTCCTAAGCCAATACATGCATACCAACGCTGAATCCAATTTCCATGCACTGTTATAGTAAGCCTCGGCTGGAATGGCTTTCAGTGCCTTCGGCGAATTTTGGGTTTTTCGATTTCAGTTGATTTTTGGAGCCAATCGTCACTTCCTTGGGCAGTTTCGATGCCATATTCATAATGTCTTGTTGCCTGTAATGATGCGTTTGATGAATACAGGTCCTCACGTCGTTTTTGCAAAAGATTTAGGTCCTTTGGTGCGAGTGTAGCATTGACACGCTTTATACTCGCAACATTAACAAAAATGTGTTGAGTCGACCCATAAGATATGGTGAGACTCTCTGGTCTCTCTACCTCTCTGATGATAACGCGCGGATTTTCAAAGAACAGTTTCTTTGACTTCTTAGATTTTATCAACATTAACCGAGATGGATGGACTCCTCGCATAAGACGATGCCTTCAATGAATGCTTTGTGCCGCTCGAATACTTGTGTTCGTGATAAAGTAGCATCCCTTTTTTTTTAAGGTTTTTTTCTAGGGTAAAAAATGTCAAAAAAAGCCTTTCCCGTCGTAAGCAAACAGCTGCCCAATAAACACTAACTGGCCTTGGAGATCAAACTTCACATAAAAAAAGATTGTACCAATTTAGAAAAAAAATTTATCGATTAGGTTTGTTTGCAAGTTCAGTTTACATAGACCAGTCCGGGTCAAATTTGATCAGATGGTAAACAAATATTATCGAAGAAGTGGGTGGTCATAGTTGTTTTCTAATATTTAAAAAAGGTCATGAGTACTTTTATAATATCATATTTCGAAGAATTTGACTTCTATGCCGCTATTTCCTAAGTGGGCACTACTATTAGGATAGTTTTAAAAATAATATTCAGATGAAAAAAATACATACTTTACTCTACGCATCTTCTTGCGTGGGTATAATAATGCCTAAAATCAGCGGCTTAGATTTGAACAGGGTCTAGTCTGGCGTGGAATTCGCATTAAAAATCGCTATGCTTAACAGTTGTAAAAAAATGTTAAGTCATTTAGGCGAGCTATTTGTGAGGTCTACAGGCCATGAGCCAGATTTACGCATGCTAATTTTGTTTTGAATCTTTACAAATTTCCACCAGAGAGAAAGTGTAGCGTAGCACCAAAAAAAAGTGTTTCGAATATTTATGGAACTATATATGTATGTATTTATTCTAAAAACACGTACAAGCCTAGAAAAGAGCTTTGTCTTCAATTATTTCCTGTATTAAAGCACAACCGGAAATTATCATAGTTATTGTCGGCTATGTATAAGCAGGGATGTCAGCATCCAGTAACGTAAGAAACGTTTTTTTTATTACAACAACAACTTTATCACAACATTTACCAGTTGCCTAATACATACTTATTATAAAAAAATTTAGAGCTTTAGACCTTGACTATCTAAAAAATATCTTCCGAAAAATATGCGGCACCTTTAACTAGACCACCGTAGGTTATAAATCACGATTAAAACATATTTGTACATATATATGTGCATTCACAGTTAGTTAAATCTATTTTTGTTAACAATATTCCAGTCAAGCCTAAGGGTTGGTCCACATTACGTATAAGTAATTTTAAAACTGCCCTAGATGCGTTTCATCAATTTTGATAACCACTGCATGTAACTTGTACACAAATATGTATGTATGTATGTATACATCTTTTTACAAATGCCCAACAGTCATAAATAGCTGCAGCCCAAATTGATTTCACAGCAAATTTATTCCACTCGTCACGCCAATCACTTTAGGCATGCAAAATAAAGCTGATTTGATGGCAAGCCATAAAACTCGCCTGGTTAAAAGATAAATAAAATATAGCTCCATCAATCGGGATAATGGTAAAAATTACTATGCACAGAGGTAAATTTGAGGAAATACATTTCCACATACTGTCCGACCCATTTGATCACATTCGAACATTGAATAATGAGGAAGAAGCTCAGCTGTGTGCTGCAGTCGAAGCAATTTACAATTCGAGCAGCTGTCTATGAATTGCAGATCACCGCTTCTAATAACCGGTTCACCCACAGGCGCACTCACGAAATTAAGTTGGCGCTTATTTGAGTGATTTATCATCCTCGCACACATAATTACTATTATTATTATTATTGCTTTTTTCGTTATTTTTTATTTTTTTGGTTCGAATTTGAAGCTGGCAGTTAAAACCATAACCGTGCAAAACGAAAACAAACAGTGTAACAAAAAGGAAATAGACAAACATTTGTTTTGATTTCGTTTCTGTTGATTTGGTATTTCGCTGGCGCAATTTAATGTGTAATTTATGCAAATATTTGAAGCCTCTTTGGTTAAGCTCTTTGTTTAAGGTTGTTACTAAACACTTGTAAGGCAGTAATTCAATATACACACATATATACATATGTACATATAAGTATGCATGCCTACAAATTGATAAAGGGTTTTATAAAAAAAAACTTGATTTTTAATAGACTGCAAGTTATTTCGTATTTTAATACAAATAAAATGGATTATTAAAAAAAAATTGTATCGATTCAAACCAGTTTTTATGCATTCAAACAAACATACTTATGTTACTTCGGTGAAAAAATAATTTGAAGTCATTAATAATCGATACAATTTGCATTTTTACATACAGTAGGCCGGTTTTGCATTGAAATGTTATTAATAGTTTAGTAAAAAACTGTTTGGATATGGAGTTTACTAATTTGTAACTTAAGTGGAATGCACCCGGATTTTTATCTGACCAAGGACTGCCAACTTGCGGCATTCCAATGTTGTTGTTGTTGTTGTAACGGCAGAATTCTGCCGAATTGATAGTACTTGGCCAGATAAAAAATCCAGCTGTCGTGGGAACAGCAGCCATTCCAGTTGTTGCGGCCTCCTTACTGTCAGAGGAAACTCAACTTACTTCAATGAAATTCTACCAAGTGATAACAGCTTTTGATTCTAACGGCCGGAGAGAACCTGGCTCCACGTAAAAAGAGGAGTTTCGACACACGCACAGTTCTCGGAGCTCATTTTACAATTTACTATTCTTACGAGATATTATGACATATCATTAGAGGTGTGGTTCATTAAAAAGTAATTAATTTTATTTGGTCATTAAATTAAAAATTAAGTTTTTTATTTCGAAAAAAGATACATTGTAATATACATGTCGTTATTTTTGTTTCTTCATATCTACTTTTCTTGCAAACTGTTGATATTTAGATAGCAGTAATAATTACATTCTTAATACAATAAATCTGCTTTACTTAAAAAATTTGTTTAAAGTTAAATACATATATATAACTTAAAATCGCACAACGCTTAATAAGGTCTGGGCCGATTGCCTCCGTCATTTCTAACCGGACCACCGCCTCCATCGCGGCGACCACCACCACCCATTCCGCGGCCACCGCCGCCGCCGCCTCCTCGGCCGCCACCACCACCACCTCCGAAGCGGTTGAAACCACCACCGCCGCCGCCACCTCCGCCATTACCGCGATCTCGGTTGCCATAACCACCACCGCCGCCACCGCGATCGTTGTTGCCATAACCGCCACCACCACTACCGCGGTCACCGCCGTAACCACCACCACCGCTGCCGCCGCCATAGCCACCTCCGCCATAGCCGCCGCCACCACCACCACTACCGCCTTCATTATCACCATCACTTTTAGGTTCTTTACACCTGCAAATAGAATGTCTTTAATGATAATCTACGCTCCATCAAAACAATAGCAATTTGTCTACATACCTATTGCACTCGTTGCGCCAAGCAAAGTTGGTATTATTACAACTGCTACATTTCCAGTCACCTTCGCGTTGTGGCACGTTACCACCACCACCTCCGCCTCCGCCGCCACCTCCCATTCTACCACGGCCACCACGATCTCCACCACCTCCGCGACCGGAATCATAATCACCACCCGGTCCGCCACCACCGCCGCGATCAAATCTACCGCCTCCACCACGTCCACCGCCACCACCGGGACCGCCACGGCCACCGAAACCACCGCCGCCACCACTACCGCCTCCGCGACCTTTCCAGTTATTTTGACGTTGCGCTAACGAAACTTTAATCGTACAGCCATTGAAATCTCGGCCATCAAACCATGCGATGGCTGATTGTGCGGCATTTGTATCATCATAGGTTACGGTAGCTTCACCTTTTGACACGCCGGTATCTTTGTGTTTGTATAACCAAATTTTAGGCTTCATAGTACGTTTATCTTTCTGCAGGTGCATAAATATCAATTTGAAAACATTAAAAGTTGCTTAATGGCTTATTTAAGCGTTTTGCAAGCTTACCTTAATTATGCCTATAGCGCCGAAATGCGTTTCAATTGCCATTTCATCGGTCGCAGGATCCATGCCGGAGACAAAGATGGTGTCTTCTTGAGTAACCATTTCGCCAGCACCACCGCCGCCGCCTCCACCATATCCGCCTAAAATAACATAACTAATATTAGCATCATTTCGTCTTAATAAACATATTTAAACTATGAAATATGGCTTGGGCACTAAATTGGTTTTAAGAAACTACTTTAAAACGCTAATTCGAAGTACGATAATATGAATATGAATAGATAATAATAGCAAGTGTATGACCTTCTAATAGAACACATTTGAAACATAGACGAAGAGTAGTGTAGTCAGTTATATTTTCAAGTACACCTTTGATAAATTTTATCAGGAGCAATAATGAAGATACTGAAGAATTTAACCATGGTTGTTTGTATAACACCAATACCAAATACATTTGCAAATGTATTTATGTACTCCAATATTGTAACACCTCCTTTATTTCTTTAAACAAAAAAATTAGCAACTTTTGCGAGTTACACACACAAGATACATATTTTGCTGTTCATGAAACCAAATTTATAAACCTTTGCGTTTCTTAAAAGTTATAGCTTTAACAGATATTTACAGCAGTTTCACGTTTATTTTCACTACTTTTTAAACCTTCTACATTTTCAAAAAACCCAAAGCAGATACCACCTTAATGTTTTTGTATACCAAGATCAAATTTTTATTGATCAACTGTATCACCGGATGCGGCATTATACTTATATGTACCATCCACTTGATGCACTCACATGTTGTTTTGACACAAAGTCAGAATAATCTGATTTTAAAGAAGAATGCATTGCAGTATTATTACTCCACAACTGCATACTTTGCAGTCTACCCCAAATGAAATTTTTATATATATGTATATACTCTCTAATAGTTGGCACTCTCAATTAAATACACTATGAAAACACTAGTCATACAATAATTTATACGTAAATCGCAGAGTTAAGAATTGTAAGTAGTAAATGAATTGATTTATACTTTACTCAATTGTTTGCAATTTGGCTTGCTTTTATTTTACCTTTATTGTAGCCGTCCTTGCTGCCGCCTCCATTTCTAAAATAGGATATCAAGACTCATTTAAATGTGCATTCGTGATTTGCAGTTGAGAATTTTTAAAAATCATGTTAGATCGCATACACAAGCAAGTACCATTTTCAAGCTGTCTGTAAATGTGTTTTCCTCAATAACCAACCATTAAATTCCCATATGCGTAATTAAACGTTGTTGATCCACGAGATTGCGATGATTTGAACATTACAAAGTTTAAATATTTCGGAAATTAACCTTACCCAACTAAGCAATTATACACCAGGCTCTTAGGTACGTATTTCATATTGTGTACTATTCATATTACGCCAACAAAATGAACCACTTAAAACGATTTAGTAACCAGATCATGTTAATTTTCATGGAGTTATTTCTGTTGAATTTTTCACAATGTCGTCGACAGTATTACACCTTTATGCCTTTAAATTACTTTTAAAAAAGTTTCATAAACAATGCAACAATAAAAACAAGTTTCAAATAATGACAATGTTGGAAATAATTGCTTCTCCACCAAATAAACAGTATCATCAAAACTCACCAAAATATTACATGTAAGAATACCTCGCTTAAATTAAATAAATTGAAATACTTGTGGAATCAATATGGATCAAATAAAAAAAAAAAAAGTAACTAACAGATTTCAACACTTGTACCTTCGTGAATAAAATCGTACCACAAATTTTGTATACCTATCAAAATCACATGTTTTAATTGAAGATTCAGGTAAACATGAAGTTCAATATTTTGCAGATACAGTAGAGAAGCAAGAATCCCAAATTTTTGAACTTATACAAATTTTGATTTTCAATTATACATACATTCTAACAGCACAAATACCCTAAACACTTTGGATTTGATATATTTGTCAACAGATTTTTTTTTAAGGATTTGAACACGCTCTTTTCTTTCGTTATTAGCTTGAGGTAAGCTAATGAATGGGCCTTAGCTTGTGAAGTTCTTTCGAAAATGTAAAGGATAATAGATACATACCCATAACCGCCGCCTCCGCCGCTTCCACGGTCTTGCCAACCGCCGCCGCCACCACCACCTCCGCTGCGACTACCTGAATCATAACCTACAAATCAAAAGTAGTTACAGAAAAACTTTCAGTGCAAACTTATTTTTATATATACATACCTCCTTTGTTGTACGAAGATTGATCGTTGTAGCCGCCACTTTTTGGTTGCATTTGCTGCTGGAAATTCGGTGGTGGTACAGAAAAATTATTGTAACCTCCTCCGCCACTAGCACCGCCATAACCTCCTCCTGTGTTATATTTAGCATAAACATTGAAAATCTATCCAAAATATTACTTTAAATGTATACTCACTATCCATGTTTATTTTTAAGAATCTATTGACACAGTTTAGCGCTAAAATTTGACTGAATTTCACTATTTAAAACAGGATAAGTTAAAGCCACGCCACTGAGAAAAATTTTTCTGCATTGATTGAAAAATGGCGTTTTGCCGCACGCAGAGTTGTAATTTCAGCAAATATGGCAGTCAACCAGAGCTGCCGTATCTTTGTAAATAATGTTATTTCAACAAAATTACTGCTTAATATAACAACAACATTCGGTTAAATTTGTTAGAATAATATTAATAAAACAAATTGTATTTCTATTAAAATTGTTTTACAACATTTTTATATCACTAAAACCCGAATTATTTTCAATTCAAGATTTTTTTTATTTTATGTGTGACTTAAAATTTTATCGAGTTTCCTAACACTTTTAACAATGTTTGATTTTCAAAACGAAATGTCATGAAAAGCAAAAATCAGCTGTTCGAACAACCAAAAAGAAAAATCGGTTTACGTGGAAGAGATCAAATAATTCTAGTAAATAATAACTCAACATACTAATTATTAATTTAGATTGTTAAAAAGAAATTATATATAAATTTTGCAAAAGAAACATCATGATTGAAGTAACCGATTTACAAAGTAAGTCTATAATGCCATAAACTGATCCGTTAATCGTTTTTGGCTTCAGTCCTTCGTGTTTTTGTTAGTCTTGTAATGTTACTATTGTTGGCTAAACATGAATGTTTTTTATAGAAATCGGCATTGGCCTGGCTGGTTTTGGTGTCTCCTTTCTATTTTTGGGTGTGCTATTTCTTTTTGATAAAGGATTATTAGCAATCGGCAATGTAATATAACTATAACAGGTGTATTGTATTATGTATTAACAATTAACTCTTAGTTACTTTTCCTAAGCGGTCTTGCCTGCGTAATTGGTGTCCAGCGTACATTCCGGTTTTTCTTTCAAAGGCATAAAGTTAAAGGAACCACAGCCTTTTTTGGCGGAATTTTTGTAGTACTACTTGGTTTTCCTATGATTGGTATGGTTATTGAACTGTATGGATTCTTTGTATTATTCAGGTAAAATATATGTTTTATACTTTATTATAAGTTATAAATATATATATATTTTATTACAGCGGGTTCTTCCCAGTGGCAATCAATTTCTTGGGACGAGTGCCTGTGTTAGGTTCTGTTCTGAATGCTCCATTTATCCAAAAGGTAAGTTAATTTTTATTCAAGAAATAAGAATTCTTGAAAATCACCTTTTTGCCTTTTCTCTGCCTATCTGTACTATGGGAGTTCTTTCTCGTAAAAATATTTAAGATCCAGGATTTCAATTGTTTAATTAATTTATTCTCATTATTTCACACATGTCTAATTAAATCGAATTTCGTAAATTAAGATTAAATCACGCGTTTAGTGGTCCTTATTCCACTCTTCGCGTTCTTCACGCTCCTTAATAACTTCCTTCAAATAAGGTTCCAAGTATTTGACATCCTCTTCATATTTAGTCCACTGTTCTTTTGGTAAAAGTGTTTTCGTCATGGACAATTGCAGAGCACGCATGATGCGGTAGTTGCGTTCATCGTACAATTTACGGGGTAGACGACGTACAGCTTCTTTCACGTCTTCATTCTCATACAGGCAATCATCACGGTGCAGGCCTACGGGTATGTCATTGTGTAAATTGAAGGTTAGTTATTGAGCAACAATAAATACAAAAATTAATGGTAATAACTCACCATATTGATTGAATCCAGACAAGTTATAGGCCCATTTGCCCAAGTTTGCTAAAAAATAGAGGATACATGGTTATTTATTTCGAAGATAGTAATACATTTTTTATTTACGTAACCAAATGGGAAAAACATTTGTAATATATTTTTTTAGTGTTCAATCATTTAATTCTTAAATCATACAATAATTGGTTGTATATGACACACAAATGTACTTACAAAAGACTAAGGGACCTTTCCTGGCAATATATCCCGACATTTCGCACGAATTTAGAGATTTGTACAAAAATCTTCCACAGACGAGCTGATAGAAATATGAAGTAAAATAGGATTTGTTAGTGCACTATCGCTGTTTCACTCGCTCAATCGCAATAGCAACGTGTGACAGTTGACAGATGTAATAGCTAACAAATAAGTAATAGATTTTGCAGGGTCGTAATTTTACTGTAAATATAATGGAAACGTTTAGCAATTTGAATTATTTTCTTTTATGTATTGCAGCTTGTACAAAAACTTGGTGGTGATGGAAATCGAACGACGGTATAGTAGAACTCCAAACAGATTTTCAACTAAGGATAATTTTAATATACTAGTTTATTTCTCCGATGGCTTAAATGTAAAGAGCTAGCTATTTTGTATAAAAATACCAGTAAGTTTAACTATACGTTAGAGCTATGATTAATGCGTGTTTTTAGTTAATAAGGAGTTTTCTTGAAAACCTATGATTTTTAACAAGTGATAACTTCAATAGAACTATTAATACGGGTCCTTATTCCTTATTTTGTATGCATTGTATATACCTAAATTTTCAGTAGAATACGCATTATTATCATAAAATGTAAACTGATTTGAATTAAAAAATCATTAATTTTTGAACAATATAAAAACATTTTGGTTTAAAACATAACGTGATTTAATATCAATATCATTTCATATGAGAGTTTACTAACAGTGTTAAAATGTTCCTTTAAGCATGCGCGTAAATGCATTTTTAATTGACATCTTCTCATCCGATTTAAATTCTTGCAGGATTCCACTTTCACATGAAAATACTCGACTTAATGGCGATTTTTGTATGCTCAATTTGAAAACGGACATACTAATTTGCATATTCTGTGGTTGCAACAATGGTGACGGCGAATGCGGCATATGAGCGATGTGTATACTTTCTAAAAAAAAAAACATCAATAAAATAAATTAATAACAAATTATAGTTGTTAAAAGTTTCATGTTTACATACCCATATCGCAAAATTTACCAATTGTCCATTTTAGCAGACTTAACAGAGGAAATTCTAAAATTTTACGCCGCAATACTTCGACAACCAAATTCACCATGTAGATACAAAGTCGCAACTACAAGAAAGTAATTAATAATCTGAATAAAAAAACGTATAAACTTGCGTTACCGTTGTGAAAACCACGTAATAAACCAACACCGTTGGAAACAAAAAGAGCAGCGAAGTAAAGAATATAGTCGCTAGATACAACTGTCGGTTAACATAATTATGTGACTCCACGCGATCTGCAAGTCATGCTTATTTAGCTTAATTAGGTGTGTGAATTATTAAACTATATTTACTTTTAAGCACATTGTAACGTTTGCCCAGCATCACCTTCCAAAGTACTTGAATACCTCTAATCTCCACCTTGTACAATCTATTTAACCATCAAAAAAAAATTGTTATTGATATTTTCATAAACAATGGGCAACTTACACTGCTGTGTAAATATAGAAGCAATGCGCATGCAAACCGATTATGGACATCAACATTGGCAAAGATGCTAATTGAAAGGATATTCCTATGAAACCAAGCATGGCAATTGGCACGAAAAGTTGACGCACGATGGGCTCGATCAGATCTGGGTGGGGAAGCGTACAATTATAATGCATATATAATTTATGGAACGTATGCTAATAAATACCTAAAAACTTCGCCCACAAATCGATGTGATAATTAAAACAATCGAGCAGAAAATTGTTAAGATGTTCATTCAGCTTCAGGCCAATAGGGCTGCCTTTAAGTGAACGCAGCAACAAGCGCAGTTTCTGTATAACCCACTAAAATACATAGTTTTTAAGCAAAAATCATTGCATTGTATAACCATTATGCGTGCTGCTACTCACGTGTGATGTTGCTAGCAAGTAATCGCCGGATTGGGAAACGTAAAAGAGTAAGAAAATCATTACACTTACACCGAGAATTTTATCCACTGTTATGTTCAGTTTCCGTTTTCTAAAATGAAGTAAATTTTAGATTTTGTTTAATAAAAATTCAAATTACACGAACTTACCCAGTTGCGTCCAATCTACGCCACTCCAAAAAGTGTCCGTAAATTGATGTCTTTTGCATAAGTGTTTTAACTGGCTTATACTCCAGCAATATAATTAATAAATATGTTATTAAATTAGGCAGTAAAAATAGTAACTTTTGTAGAATACTAAATATCGTGACTTTATGCACTTTATTTTGCTTGTGATTTTCATTTAACAGACGGCACAACAATACAACATCGTTGCATTGGTCAGTCTCTTCCTCGCCATTTCTCTCGGCAGCTATTGTGTCACTTTTATTCGTCTCATAACTGACGCTATATTCGTACAACTGCAACATTTTTGGCACATCATAAAGGAAGACATTCACTTGTGTAGTATTAGACGGTTTTATGCTCAACTTAAGCAAATAAATGTTTGGCGTGTCACCGTCGTAGGCAAAGGTCACCGCAACATCTCGATGTTGTAAGGCTGATGTTGGTCCGGCACGAACTATGTGTCCCAAGTGGCGTAAATTGCTTTGACTCGAACTCTGATAATCTTGATGCGCAATAATATAATAGGAAATTGCATTGTTTTCATTGATTTGTATTTCTCCATATATATCACAGTCTTTTTTCGTGTGAAATAGAAAAGCGGGCAGGAAAATTTTTACGCTCATAGTTCATCACAATTGGAAGATTGTAAACAAAATAATGACTGCAGCTGTTTGCTTGGCGTTGCCGCACTTGTGGTTTTAGTTTTTATTTTGTATTAGGGCAGTTGTAAATTTTTGCCAATGCATTTTTTTTGTAATGCAGATGATTCGCAGATGTAACTGTTGTATGATTGGCAACATCGAAAACTACCTGAAAAAAATATTAAAATAACGAATATTAAATTTGAAATTTTGTTTGTTCTAGCCAAATATCATAACATAATAAGCTTCTTCGCGATTGTGTTTTGTAATAACTTAAATACAGTTTTCGAAAAAGCCTCAAGCTGTGTTTTTAGAAAAATACTGTTATATTTAATACTCTAATTACGGCAAATTTGCCTTGATTATTACATAAATATACTTTGCATAAACAAATTTTGAATTATTAACAGAGAAGAGGACGCAAGCAAGAATTCTTGCCCAATACCCACGAAAGCAAATCATAACACAAGCTCATTAGTATGAATAATGGCAACCAGGTTGTACAATATTTGACGTCTGATTATACGTTCGTCTCTTTCTTCTTTTTTGACATTTGTGCGTAGCGTCTGTCAGAAAAATCTTCGCCAACGAAATTCGGCTTGTGCACACTTCCATAAAAAAAGTTGTAGTTTTTCAATCATTGTGTTTAAAAATATATAAAATTTACTAAATATTTTGGAAATATCCATCATTAATATTATTGTGTAATTACTAGTAGTCATAAAATGGGTTCAGAAGGTGAGTAACTGTGGAGTTTTCTAGCACCGAATAACGTGTATACTTAAAGCTACATGTATGAGTATATGTATGTGTGTATATTTTTTGCAGACCGTGATAGGCGCCGCCATAGATCGCGTTCAAGGGACCGCGAACGAGAGCGCGATTATCGTCGTTCACGTTCTCGCGATCGTAAGCGCGAGGGTGGTGGTGGTGGTGGTGGCCGTGATCGGCACACACGTTCGCGCCGCAGAAAACCATCATTATATTGGGATGTACCACCTCCAGGTTTTGAACACATTACACCCATGCAGTACAAAGCAATGCAGGCAGCCGGTCAAATACCGGCAAATGCTGTGCCCGAAATACCGCAAGCGGCTGTGCCAGTGGTGGGTTCAACCATAACGCGACAGGCACGTCGTCTCTACGTAGGCAATATACCATTCGGCGTTACCGAAGACGAAATGATGGAATTCTTCAATCAACAAATGCACTTGACGGGTCTGGCACAAGCGGCTGGCAGTCCAGTTTTGGCATGTCAGATAAATTTGGATAAGAATTTTGCTTTCTTGGAATTCCGTTCGACTGATGAGACGACACAGGCAATGGCATTTGATGGCATCAATTTTAAGGGTCAGAGTTTGAAGATACGACGTCCGCATGATTATCAGCCCATGCCCGGTGTAGCTGATGCGCCGCCAATAACAGCGCCAGTGGGTAAGTTGTACATTTTTCTAAAAAGTCTATAGAAAATTAAATTTTTTGCTTTATAAAAAAAAAGAAACATTTCTATAAGATAATAATTTCTAAAAATTCTTTTTCTATATTATTTTAATTTCAGCTAATGGTGTCATTTCGACCGTGGTGCCCGATTCACCGCACAAGATTTTCATTGGTGGCTTGCCCAACTATTTGAATGAAGAGCAGGTAATTTGGCTGATTGCTGCACATTGTTGATATAACCAGAATAATGTAATTGTAAAGTTTTTTTGCCACAGTTTATGAGTCAGTGCGGCTACGGGCATACATGAGTTCTAAAGAAAGAGAATTTCCGAAATTTATTTAAATTTTTCCCCTGTAGCATTATAGCCGTATCCAGTATACCAAATGCGGTTGCAGTCAAGCAGCGCTGCATATGCGTGCCAATTTAGTTATCATTTGAATTCCTCTTTCAGCTTCAATTTCAGCGCGGTTTTGAATTTTCAGCACCAAATTTCACTTTTCAGCTCTTCTTACAGCTTAATTTTCAGCTCCAGTCTCGTCAACGCACTTAAATTAACTTTCAGCTAGAATGATCTGTTCTTAAACATATTTTGAGCTAAATTTAAAAATTTTTTTTTGTTGTTTATATGTATATACATATCTACCTAGATTTGTTGTCAGAACTTGTATTAATTGTGTTTTTGATTGTTTGGTCATTTGTAGCTTAGGTTGCATCATACACCACAGCAACAAGAAAGAACTCGTAGAAGGTTCGCTTTCGCTTTCGATTTTATTGCAGTTGCATCGACCATGCCCACTGCACCCACCTACATAGAAAACAAAACACACATCTTTTCTTGCGTGTGCATTAAGTTGCGAGTACAATATATGCGGTGTGAGAAACTTTAGTGAGTGCGTGTCGATGCAGTGAAATTGCAATGCGCATGCAAATGTCGGTGTAAAAGGCAAGTTTATAAAAATTGACAACAAAAATTCCATTTGCAAAAATCTCTACAGGAACTTTTCAGAATAACAAAATACTAAGTAAACTACAAATCAATGTCGACAATTTCGTTTAGCCAATCCCAATGTTATTTTGTTTTAGGTGGTGGTGGTGGAAGGACATGCACTCCCATTAAAGGGTGACTTACATATAATCGCTGTGGAATTGCAATTAGCTCTTTTATGACGATTAAAACAATGCAAAGTTCGAAGCTGTCAATACAATTTAGAACATTATTTTTTTTTTTATCATTTTGCTAATAACTCAACTGCATTAAACTCAAAAAATTAATCGCAAATGCTTTCTAAACCCCATTAGGTAAAAGAGCTGCTACTCTCATTTGGACAATTGCGCGCTTTCAATCTGGTAAAGGATGCCGCCACAGGTTTGAGCAAAGGCTATGCGTTCTCCGAGTACGTCGATCACAGCATAACCGATCAGGTAAACAAGAAACATTCAATTCAATTACAATACGAAATTTAATTTCTTATTATTTTCTTGCAGGCCATTGCCGGACTGAATGGCATGCAGCTGGGCGATAAAAAGTTGATAGTACAACGCGCCAGTGTTGGTGCGAAGAATGCACAGAATAGCGCCACCACCGCTGCGCCGGTCATGATACAAGTGCCCGGCCTGTCGATGGTGGGCACCTCGGGTCCACCCACTGAAGTGTTGTGCTTGTTGAATATGGTCACGCCGGATGAGTTGCGCGATGAGGAGGAGTACGAAGATATTTTGGAGGATATCAAAGAGGAATGCAATAAGTATGGTGTTGTGCGTAGTGTGGAAATACCGCGTCCCATTGAGGGTGTCGATGTGCCCGGTTGTGGTAAAGTGTTTGTCGAATTCAATTCCGTTATGGATTGTCAGAAGGCACAGCAAGCGTTGACCGGTCGCAAGTTCAGCGATCGTGTTGTGGTCACATCATACTTTGATCCGGATAAATATCATCGACGTGAATTTTAAGTCGCAAGCGGTAAATGGCATGTACGCACCCCTTCAAATTCTTTAAACCCCAAATGTATGTCAATCATTTACACACATTTGCAAATATATATAGTCTTCATAATTGTGAGTGAATAACTGAATTTAGTTTATGTTGCGTTAGCAAGGCATCACCGTACTTCAGCCAATAGCCCGAAAAGTGTTGGCTCACATCCATTTTAATGTATTTTTGAAAAAAAAAACCACAGGTTAAATAGCAAGCAAAATATAAGTACATATATAATAATTGAATTTTATTTTCGCGATTTGTTTCGAAAACTATAAATATTGGTATTCGGAATGGCGTTAATTAATAAAGATGATAATTTTGGTAAATATATTTTTTAGTTTTTTTTTAAATTGGTGTACTTATCTGTGCAAATACTTGCAGATTACAAATATTTTTAAATGCAATTCGAAATTTAATGTGGATTTGAAAACTTCAGTGTAGAAATAAAACAAGCTAAGCGGTATTGGATTTTATCAAGTATTAACCTCATTTTTGGATAGAGCGATCTGAGTTTGCTCAATATTTTTTATTGGATTGAAAATGCCGTTAGGGGGATTAAGGTAATTTTTTCTATTATTTATTTGACTTATTGTTAAGATAGTATAACGGTATTTGCTAAAAATCGGATTGATCCCTTTAAAGGAAATCGTTACCAAAGCGGTTCCTAATCAGGATTTAGATAAACGGCTATCTCTTCGACATTTCTCGCTCTCACGCGGCACGGAACCTAAGATCCACTAAATCCCCAGCGACCATATTCACTAACTTGACCTTAATATTGGAGTCGATGGCAGTAAAATTCCGTCTGTCAATAACCATACATTTTAGTTGTGCCATTTGACAGCCTGTGCTTCTTCATTCTTCACATGGACCATCATTATTGCCAAAGTACAGATCCACAACAAAATCCTCAAGTCGCTAGCCACTTGGTGCGTCCCATCGCATATCTGTACAGTGAGGCCCACATGATCCCAGTTAAGGAGGACTTTGAACTCGTCTCCAGGCAGTTTCTGCTCGGGTGCTCGAGCTGTGCCGAGATTTCGTTCTGGATACCGCAGCAGGTTAAACTGGTTTTATCAACCCAGGCATGACAAGTATTTGTCTTGCGGGCAATGTGTTCCATTATAACTAACTACCTTTTTGCTTATCCACTGATTTTAATTCATCTAACACTCCTCTCCCCATGGTGTTGAAGAGGACAGAGCTTAGATCCTAAGAATTGTGGCAAATAAATTACTAATGTCTAACTAACAACTGAAAGTGTTCAATGCAGTACCCGCCGGGGGAAGCAGAGGAAGAGGAAAACCTTCACTCCGTTGGAAGGACCAAGTGGAGAAGGACCTGGTCTTGCTTGGAATATGCAATTGGCGCCAAGTAGCGAAAAGAAGAAAAGACTGGCGCGCTGTTGTTAACTCGGCTATAACCGCGTAAGCGGTGTCTACGCCAGTAAAGAAGAAGAAGAAGAACTAACAACTTATGTTCATTAAATCGCTAAATAAGCTCACTAGCTACTTGTCCATGGCCATCGTAAATTGCCCATTGTTCGTAGTGTATCACGCCAGCGGATGTTGCGTATACGACCCGTGTAACCCGTGTGCTTTATTGTCTTCATAAATTGGGCAACTGAGCAGTAATTTGCTTAATAATTTTATTTATTTGAATGCATTGTGGTTGTCGCTAACTTTTAACTGATTAAAACAAAGGTGTGACTGCCGTTGGAAAACCAAAAAAGAAAAAGGGAAAAGCTCAAACTGAAACTAAAACTGTAAATATACATTTATAATGAGTTGATCACAGTGCCGATAACATGCTCGTCGTTAATGCTCGTTGGCTACGCACTAGTTCACTCAATTTCTCAAAACTGAAACGAGCATGAGCAGCAACAACAAAGTGAACATAATAAAACAATTCTAATATGTTAGACCTTTGCTTAAGTCTGAAAAAAAAGAAAATGGCGCTATTTGTAATACTATTTAGTGCATTGTACAGGGTGTTTGTTAGGGTCATTTGTTCAAAAAAAAGTTTGAGAGATTATATTGGTAAAATATGGGCATCACCAATCGGCCTTCCTCGGAGCAGTTCCGATCTGTATTAAATCATAGTTTCTCTTGCGATAGTAGCGCCATCTAAGTTCATCCACAATCTTCCCAAATCTCACAGTTTAACGAACCACCCTTAATATACATATATACGTAAAGAGGTATCTCTAAACATTTGAATGCAGAAGCGCAAATTTTGTTCATTTGCAACATTTGCATTTATTACACACTTCCACCGAAGTCCGACAGGCAGCCGGTTGTGAATTTTGCTGCTTGTATTTATTATGCATTGTTGTTGTCCATTCGTGTGTGGCATTTATGTTGCCCCATACATATGAATGAGCATGTGCATGGGTATGTTTGGGATGTGTATGGTAATTGTGCAACATTTTCGCAACATTGTCACCACAATTGTTGGCATTTACATTTGTACCACCGCGCCTGCACACCACTCCGCCAAATATTCCGCAATTTTCATTGAGCAAATGCAGTTAGTTTTAAAATTACTTATTTTATGCCATTGCTGAATAGGAAACGAACGGGTGGCCTATGCAAGAATGATAGAAATAGAAGTTACGACAGTTTTGGTTCCTTAGTCCTTTCAGTGGGCTTTTAATAGATATATCCGGTGTGATCAAAGGATGAATGAATATTAAGGATTTACTCATTCAATAATATTTTCAAAACAGAATTTGCTCTTGGCTTTTCATTACAAGTATTATGTAAATTGTATGGTTTCTTAAAGTCAAAAGTAGTTTTAATTTCAATTTCCTACATATTTCAGTTTAAGTTCCATTTCGTAGTGTAATTATTGGGTAGTCGAAAAAGTCTTTTCGTATTTAATGAACTGTAATAAACCAAATATTGTATGTACCATTTTGGTAGACCACTTTTTGATATTTTTCCGCTACAGACATTATTCCATCTGTTTAAAACTTTTCTCGTTTCTCGACGAAAAATTGCGACAAGTAATTTTCACAGACTTCTCTTGAAGCCAACTATACTCCATTAAGGAAGGATTGACAGAAACAAATAGTATTCCAATAGTGCAAGATCAGGGCATCAAAACTTCCCAGGCAAGCTCTCCCAGTTTTTACCGAGTCATCAAAGATGTGTGTGGTCTAGCGTTGTCCTGATGGAAGACGAAGCCCTTTCTGTTAATCGGTTCTGTCTGATTTTTCGATTGCTTGCTTCAATCTCATCAGTTGTTGGTAGTAAACTGTAGAATCAATCGTTCGACCCGGCAGGAGCAGCTCATAGTGGATGATTCCTTTCCAATCCCACTAAACACTCAGCATAACTTTTCGAGGCGTCAATTTTGGCTTTGCGACCATTTGTTTAGCTTTACCACGCTTGGACCATGATCTTTTTCGCACATTATTATCTATTTTAATCCACTTTTCGTATCCTGGTACCATTCGCTTCAGAATTAGTGCGATTTCATTTTGTTTCAGCAAAGAATCGCAGATGTTAATTCGATCCATTAAATATTTCACAGACAATTCATGGCTTCTAATGTGACGGTCCTGGTCTATCTTTTACATAATTTCATCGATCTTTTTAACGATAGGTCGACAAGAGCCAAGTGCATCTTTCTCATCGAAATTTCCAGAACGGAAAATTTTATACAGGATATGGTCCACGTGAGGTTTCAAGCCTACTGTCTCCCCTATATCGCACACTTTGAATTGGCGGTCTGTCTAAAATAAGTTTGACTCAGAACCCATATTCAGCTTGAATTACTTACAGAGGTACTCAAGTCACTTTGTTACACAAAAGAAACTCGCCTCCCTTCGTTAGAACAGTGAACTTAGACTGAAAGAATATACTGCACAAGTAAGTCGAGAATTAAACAATATATCTAAGCCACCAATGACTGTTGGTCAGCTGTGGTCTTTGACCCTAGACAATATCGACCCTGTGCTCGGTTAAAACTAAAGCTATCTCATTACTCTTAACCCTATTGAAACTTTGAATTATTCAAAAAGTTTTCTCATCCATTTCAATGCCATAAAACTACGACGATTGCAATCACTGTAAGACATTGAAAGAACACGAGTAATGTGGAGCAATAGTTCTCCCACAGCTTGTCAAAGCCAAGCAATGAATAATCAAACATTTTATGAATCAACGTTTGATTTTGAAGCCCATTGATGGCGCACATATACGTACATACATATATATTTTGAAACTCGTTGTTGCGGTTTTTAAACCGGTATTTCTTCAAAGAATTACAAAACATCAAAATAAAAAAAATGAACCAAAAATAAAACGGTGACTTTGCTCGCACCGAACTCAAATACCCTTTACGTTGATGCAAAAACTTGGCTTGATGAAGAATTTGCGAACACTGCCCCAGGAAAATTAACCATCAAGGTTTGCTGGCTAAGTTTAGAAGTGGAGAAATGAGCCTCGAAGATGGTGAATGCAATGGACGCCTAAAAGAGGTTATTACCGGTTATTTTTGGATGACTGAAAAGTCAAGTGGTACGAGATAGCAGGCAATCTGAAGATATCAAGTGAATTTGTAAGTCATTTCATTCACGAATATTTGGGTATGAGAAAGCTCTGTACGAAATAGGTACGCGGGAGCTCATTTTTTGTTGAAAACAATGACGAGTTGATGATTCGGAGCTTTGAATGGAACCATAACGGAGCTTTGAATGTAACTGTAGCGTACTAAACCCGAGTTTTTGGGTCGATATATGACAATGGATGAAACATGGTTCCAGCATTTCATTTCGAAGTTTAATCGACAGTCATCCAAGTGGACTGTCCGCGATGAACCCAGTCGGCGCGACCCAAGGTTTTAATATCTGTATTTTGGGACCCACGAATTGGGCTTCAGATTGCTTCTGCATCCACGGTATTCTTCAGATCTGGTCCTCAGCGACTATTTCCTGTTCTCATATCTAAAAAAAATGCTCGCTGGAAAGACATTTTCTTCGAATGAAGAGGTGGTCGCCGAAACTGAGGCCTATTTTGAAGCAAAGCCAAATTGTACTACAAAAGTAGTACAGAAAAGTCGGAGGAGCGCTTTTAACACCCTTGAAAGTAACTATGCTGAAAAATCTGAAAAATGAGCAGCTTTTTGGGCAGAAAAGGACGTGAACAATATTTCCGATCGGTGTCTCAAAAACTGAGAAATTAGTATGTGTATATACAGAAAGACCAAATCTAAATCGACTCAGCTCGCTACGGGTCTTACAAATTTCGTGGCAAACTTTAAATTCTCTGTGCTGGGTATAAAAAGAGTTTCGGCTCTTACAAAATATTATGTAAATAATAAACAAAAATAACCTTCAACATTTTGGCTATCAAAGCAAATTTTCCGCTAATGAAAATCGAAATAGCCACCAGGCAATTGGCAGCTGTGCGCCGAGCGTAGAATGCTAAGCTGACGCTGCAATTGAATACCGATGAATGGTGCTGAAGGGGAGCAATAAATCGCACAGCAGCCGCGAGATGACAAGTCAGAGCCGAGTGGTGGGGGAACTGGAGTGGCCACTCTAGTCGCGTTGCCAAGCAGTGCGATAACAGTGGCGAATAATCCAGAGCCACAAAAGATGGAAGTGATCATCACGAAGAGTTTGGGCTGCAATCAACGACAATGGCTTACATATTAATATAGCAACAACACAGCGATTGAGTACGCTTTTCAATAAACGAACATGGAAACAAATCGAAGCAATTGCAAGAGCAGACAGACACACAGGCGAAATATTTGGTGGGCACATACTCGGATGTGTGTGCATTATGTATGTACATATATATACATACATTTACCATAAACATATATAAGTATGTATGTATGGACACATATACATATGTATGTATGGACACATATACGTGCTGCACTTGCGTATTCTCGCCTGTGACTCCGATGCCATCATCATCCATTGCAGCATTGATGAGTCGCCAGGCAACATTGCCAACAGCTACAGCCACAGCAGCGGCAACAACGCCGCAATGCTACGAAAATATTGCAATGAATTGATTTGCTTGCCGGATAGTGGATTTAGCGTTGCATTGCGTTGCGTTGCGCTGCGATTAATTCAAACTGGGTTGAAGTGCAGCTAACGGAGCGAAAAGCAATCATCGAATTCGCAAATCGTCGTTAAACGCTGCTGGTCATCAGCGATGCAATCGGCGGCAATAGTTGGTCATAACAATCGCATACACACACACACACTCACATGCAAACTCACTTGGTAAGCGCATGAATTTACGAGTTTAAAACCGGCGCGGCCACTTTGGTGCTGGGAGAAATAAAAAAGCTTGCAATATTTACGACAAGCTCAAATTCGGTGCATAAGTGAAATAAAAGTCGGCGTTAAGTGAGTATGTGTATGATTATGTAGTATATATAAACATTTATTTACTGAATGACATGTGTAACTTCTAAGCTTTTGGAGGGCTCTCGGTTAGATTAAACTAGAATTTGGTAGAAAAATAGTTCTGTGCGGGTTTCAGCTAGTTCAGTGGCATCTCATTTACACTAAGATGGACATCTCATCTTGAGTCTTTATAATCATCTTGTGTGTATTTGAATTACCGAGCAATTTTTTCTATTAGTCCTTCGATCTCGCGATGTCTGAATTTACGGCTGTATAAGCCGACGTTAAGCAAAACCAAAAGCTCCGTCAGGATCGAGAAGGACCTCTCCGAGCCGTTCGATAACAAACGAGGTTTAAGACAAGACGACTTCTTCAATCTACTCTTGGAGAAAATTATATGAGCTGCAGAGCTAAATAGAGAAGGTACCATCTTCTAAATATAATAGTGCAAAGCTGCTGACGTACGACCTCAAAAACCGCGCAGTCGGCTCTGTTTTCTTCAGAATGGATAAAGAAGCGGAGGAAATGGTGGACTGAGTAGGCTATGGAGAGGTAAAGTCCTCTCTCGACGAATAAAAACCGAACTCTATAAGTCCTTCAATCTTCCCGTCTTACTATATGGTGCAGAGGCATGGACGATGACAACATCAGATGAGTCGGCGTTACGAGTTTCCGACAGAAAAGTTCTGCGGAAGATCTATAGTCCTTTGCACATTTGACCACGGCGAATATCGCATACGATGGAACGATGAACTCTACGATATAGTTCGGTGAATTAAGGAACAGCGGCTTCCTTGGATTTCGGATTTCGGATTTCGGGCTTGGGTTCAATGAATAGCATTTCGTCTCTTTGGTTCATTTCAATTATCATTCCGTTATTCGGATTCTCGTTTAAGTTCGGTCATTTCGTTGTTTCGGCCTATGCCTCCGCATTATTTCGGTTTTGTTGTGTCGTATTCCCACTGCGCCACTTTGTTGATTGGGTTCAGTTAAATGGAGATCATTTTGGTCTTTCGGTTAATATCGTTGAGCTTCCCTACAATTGCCGTTGTGAAAAATGAATAAGTCCTTGGTTAACAAATCCCAGAGCTTCTATAACTCTTTCAAATTTCTATGTCGGTATTCCGAGCACATAAAGATCTCATTTTGGCCGTACAGGCAATATCGGAGTTGTCCTAATGGATAATAAAATAGTGAAATTTTGGTCTTTTCTAAAAGAAACACACTCAATAAGAGCTCTGGTATACGTATAAGTAACCGAGATTCTGCTACTAATGAGTGATCCAAGTACATACATTTTTCCAATATTCTTTTTTTTTGACAGATAGACAGCATGTGCAAGAACTCAAGCCACTCGACCTTCCCAAGCGACAAAGCTTCGCTCTGTAGGTTCTTGAAAAGTTCCAAGAAAAACCGACGTTTTCGAGCCTGAAATTGAAGCTCGTGATCTAGGCGACATTTGGTTTCAACAACATGCCATTTTCCACACATCACATCAATCAATGGATTTATTGAGAGAACACTTCGGTGAGCAGATAGTTATATGTGGCAATGGAACAATGCCATTCGCCAGTTATCAGTCGAAATGCTCGAACGAGTCATCAAAAATTGGACTAAACAGATGGATTATCTGAGACGTAGCCGTGGCCAAATGGATTCGAAATGGATTACCTTTTACTTGTAGTGACTGATGGATTTTATAAGAAACTTTTTCATGTTCGAAATGTATTCAAAGTTTTAATTGTGACCGAATAGGTAAGATCCTCAAAAAACTATTTGAGATTGTGCATCGTCCGTCATTCTTCAGAGCCCCACTGCTAAAAATCAGCTGTTCAAAATTCAAAAGTTCAAAGTTTTATGCATGAGCTTTCACTTTTCAAAAAGCTTTCATTCAGTTCGAACATTTCCCTTTATTTCTAACTGAAGTTCTGCTCTCCTTTTCTTTTGTATTAAAGTCAGCTGTTGTCTACCTACTCCACCCTGCCATTGTTCCATGTAATCGGTAATTACATACAAACCGACATTACTTGCACATGACAATGTAAAACAAAAGTGAATTGCAAAACAAAAAAGGAAAGAAAACACTTCATTGCTATTTAAAGAATGCAAATGAAAAGCGAAAGTGAGTAAGAAAACGCTGGAACCGGTATTCGAACTCGTACTTGAGCCAATACGTAGCGTTGTGCTGGTTAATAGTTATGCGAGTAGTGCAATCCAGTGTGAATGCAAGTGCGCATGCACACCAGGTACTTGAACAAGTTGTGTTGCGGCGATTGAAGCTCAACCCGGTCACTGGTGGCAACCAGGCAATAACCACAAACTGTTGTCAATAAGTAGGAATGCGGGAGAGCTGGCTGCCATGCGCAGGGGGCCATCGTGTTTTTACGTTTTAGTCAAGTCTTTAGATAAATATGCGCTCATTAGGGTGAGACTAATTGTGAGGTCGGCAGTGGAAAATAAGATTGTACTAGTATGGGCTACTGAAGTTTTGAGAACCTTTTTAAATAAGTTATGTGGAATTTTTCGCTAAATAACGGGTGATTTTTTTGAGGTTAGGATTTTCATGCATTAGTATTTGACAGATCACGTGGGATTTCAGACATGGTGTCAAAGAGAAAGATGCTCAGTATGCTTTGACATTTCATCATGAATAGACTTACTAACGAGCAACGCTTGCAAATCATTCAATTTTATTACCAAAATCAGTGTTCGGTTCTTTTCTTTTTTATCGACAAATTTTGTTCAGCGATGAGGCTCATTTCTGGTTGAATGGCTACGTAAATAAGCAAAATTGCCGCATTTGGGGTGAAGAGCAACCAGAAGCCGTTCAAGAACTGCCCATGCATCCCGAAAAATGCACTGTTTGGTGTGGTTTGTACGCTGGTGGAATCATTGGACCGTATTTTTTCAAAGATGCTGTTGGACGCAACGTTACGGTGAATGGCGATCGCTATCGTTCGATGCTAACAAACTTTTTGTTGCCAAAAATGGAAGAACTGAACTTGGTTGACATGTGGTTTCAACAAGATGGCGCTACATGCCACACAGCTCGCGATTCTATGGCCATTTTGAGGGAAAACTTCGGACAACAATTCATCTCAAGAAATGGACCCGTAAGTTGGCCACCAAGATCATGCGATTTAACGCCTTTCGACTATTTTTTGTGGGGCTACGTCAAGTCTAAAGTCTACAGAAATAAGCCAGCAACTATTCCAGCTTTGGAAGACAACATTTTCGAAGAAATTCGGGCTATTCCGGCCGAAATGCTCGAAAAAGTTGCCCAAAATTGGACTTTCCGAATGGACCACCTAAGACGCAGCCGCGGTCAACATTTAAATGAAATTATCTTCAAAAAGTAAATGTCATGAACCAATCTAACGTTTCAAATAAAGAACCGATGAGATTTTGCAAATTTTATGCGTTTTTTTTTTAAAAAAAGTTATCAAGCTCTTAAAAAATCACCCTTTAGCATATTTTTCGGGTGATATAGTCCTCCCTTCGAAGCAATATGAAACTTTTGTATTGATTTCGTCTAGTTTGTCTGCTTCGAATATTCTCAGATCTGGAGTGTTTTAAACTTTTTGGATGACATGACCTCGCCAGCGTAACCGCTGTCTCTTAATTCGCTGAACAATGTGCAACATCAAAAGCTCCGTCAGGATCGGGAAGGACTTCTCCGAGCCATTCGATACCAAACGAGGTTTCAGACAAGGCGACTCCCTATCGTGCGACTTTTTCAACTGGAGAAAATAATTCGAGCTGCAGAACTTAATCGCGCAGGTACAATCTTTTATAAGAGTTCTGTTTTCTCCAGACTGGACAAGGAAGCAAAGCAAATGGGTCTGGCAGTGAACGAGGGCACGACGAAATATCTCCTGTCATCAAACAAACAGTTGTCGCACTTGCAACTTGGCACTCACGTCACTGTTGACAGTCATAACTTCGAAGTCGTTGACAATTTCGTCTATCTTGGAACCAGCATTAACATCAACAACAACGTAAGACTCGAAATCCAACGCAGGATAATTCTTGCCAACAGATGCTACTTCGGACTGAGTAGGCAATTGAGAAGTAAAGTCCTCTCTCGACAAACAAAAACCAAACTCTATAAGTCACTCATAATTCCCGTCCTACTATATGGTGCAGAGGCTTGGACGATGATACCATTTCTTATCCAGTCTGGTGAAAACAGAACTAACGGCGCGGTTGTTGAGCCCATTGATATCAATATCAATATCATCGGTCTTTGAAATCAACGAAGAGGTGGGGTGTGTCGATCCTCTTTTTATAAGGATTTTCCAAGATTTGGCGCATGGAGTATATCAGGTGAATTATCGATTTTCCATGTCTAAAGCCACACTGATTTTGCCTTTTATGAAGACGTTTCGTTTGCAGCTTTATGTAAGGAGCTTGAGCTTGGCTAGACGTTCATTCACCGGGGTGTAGTGATGAATGCCAGGACTCGGCGACAGAGTCTCCCTGCCTCTATTAATCCCACACCGAATTTGCTCTCCTTTACATGACCACTGTAGTAAATGCTACAAGATCCTTATCTTGTCCATCGCACTTATTGGACAGCGGTGATGTCAGCCTTTACTCGGTCGCGGTCGTCATCAAAAGGGGGTTCCCTCATTCGAGGCCGTTGTTTTCTTTCATTGGGCACGTTTTTTACATGGCGGGTCCTAAACCCCAGCGGACAACCCTGAGGAGGGATGATTTGAAAGATCATTTGGGCGAAAAGTGACAGCACATTTTTGTCCCTTAAGTTTCAGCACGAATTTTAAAATGGCAAGTCCTGGTCAAATTTGATCTACTGGTATCTATCTTTTAGCGCTTATTAAATAAGAAAGTCAAATCGTTGCCTACAATTAGGCGCATTGAGCTTCTGAAAGTCACATACCTACAAACAAAGTCACGGAGAAATAAACCTTAGTAGACGGTATAATCCGTGAAGATGATAAAATATTGTTTAGTCACTTTAAACTGAAATAATGAATATTGTCAATGGAGAAATGAAAAAAAAAACTTGAAAAAAAGAAATCATCACTTCCTCAATTATTTACTAGGTCCACCCTTTCATATAAATACATAATAATCTCCAAATATGATCGGCACACAGTTAATAAGTAGGTATTTGAAAAATTAAACAAAGTCATCTTAACGCACGGCAACCGCAAATTCAACAGCGTAACTAACGGTATTGTCTACATAACTCAATGTTAAAGAAAATTATAATTGAAACACTTGCGAGAAAAAAAAACGAGTAAATAAGAAAAAAAAAAAATAAAAATAAATAAACAATAGTCAAAACAAAAAGATTGATGATGAGAAAAACTCACGCTCGAGTGCAGCAATAAGTACAATAATAAGTTGAATAAGTTGGCATAACGAAGTCAGTTGTTGTTCGCTTGGTAAGCAATGAAAATAAAAGCACAACAACAAAACCAAAAAGCTGTAGTATGTGTCCACGCCACGAACATGCTTTGCCCGCCGCCAACAAACGCGCAGCCCGACAAGCTTAAGTTGTAGCGTGTACCGCCGTCAAGCTGCTGGTGGTGTTGCCAGCGGCCCAAAGGCGCTTACCACAAATGTGCTGTAAGCCGCCGTGACGCTGCAGTCACAACCACTACAGTAGCCGGATCGTCGGATCGTCGGCAGCATCGAACATTTATTTCGTTACTGTCTTTTCTTGCTCTGCTGCCTCCCCCTCTTCTACACTTATTTCCCATTTATGTGTTTATGTGTATTACAATGGCTTTTTGGACTGGAGCCGCTAAGCGCTGAACGGCGGGCGCTTCATTAAGCTGGGAGTCCGACTTTTACCTTCAGTTACAGACGAGTTTCAGAGCAGTGCGGTTCGCAGCGATCGTTGTGGAGGTTTGTCTAACTATTTATCGTCACAGCGTTAAAAGCAGTGCGTCAGAGTGACTTAAATAAATATACTATATATAATAACAGTTAATATATAGACGCGTATGAGATATACATTTTAAAGGCTTGGTTCTGTGACGCGTTTGTGCCTTTAAGCGCCACTTGGTAACTGTAAAAAATGCAAACAAAATAGTTTAACTTCGTTTGGGTGAACAAGTGCCAAAAATAGTTTGCTGCCAAAGTGCGCAGACGTGCCGTTTACACACCCATTTTAAGTGTATTTCTAGCCGTACATAAATAATATACATATACAGTTATTCGGGGTGTATTGAAGCTTGTCAATGCTTTGTGTCATTCATTGTGTTTTTTAATGTAGTGGAGGTGAATTTTGAAGGATCCATTGTTCTCTACATTTTTCCTTAATCTCTACTATTTTTGTGTTTAGTATCAGAAGCAGTGCTTTCTGGTTTCTTTGGATTTGCATTTTCATAATTATTGTGGTTCATCTTGTTTTCTTCAAGATTCGCGTTTCTTCTTCAGATCAAAGGACGGGATTTGCTTTTGGATCCTTAATTTTGCCGAATATATTCAAATATATTTGTCTACCACATTATTGGACCATTAATCGGGTCTACCTTAGTCCTTGCAGAAGTTTGAACAAGGGAGACCACTTATTTTTCTTTATTGGCGTGACACCCCTTGCTTGGCCCTTACAGCCGCGTTTACAACAGCGCGCCAGTATTTCTTCCTTTTTGCGGCTTGGTGCCAATTGGAGATTCCAAGCGAAGCCAAGTCCTTCTTCACCTGGTCTTTTCAACGCAGTGGAGGTCTCTTCCTCTGCTTCTCCCGGGTGCTGTGTGGAATATTCTCAGAGTTTGTCGAGAAAAAACTGTTGTAGAAAAAGATATTTTATAGTTTTAGGTACAATAAAAACAAGATTGATTAATGAGCAATTCAAAATCAAAGTTTTTGTGAAACTGAATGAAAGAAACTGGCTCTATAATAATTTAGATCAATGCTATTGAGCTGACGTTCTATGTTTGACAAATGTCAGAGTCCATCATGATTATGTCGATCCGACTGCTGTGAGAATGGCAATATTAACGGCTTTACACCTACCAACTCCTTTCTTGGCTTTCCAAATACCAATATCGGTCATCGGAGCACATTGAATATTTATAACCCCCTCGTTTTACGCGATTATTACTCTCGAACCTTGTGATAGATGATCTTAGCGATCAACCTTCGATAAAATAAATAAAAGGCATTTATGATGTCTTATTATTGTTCGTCGAGTGGAACTTAACCTCTGAAGTGCTTTCTCAATCCAAATTATCAATTAACTTAATGACAAGTTAATCAAGGCGAGTTATATAATATCCGGAATAAATAAAAGTACCTTTAGCTCGCTAATGGCGAGATCATTGGCTATTAAAGCAAGGCATGAGCTCACTAACTGTGTCCTCAGCTCGTTGATACTGAGCTTAGAGCTAGTTAAGGAGTGTATGACCTCACTAACTGTGGTAGCAAGCTACTTCCAAATTAAACTTATCTGCTTGTGGATGCTTGGCCGCAGCGAAATCGTCGAAGACTGTAAAGGGAGAAAGGGCACCAATTCAATTGGAACGGGAACAAGCAGATGTTCCCGTGTTGTGATCTTGGGCGCTGGATCTATAGGCCTCGCGCGAGTTCAGTACGCGTTGGTCTGCAATATGCAGTTGTAGTAGCAAAAACCGTCTGGCTCAAAGTGGATCAGAATGACCGCAATGATAGGTGTCTTAACTGGACATTGTCCCATTGGCATTCACGCGGTGAGGCTAACGATTTACCAACTTGTTTAAGTTTCAAAGAGGAAGATGAGGTGGAAACATCTAGACATTTTCTCCTTAACTATCCAGCCTTCGCCAAACTATCGTTGTATCATATTGGTTGCCATACTTTCTATGAACCCGTCGATTTGGCTGGAGTAGCTGTTAGCCTGTTCAATAAATATGTGGCTTGCTTTAAACGCTTTGAAGATATACGACGGTCTTTTTAATCCAAACCTAGAAGTTGAGGGCATAATAACGAACAAGCGGTTCTAGCAGTCCAAGTGAAATTATTCGAGATCTCAGGAATATCAGCCTATATATCTATACTAAACTAACCTATAAAAAGAAATAACATAACCCATCCTTAGAGCTTCTATCTTATTCATTTATCCTTTCTCGCATATAGATACTGCTATCGTATCTGTATCCTGTATTAAGAAAGTGTCTTTTTTATTCTTCGGTGGGAAAATGGTCGGAAACGGTCGAGGTATGATGTGCTGACGTCTTTTAGAAGATCAAATTGTTCTAAAATAAGAATAGGCGATAACTGCGTCTACACTGAAGCTATAATACCTCCAACAGGTACATTGCTTATAGCATAAAAGGGCATAAGAAGACCTGTAGTTTGATTCTTACCGATCCTTTTGAATGACAGCTATATGCTATAGTTGTCCGATATGCATAATTTTGTCGAAGGTTGTAGCCCTGACTTGACAATAATCCATGCTAAATTTCACACAGATATCTTTTCAAAGAACTTGATTTTGATCGGATAGTTTGTACCGCCGCTATAACCAATAGTGGCCCGATATTGGCGTTTATGAGAATTGACCAACTTCTTGGGGAGAAAAGGACGTGTCCAAAACTTCAGTTCGATATCTCAAAAACTGAGCGATAAATTCGAATATATACTCATATACTGTCCGACAGACAGACGAACATGTTTGAATCGACTCAGCTCGTTACACTGACCGGATATATTACCCTCTACAGGGTATAGAAACGAAGTGACCAATTTCACTTTTTAACCCTGTATATCTTTGTCAAAAGCTGGCATAAAACCATTTAGTATGATTTACTTATTTATAGCGGTATTATTTAACACCTGGCCACTTTTTTATTTTATTTCGTAATTTCTCCATTTTTCTCTTTGCGTCTGCGCGCCATCAAATCACACATTTACTGACACAAAATGTCATTCGCGCGTAGAGAAACTTAAGCTAAAGCAATTATATACGAGTTTTTTTTGGGAAATTAAAAAATATATAAATAATCTCATTAAGGAAAAGTTGGCGAGATACCATAAAATAAAAGAAATTGTGAAAGTTCATTGAAATTACGAGCGGAAATATAAATCATATACAAACAAGTACATAAATAAGTATATAAGTGGCAAAAATAAAATTGTTGTTGAATAAGCAATAATACAAACCAATAAAATATTAGCAACCGGAACACGCGCAAATTTTCCTAAAAGTGTTGAGAAATTCGCAAATCGCAATTCGCAACAGCGTCGCAGTCAAGGATATAAATATAAAAAGCAAAAACAAAAAAAAATAATAAATTAAAAGCAGTGCTACAAAATACGAAGAGAGCAAACTTAGAGAGCGAACACAACCAGCAGTCAACTAGCAACCAACACTAGCAACATGTTGCCACAACATCAGATGTTAACACTGGCCATTGCCATGCTGTTTGTACTGGGTAAGTAATGCTATGGACTTTTAATTTTCAATCTTCATTTTTGGCCACTTCTTTGAGACTCGCGCGAGGTGAACGAACTTTTTTTCGTACGAGAAATAGAAAATAAATAAAAAAAACCGTTAAGAGCATGTAGACAATTGCAATTGAAATCCAAGCGCTGACACTAATACTCTTTTCTCAGTGTTTTTGTTGTCATTGTTTTGCTTAAAATACACAAAATAAACATGAATTCCACATTAATGAAATTTTATATGAAACGAACGTGATTGAATTGTTAATTGGCCGCTTAATGGAGTTTTATGTAACGGCTTTGTGCATAATAATTGGCCGGCGGCGTTTTTGACCAAAAATTGGGTTTCAACTTAACTCAACTCAACTGTGATGAATGTCTTTGCTTGCTAACATTTACTAGTATCTATGCGGTTTATGAAGTTGGGTGCGAAGCTGTTTAGCTTAAGGGTCACTTAAGTATTATGTGTTGCCTCACTTTAGCACTAATGTCAGGCGCTTGGGAGTTGTAAAAAGGTTTTGTAGGTCATTTGGGTGAACTGAAGGGAATCACATGTTTTTATTAATTAAAAGTGATTTGTATTGCTTTTTGTTTTTACCCAAAAGTTGAAAAGTTTTGAAGCTTATAATTTTCTAGGCATAGCAGGCATGATTCCGAGGAACTTATTTTAAAAAATGGAAATGGAAAGTCGTTCATTCGGTTATACAATAATGTTCAAAAGACAGCGGCTACGCTGGCAAGGTCATGTTGTCCGGATGGATGAGAACACTCCAGCTCTGAAAGTATTCGACGCAGTACTCGCCGCGGGAAGCAGAGGAAGAGGAAGACCTCCACTTCGCTTGGAATATCGAATTGGCGCCACGTAGCGAAGAGAAGAAACGACTGACGCGCTGTTGTTGACTCGGCTATAATCGCGTAAGCGGTGTCTACGCCAGTAAAGAAGAAGAATAATGTTCATTAACTAAAAGATAATGAAAAGTGAGCGACCAAAAACCAGTCGTTTAGCTGAGCAAGTGCATGTGAAGCAATAACACAAACTCGGATATCTTTTTGAGTTCTGTGGGGAGTATTAAAAATGTGCGACTTCAAATCCAACGCACATTTCAAATCACTGTCTCAACAGTCTCTAAATCTTGCTAATATGAAGCATGATATTGCGGTTGTTAGATAACTTCAAGAATGTTTTTTTATAGGGTATTCTTTTGCTACTTGCTCAAAATCAACATTCTTCTAGGCTTAGGTTACCTTATTTTTCCAAAAAAAAAAAGATCTTTAGCTGTCGTTTTTGACATTTCAGCCACGAAAACATTGACTTATAGATTTGTAACGAGATCTACTCATATAACGGCATTGACTACTGTCTGATCAAATTTGACCCGGACTGACTAGATACACACGAATTTTAATACAACCTTCAGGTATAACTGCCTCCTTCAACAAAAATAGTAGTCTTCTGAGCTTATAGAAGCATTAATCGAATTTTCCATTTAATTGTTATAAACCTCGGCTAGAATGCTGTCAGTAAGATGGCCTTAGGCGAATTTGCGTTTTTTTTTCAGTTTGGGCTTATTTTTGGAAAGATCCTCGACGTTGTTTTTCCGAAAAAATCGGAACTTTAACAAGTCAATTGAAAAGTCCCCGGCAGTAAAATACATTTTTTTGGCATATTTTTTTTGGCTTTAGTTCTCTTCAAGGGTGATACACTGGTTATAGCGACCCTCCAAGTTTTCGATACCATTTTTGTAGTACGATTTTTTCTTTGCTTCAAAATAGGCCTCAGTTTCGATGATCACCTCTTCATTCGGCGAAAATTTCTTCCTAGCGAGCATTTTTCTGAAATTTGCCAACAGGAAATAGTCGCTGGGGGCCAGGTCTAAAGATTCGTTGATTTGTGGCACGTTGCATTATCTGGGTGAAATAGCACTGTCTTTGTCTTCAAATGCGGACGTTTTTCGGTGAGAAATAGACCAGTAATGCTATGTAACAGTCGCGGTTCATGGTTCTTCCTTTTTGAAGGTAATTAATAAAAATTATACCATGCGGATCCCAAAATAAAAGATCCCGAAACAGAAGCCATAGCCTTGCCTGCCGACTGTTGTATTTTTCCACGCCTTGGAGCGGTTTCATAGTGTGCAGTCCACTCGGATCGTTGTCGATTGGACTTCGCTGAGAAATGATGGAAGACTTTTCACAGAGCTTTCTCATACTCAAATATTGCTGAATGATATGATGCTGTATTAACTTTTTCGATATTATCGTCATAGCAGAAGTGAATAGACGACTCACAACAGGCAAGCTTTCGATGAGTTCACGATCTTCATGGCCGTGATAAAGTAGTCACGTCAAAATACTTCTCCAACATTTCCAATGTCTTCGTTGTCGTGGTTCCATTGGAAACATAAAATTTCAAGTCTTCTAGTACATGTCTTAGTTGTAATTGGCAAAGATTAGGTTAGGTTAAGTTAATCTGGTAGGCCAATGAGCCACGTATAGACAAGTTTTGGTCTTTTGCGAGACTAGATAAAGTTCAGTTACTAGGTCCATGAGAAGTGGTCTTCCTTTAGGATGGCTGCGCTTGACGCGCATTTTAAAAGACTCTCTTGCCTCACTATTGATACCTCAAACAGTGTATCATACCGTGGGGACCCCATATGTTTATAGCGTAGTATTGCTAATGTGGATTGTAATCGACAAGAAGTTACCGAGAAATACCTGGCGACTGGTGTTCCAT
Source organism: Bactrocera dorsalis (assembly GCF_023373825.1). Classification (NCBI taxonomy): domain Eukaryota; kingdom Metazoa; phylum Arthropoda; class Insecta; order Diptera; family Tephritidae; genus Bactrocera; species Bactrocera dorsalis. The sequence goes on along the minus strand of NC_064306.1, from coordinate 59,243,374 downwards.
AAGTTCAAATATTTGATAATTATTTATATTCAAAGTGAGCCACGACTGAATGGGCTGAAGGAGTTTACTCTTTTTTGGCAGCGTATGTGTTTCCAGATCCAAAGCAAGGTGCAAACAAATCTTAATTCGACGGTTCGTGTAGTTTGGTTGAATTGTGAAAGGGGTTCTGGCGATAAAAGAGAATTTTTCATGTAAAATATGTAAAGCTGGAGATTTGACATATCTTGTCGATGCACTAAGACAAGAGCGACTTCAAAGCGGGCAAAAAAAATCCTTTCCTGAATCTTTGCCATTATAAGAGATTTGTTCTCAAAAATAAGCCGCTGAAAATAATTTCCTTTCGAAAACAAATAAATGCTTAATACTTTTATTTTCCAAAAACAGCCACACTTTTTCTCGACAAAGAACGTGGCAAAATGTAATTGAAAGTTAATCCGCTTTCTTAGTTATCGCATGGAAATGCAAAATTTTTAACTTATTTAGTGCGAGATACTGCTTAACTGCTTATCGAGCCGGAAATAGGCATATGGAGCTATGTCCGGTGTAAAGCAGCAGTGTACGTGGCTAGGAAAAAAACCTCAAAGAATATAAAATAAAATTGCGAAAGCAGCTAAGTGGAAAAAGTTAATCAGCGCAAAACCGAAAGAGAAAAGAAATCAAGTAAGTTGAATGCCGAAGAGGAATTAAAAAGTTCTATTTACAAGCGCCACTACATGCAATGGCTGAGTGGGTGTGTGTGTGTGTGGGTGTGTAGGCGTTAAATATTTTAAGCGCGTAACTTGAGAAAGCATCAAGGCGGCTAAGGCGCTACGGCAGAAATACTTTGTACGAATGAGCTAAAGGGGGCGGCTGGGGCGTTGTAAGTGGAAGACAAATGTTGGCGTTAGAGTGTAAAACGATTTGCACAAAACCGCAAAAACAATTATTTTCAAATTGTCTGCAATATGCCGCGACAGCTGACCGCAGAGAGCTGTGGCTTATAATAAAAAAGAATTCGCCTCCAACGTTCGTAATGCTTGCCTTCTTGCGTTGCGTCTACACGCCTGACGTGACGAATGAATTTGTCTGTGGCGTAGAAGGGGGACGCGGCAGCCGCAACAAAGTATCTGCTTGCGAATTCCATGCTTTTTCAGCTTAATAAATCCTAATTGATACATTCCACTCCCGTCACACTTTGATCTATTGAAGCGCTCCGCAGTACAAGCGACTTCCATTCAAGACTTTGTATTACTCTGTTGTAAAATACCAGCGCAAATTGAGTGCAGCATTTTGTAGCTCCTTCTTCTAGTTTCCCTTGACTTCCCATTCGCGCTCATGCTGACCATAATGTGTTTCTCACAAACATACTTACATAGTAAAGTTGCCACACAAAAATTACATTGAAATTCACTTAAACTTTTCTTTATCTTTCTCTAAATTTTTTTTCTCATTGCAAAATTTTGCTCGTCGACGATATTTCTCCTGCCCTGCTTGGGGTTTAGCGTCGTGCAGGCGGGTGATGTGTTTCACACATTGAGTTATCTGAATTTTTATTGAATTTTCTACTTTCGTTTTTCTGCAGCGGTGACCGGCAAACCAATCGACCCATAGCCACGCACACAAGTCACTGACAATCCATCGGTCGGTCAGCGCGACTGGCTCGCTGTTTGGCCTTCTGTTGGCGCATTTGCTAGCGTATCCTTTTTTAATGGATTTTAGTGACATTATATTTTTTTATTCTTTGTCCACGCTTACAATTTCAATTTGCTTTCACTCATTTACTTGCGTTGTTGCGTTTATACCGATAGAGAAGTTGTTGGTCACGAATTGGTACAGTGACTAGTTTGAGTTCCTTCTCCTTTTAGTATAATACAAGTATTATCTGTTTAGGGAGTCGCTGAGGCTTCAAGACCACAAGTTTAGAACGAACTCCTCTTCTTGTTATTAGGCGCTACAACCGTGGGTCGGTCTGGATCGAAAATACAAAACTTCGCCAGTTGTCTTTATCCTTAGCGAGGTTACATCAGTTGTACATCCCAAGTCCACACAGGTCGCTATGGATTTTGTCCTTCCATTAGGACCAAGGTGTGGGCGTCCTTGCTTCCGTTGTTCACCTATGGGCCTTGAATCGAAGAAGTTTTTCGCTGGAGCATTTTCTTCCATGCGTACAACATGACATTCGTTGAACTTTTATACGCTTAATTATATCCATATCACCGTCGAGCTCATACAGTTCGTGGTTCCATCTTCTTCAGTACTCATTGCTCATGCTCGCCGAAATCTTGCGGAGAACATTTCTCTCGTAGGTTCCAAATCATTTCTCAACACGGTTCGTCATCAAGGTCTCTGCGCTGTATAATAGGACGGGAATGATGAGAATGTTATAGAGCGTAGTTTTTGTATTAATTTGAGAGAGGATTGTGGTTCTCAATTGCTTACCGATCTCAAGCTAGCATCCGTTGGCAAGAGTTATATTGATGAAAGTTCTGTGAAGGACTTTTAACTACAGAACCGGAAATATTATTAATGTGATGTGAATCCTTCGAAGGAAAGTGTTCTGGATCTGCATGTAATTAATTTCGCCTCAAAATTTTCTCCTCTTAAATTTCAAATTTGGAAAAAAAAGAAGTCTCAAGGAACCAAGTTTATAGAGTACGAGGAATCGAATAGCAATTTAAGTTTAATTCGATCAAATTGGGCGTGACGTCTGCGGTGATGTGAGCCGTGATTGAATAAGACTTTTTTCATCACCAAATGTGACAGTTTTTTCTACCGTCTTTGGTCGTCGACCGTTTTCTTTTTTCGAAGTTTAAATAGACCACAACTTGAGAATTCTAAAAAACGGTAGACGTCGCGTTTGCTTGATTTGGCCTTCTTCGGAGAAGGTTCCTCGGGTAAAGTTCACTGATCCGACAGTTTCTTCTCATGTAAACCAGTGGATCCATGTTTTGTTACGATTACGAAATAACACAGAAAACCCTAGCGATTGTGCTTAAAAATCATCACACCTTTCAGTGAAGTGGTCTTACTGTTGAGTTTATCGTCTGGAGTGAGCAAAAGCGGCATCTTTAGCTCCAACAGTCCTTTTATGTCCAATATTTTGTACCTTATATGTCACACTGGGTCATTTGAGATGTCTAATGTCTCGGCACATCTCGACAGATTGCCAGTATGCCTTTTGTCACGTTATCCGCCTTGGTTTCAATTCGTCTGATTCAGTGGTCACCTATAAAATTTACTACACGATATTAAATTTGTCTCATGAGGACTGGTATTTCTGGGACTGATACACCCATAAATTTCAAAATTACGATTTTTACTGTCAGATCGAAGTCGTTGAAGCCTCGATCCTTCCGAGGCCTGGATCTCTATCTCTAGCCACCTCAGATCAGAAAAGCTACTTTAAAAACCGATAAATATTTCGGAGGTACTTCGAGCCATAGTTGATTACTTTAAACCACACACTGCAGTCATCCTTTTCTTTGCTGGGTATATTCCAGCTCTACTATGCCCGTGCTCCTACTTACTACCTTCAAGTATTTTTAAATCGCTCTCATTTGGCATTATATGGATAAATTTCGAGACTGTAGCGATAGTCTGCCTATTCGCTGGTATTTCTCTTGTTATTTAATAGATTTCATTTCCGTTCGCCAACTCCATACGCCGCATCAACTCCATCCACCCATCGTCACAAACTGGGAAAGAGTCATCAGAACGGCGCGCGGTGGGAAATAAAAATATTTCTTTTATACATAAAGTATTTCTATTTCCAACTTGCTGTTGTACAATACCCTTGTGCGCAACATTAATCGCTCGGTAGTTATTTTTTGTTAAGGTAGATGTGCTTCGATTGCTGAGGCGATTAAACTGTTTGACGATTTATAGGTTTACCCCATTAAATGTTCCCCTAGCCACTTACAGATGTCACCTTTGACCCTTTTGCGGGTTGAAAATTTTCCATTTATTGTTTTTGTTGCCTATTTTTGCAATCATCTTTGTAATTGAATTCTTCGAGAAAATAATTGTTATCTTTAAGACATTTGAGATGTTATCGGCTTTTTTTATAGAAATTTAGCGTTGCGCATGGCTGACCTCCTGGAATTTTTGTGACGAATGCTTAAAGCCATTAGCAGTTAATGGGAGAGTGAAAGTTTATAAAAGTTAAACACAAATTTTTTGAAATTTCTTTCATCAAATAAATATTAAAATTGAAATTTTAAAGCCTTGAGTTGAGAGGCCTAGCTTTTGCTGACCCTCAACCTTATGTATTTATGTTAAGTAACGTGGTTAACTACAAGCTTTTAGTAACTAAGCCAATTGTGAAATTATTATTAATAACTAAAATTTTTTACAAAGTGCAGCCAAAATATGTGTTTGTGCCGCAAAGCTGAGTAGTCGCCGCGCTTACTTGGGCACAATGAACTGCGCTGAACTTTGGCAATAAAATGCGACGTGTTGTGGCGTTGTCATATTTTTTCACGTTGAACAGCAAACCGCCGCCTCGTACATTTCACTCAGATGTCAGTTTGCGGTTTCAATTACACGAAATGCTTTTATTCTTGTTGCAACACGATGCGGTCGGTAATGTGCATTTGATATGAGTAGAAATACATGAAGAGTGCGGTGGGTGTGGACATAACCGTATTAATTTTGAAAATAAACTACAAATTAAAGACACCTAAGATATAATAACGTCCGCAAATAACGATAAACAAATAGATAGTTCCAAAATATAATTAAACTTGATTTATTATTCGAGGAATGGAGGTAGTGAGATTTCAATGAACTAACCAATTTTCCTTTTTCAATAAACCAACAAGTTACCTTCGCCATTCATCATTAACATATAGATGGAGAGAGTAACTATCATAAATAGACACCGCTTACGTGGTTACGAGTTAAAGGACACACCTCTCATATGAGACTCTCATCTGAGACTGTTTTTTTCTCTTCATGGATAGTGTTTTTCACGTGACTGGGCCCAAATCAAGCGCATAGTCCAAAGGAGGCGATGTTTTGAATTCTCACTTTAGCTTGCCTTCAAAGGGATGTTTTTTGGCTACTCACAGAATACTTGGTCTAAGACAGGAAGTTCTGAGTAGCTTGAGCCATACGTAATGGTTTCGTTTTTGACCACTCCCAAGTGAATGGCGCTCAGAGAACTTTCCTTTGTTTCTTTGTTCAAAAATCATCGGTTCTTCTTTGAAGCCTAGCAATTCTTCAGTATTCTTAATAGACGAAGAATAATTTTTTATACTGATATCTCCTGCTTAGACATAATTAATGATGTTTTTAGAAGAACAAGTACTGAGGGAACTGAATTGATCGCTAATTATGAAAATTCCAGTTTTTTCAATAATCTTTCGATTCGAAAAAGTTTTCGAAAAATTTCAATATTTTAGTAAGGAGTATACATTAATAAAATTTCATTTAATAGTAGTTAAAATGTATTGTCTACTAATCCTAGTTACTTCGAAAGCCTATATTGCGATTCCGTAGACTAACATGGAAAGTAGGAGGCATGACTTTGGCTTTTCAATGTAATTGGTACCAAGCGGCAAAACAATTGTTTGCAAAAGCTACCAACCGCCGACCAATCTTGAAACAAGGGTGAAGTCGGGGCTATGTATATTATCAAATTTGATCCGGACTAGTCCATTTAAAATGCTCGCTCAACAGAATCGACAAAAACATTTTTTCCTAAAGGTTTGGCTGAAAATTTTTAGCATGGAAAGGGATGAACAATACGTTAATATCCGATACGTTTACTTGAAGTGTTGTGTTTCCGACCGAATCACAGTTTCGGAATTGTTGAAAATATTGTAGAGCTATTTTGAAGAGACTACTTTATCAGGAATACAGAATTTGAGTCGCACCAACCATTCAGTGAATGGAGGGAAGTATTCAGATTTTGTTTTCTTTTGAGTCACTCATCCACCTCTGGTAATGACGAAAACATCGACAAGGTTAAAGAAACAGTGCCTGAAAGTCATCAAAGGAGATAGCAAAAGATCTCAACATCTCTCATGGATCTACTGAACAATGCCAGACTGGTTCCAAAAGACATCTTTTGCAAAAAAAAAAATCTCAAAAGATATGCTTGACACCGTAGATGAGGACCCTACATTCATTATTTTGCAAAAACGACGTCGTCTTAAAAGAGATGCTTTACAGCATAACTGAGGGCTCTACATTCATCAAACGTTTATGTTTATAAATATGACGTGTCTAAAAATCTGGTGAAACCGGGGAACCAGGGTAAATTCGTTCCAAAATTAGGGCGATACTCATCGTTTGTTTTTAGTACCGCGAAGTGGTCCATCATTAATTCTTTTCACATGGTCTAACGGTTAATAAGGTATATTACAGAGGTGACTTTAAGGCGTCTATGTCAGACAATTCGTCGTAACTGACCGGATATATGGGCAAAAAATTCATGCACTTTTCATGAGCGGTCTCAGTCCACCATGTTTTGGGACCGAAATTTTTTCCAACGAAATGAGAGTCATCGCTCAACCACCGCATACGAAAGCCACCTAATACTTTTTTCTACTTTTGAGACTGAAAAATCCGATTCTCTGCCACAAATCATGAGTTAATTGAATTCATTCGTCATACGCTGAAAGTACAGAGGTTCTTTCTAGCCGAGGCTTATAACACGTATATGGAAAATTGACATTCTTGTAAAGGGTCATCCATTTCGAGGTTCCTTACTTTTTGAAGGAAAAAATACAGAAACTTTAAATTTAATGGCGAATGTTTATTATCATTTGAAAGAACATTCTTTCGCATTAATTTTTAGAAGATTACCTTTTTCAAATGTTGGCCGCGGCTACGTGTCAGATGATCCAGTCGTTGAGTCCAATTTTCGAAGACTAGTTCGAGCATTTCGATTGGTAACTGGCGAATGACACGCGTAATGTGTTGCTTCAAGGTCTGAAGCGTAGCGGGATTGTCCGCGGTGACTTCGGACTTCAGACTATCTGCTCACTGAAGTGTTCGCTCAGTAAATCCATTGATTGATGCGATGTGGGGGAAGTGAACCACCAAATCGTTGTTTCTTCTAGATGAAATGGCAGCTCTTGAGCCAGAAATGAGCCTCATCCCTGAACAAAATGTAGCTCGAAAACGTCAGATCTTGTGAGAGATTTTGTGATATATTTAATAAGAAATGAAGAACTCAGTTCAATAGGTTTCTTATACATATTTTCATATACCTAAATATGTACTTGTATATTCAGATTCTTATGTGAAAAATTTGGAAATTACAAAAAGTTTTGTGAAAAACGCAAATATCGTAATTACGATAATCATATTAGACATTTGCGCCGAAATAGCACACTTTAATTGAACGAAAATGCAGAAAGTAAAAAGCGGAATAAAAAATTATAACATACTCGTTTATAAATAAAGACATATTTAAAAAATTTGTATATACGTATGTATGTATATAAGCATTTTTTGTTTGCATTTTCACATACGCTATTTAACAACAATGCAACAACAACTACCATTGCCGTTGATCCCGACTGTCGACCAGTTCATTTCCAACTTTGTTGCGGTCATGCACGCTCCAGCTGCTGGTGCCACCACTATAGCTGGAGCCGGTGCTGCTGTTGCTGTTGCACCGCATGTTACTTGGAACATCAATAAAATGAGAAAGTTAACCACCAAAAGTAGCAGACGATAGCAACAGCAACGGGCTGCATAGCATAACTAGAGGAGGGAGTCATCGGGTGATGCTGGCTACATGAGCTCATCCTCGACTTTACACGCTAAATATGAGAATGAAGTAGTCGCTGGCATTACAACAGCTGACTAGGCACACATACACACACACACACATACATACACACATACAAACAGATAGCGCTACATATGTGGCAGAAGCTGGCGTGGCAGCGGCTTAGCAGTTAAAGAGCTTTTCAAGTGTGTACTATTTGCTTGTGCCCTTCGCCAACGTTGGACGCTCAAAATTCGTGAATGTGTATGTGTTGTTTTTTTTGTGTTGTGTGTCCAGGTCCACGCCAGTGCAGTGTGTAGTCCAATCGAGTGAACGAATTCACCGCATCACAGTTCGACACAGTTCAGCGGAGTTTAGTGCGCGAGGAAGTGGTAAACCTATTTTGATATTACACTAATTTGCAACACACACACACACTTACATACATGCACACGTGCAACACTAGGCATGCTGGAGCGCCGAGCATTGAGGTGGCAGGCGTCAATAGAGAGATAACTGCGCTCATGGTAATGGCTGTGGTTGTTGGCGCTGGTCAGCGCAGCATTACAAATGCGCGGCAAAAGTTTAAATGAAAACCGCAAAAGCACTGTACACCAAAAAAATTAAAAAAAAAAAATGGAAAAAGACTGAAAATATGGTGGAAAATTTAGTGCGCTACGAATTTGCTAAAAGCGGCAAGCGAAAATTCACAGAAAAGTGCCGAGAGTCTAGGTGAAAAAAATGCTCGGAAAAAATGGTCTCAGCTATGTGCCGGCGACCAACTGGTGCGCAAAGTAAAAAATCGCATTACATGCCGCACTTGTTTTCTGCTTGCCACTGTATGTGTGTATTTGTTGCCGCTTTTTGCTGCACTAGTGTAACCAGCAGTTGTGTGTCGGTGCAGCAGGCCACCGAATAACTATTCAACCAAGTGCGCAATTTTTTTTCGCGTGTGTCCACTTTGTGTGGCACAAACCGCAGCAGCAACATTTTGTTGCACGTAACAGCTTCCGTCTTCCTTTTTGGTCACAACCAACATGCTGTATTATATACATATGTGTGTATCTGTGTATTTACATATCCATGTGTATGTATATGGCTGTATTAAGTGTGCATGTATGTGTGCATTTTCATATACTTGAACTCATGCACAGTTAGTTAGTTGCACATTTGCACATTTTTGCGCGTTTTTTTCTCGCTTATCTGCTCTCTGCCTCTCCACTTGTATTCGCAGTTGTAATAAGTAGTTATGGCTTCGGCGAATGCGGTTTGGAAATTACAAAAATTTCATTTAAAATTAGTTAATATTTTCATTTAGTTTGAGTGCGTTCATATCGTATGTATTATTAGTTATTTGAGTGGCTGCCTTATGTTTGTATGTAGTTAAGTAAATATATTTTCCAGTTCATATAATCTTTTGGAGTGTTTTGTAGTGGCACACCATTGATAAACTAGTGCCGAAGTAGTCTTAAAGTAGTCAGAAAGCGGTTCCGCATAGGTTTGAGGTTTACTGAATGCAGTTTTAGATGTTAGAAAATATATACAGGGTGTGTTGCCTCCTTGGTCGGTATATAAACTTTGACTTTTAACCATGAATCATTTCTTAGGGATATAATTGGCACATTATGTTGCATATATAATTATTAAAACAATTTATTGACATAAAATTTATTAAAAGTTCATTAAATGGTGACTATTTGAACGAACGTTGCACATATGGCGTAAGAAATAGCTGTTGGCTCACTAAAAGATAGAAAATAATCTGATTTTAAAGTACAAAATTTGTGAAAATAATTATAAATTCAAGACCAATTCACTTTTGCTCGGTATGACCACCTTTTGCCTTAACGATGGCCTTGAGATGGCAAAAAAACTAATCGCAAGCTGACCGAATGTGACTTGCCGGTATTTTGGCCCGCTCACGGACAATGGCTTTCTTCAGCATCTCGCGACTGGTGTATTTTTTACTTCGGACTTTGTTCTAAAAAATGGCCAAGAGAGAATAACCCATTGGATTCGCAACTGGTGAATTCGACGGCCATTGTGTGGTCGTAATGTAGTTCGGAACGTTGTTTTTCAGCCATTCTTGGTTCACTCGCGCTTTGTGAGACGGTGCAGAGTCTTGTTGAAACGTCCATGATTTGTGACCGAAATGTTTGTTTGCCCACGGCTTCAAAGCAGCCTCCAGAACACTTTTCCGATAATACATATGTCGCATTTGCTTTGACACCAGGCTCGCTCGATGAAAACAATTGGAGAGCGCCCATCTGCGGTGACAGCGGCCCAAACCATTATTTGTGGCGGGTGCTGCCTCCTGGTGACCAACCGATGACTTAGATTCTCGTATGAACGGTCGGTTAAGTAAACCCTATCGTTTTGAGAGTTAACGAATTGCTCAATTGGAAACATATTTTCATCAGAAGACACCCTGTTCGGAATTTGACCGCTTTCGCGCAAGCGAAGCAACTGCTTCGCTCTCTCAAGTTTTACTTGTTGCTGCTTCGGTGTGAGATCATGGGCCTTTTGGAACTTGTAAGGCTTGAGCTTGAGCTAATTTTTCAATATGCTTCGGATGCTGCGGTCGGATATTTTCATATTTTGAAGTTGGTTACACTTCGAGTGCCGGACCATGTAATAATCGGCGTTTTATTATACCCTGAACTGGGTATATTAATTTCGCCACGAAGTCTGTAATACCAAGAAGAAAACATCAGAGGCTGTTGTAAACTCGGCTATAATCGCGTAAGCGGTGTCTACGCCAATTAAGAAGAAGATATATAAATGATCAGCGTGACTAAACTGAGTCAGTCTGTTTGTTTCTAAGTACACACACGAACTAGGTTCTCAATTTTCAAGATATCAATCTAAAATTGTGAAAACGTCGTGATTAATCAAAATCTTGCCTTTGGGGATTTTCTTGACCTCGCAGCCAATCTCAAGGAGGACATCCAAAAAAGATGTCTGACGATGAAGAAGATTTTTTTGCTTAAAATTGTCTGAAATCCGAAAACCAGAAAATTTATTACGCATACAGGCAATGAATAAGGGATCAAACAAATTAACAAAATGGCGGCTTCCCAAAAAGTAGTTTTTTGTGGTAAAATTTACAATTCGGAGCTTAAGACTTAGGTAGGTAGGTACGGAGAGTGGCTGCCTACTCTTCTTCTAAATACTGACAGCTTCTATAATAGTCATTATATGTTGTTCCTAGTCTGCTGGAATGTCTTCCAATTAAACAGAGATCTAGCGGCATTTCCACTAGAGTTTTAATGTCATTACTTTCCATAGTTTCGACCGGTAACTGGTGAATGACAAGTCGACATGTGCGGCCCATATTCCATTCATGATATGTTTGTCTGATTGTTGAGCAAGCCAGGGATTGACTCCATCGAGACAGCTACAGTCAGAGTGACTCAAAAAATGTTAATTATTATCAAAAGTCTTATTCCTTCGATTCTTACTTGAAAAATATATGTAAGAAGTTTCAGTGAAATTGTTTAGTCGATCGGTCCACTCTTTTCGGAAAAATTTTTCTCACCGAATCGTTTGGAAAATTCGTGTTTAAAATTTTGGGAGCCGATTTCATTAAAAACTAATTGCTCGGCCATTTTAGTATTAAATGTATCTAAAAAAATTTGTTTTATTTTATTTTTAATTTCCCTAGTGGAAGGGTGCTCCTGAAGGGAAGAGTGGTTCTCGTAAGTCTTTTCAATGCTTATAGCTCTGCTTTTTACGTATGTATGTATAAAAAAGATCACAAAAACTGAGTATAAAATGAAGTGAAGAGTTGAAGAGTAGAAGTATTGCTTCCAATAGAGGTCGCCATGAAAACTTACCTTATATTTAGATTGCCTTTAATATTTCGGTATTTGGGAACTCTAGAGTTGCAATCTGGAAACTCACAATTTTATTTTAAAGTTTGATATTTGTTATGTTATACCCACTCAGAATATTTTGGCATACGAACACTATTTATGTTATTTACAGTAACTTGAAATATTCATCTCGACTAGAAAATGGAATTAAATCGCGAAAAATTTCCCGCGTTTATTTTTAACAATTTTTTGACGAGGATCTTAGAAACAGTACAAAAATGAACTTAATTCAATGTTTGGAGATACAGCTTCATCAAGGAACACTGTTTATCGATGGTATCGTATCGATGTCGTAGATAACTTCAAAACGAATTTTGGGAAAGTCGTCCAAAATCAGTTCTTGTTTCGGAAACTATTAATGTTGCGCCCAAACTGATATTGCAAGATCGTCATGTGATATATTATGAGATTGAGACAACTATAGGCGTTAGTGAGATATATGTACATATGTACATACGATATTGCATGAATACTCGTATATGTTAGTAAAAAAATTTGTTCTTGTTTTATCCCACACATTTGGCGATCGCTCAAAAAAAGACTCGTGTCGTTTGTTCGGGAGAAGTGTTAAATAAATACGAAAGCGCTGCTTCGCAACACGTCTATGAAATCGTTATAGATGACGAAATGTGGATTTACGCGCATGAGCCCGAAAGTAAACAGCAATCGACTGTATGGATGTTTCAAAATGAGTCGAAGCCAACAAAATCCATTCACAACCGAAGTATTTCCAAAGAAATGATTCCCTTTTTTATGGAAGAACTGCACATGTCGTAACTATACCACTATAGTGGTGGATTCTAAGTAGTACACATTCCTTTGTTTGCCAGTTGTCTTTCAAGAAATCAGGAAAACCAACCACGGAAGACGAATCACTCTTCATCACGACGTTGCTAGCTCTCAAACATCGACTGATATAACTTTTTTCAGCAAACAAAACATCGATATGATGAGTGAAAATAAACTAAGAGCTCAACGTTTTTCGACGCCTAAAGAGGCAGAGGAGGTTAATGCGTTCTGAAGGCGTGTTTTTGAGACACCTCAATCAGAGTGGCAAAAGTGCTTCGAGAATTGGTTCCAACGCTTGCAAAAGTGTATAGATCTTAAAGAAGAATATTTTGAAAAACATCAAAGCGATTTTCGATGATTAATATTTGTTTTTATTTTCTAATCCCGAAAAATAAGAGGCAACCTACGCAAAACTTTGCCGCTTCTAGGACCCTACTATATTCGTTAGATACATTCACAACGCGATTAATATATGAGTACGTAGCAGAATCCCGCCTCGGTTTTATTATATGTGAACCGAAAACTTTTTCTAACCGAATTAGACATACATATGTACTTTGCAAATAAATTTCAATCTATAATATCTAAAAAATACTTTTTAACCGCTAAAAACATTTAACTATTGTGGTAGAGCAAAAACGATTTCTAGTGTTAGTGTTATGTTGTATCAATTAAATGTCAGGAGCAATTAATTTTAACAAATTGAATTACGCGGGCATTCGGCTCTATGTCATTACAGACAGACAGTGGTCGTAAATAAATACATACCAGCACATATCAATTAAATGCTGCGGTGAATTTATTACAGCCAATGAATTACAACAACACAAAAAGGTTGTGGGAAAGCGGCATAAAGGTGTAAATAAAATATATAGAAGTGTTGTTGTACATGTGGACATGTGAGTGTGTGTGTGTGATTGTGCGTGTAAATGCCACAGTTTGAAGCGTGTGATGAACAAACCACAAATGGCACTTGACTTTCTAAGCCAACCGCACCCAGAGGGCAGCTGAAGGAGAGTGCGGGCAGAGCGACGTGTGGCAAGCGATTGATCGCAACAAACAAACCACAGAATTCGAGTGGCTGCCATTGTAAAAACTTCAAATGGCAGACAATTAAAATTTAATTGCAATAGTGGTTCAATGCTTGATGATGATGGCTGTGATGGCGTTTTTCTTTCATTCGATTGCCGCTTGATTGCGCTTATTGTTATTGTTGCAACTAACACAATACCAGCAGAGGAGCAACAACAAGAAAACAGCACGAAAGAAGAAAGCAAATTCGATTATTGATTGTGTGCTGGTGGCAGCGGTGGTGCTGGTGGTGTTGGTGGCGTTGTTGATGGGTTGAATTTTTTGTGGCTTGTCGCCGCTAGCACCCAACAATAATTACAAAAACAGCGAAACAACAACCAAAATTGAAAAGAAAGCACCGAAAAAGCGTGTAAGAAATGATTTTCGCTTAATAAAAGCTGTAAAAGCAGAATTCGAAATCAGCAGCGTAGAAAGAAGTGCCAAAAGCGAAAAGAAAAGGAAAAGAAAAAAATAAAAAGCGAAAAAATTGAAAAACAAAATAAAAAAAAATGAAAAACGAAAAAACAAAATAAAAAGCGAAAATTCAATTTCTCAAGTGGCGCAACAAGTTTACCATTGTTGCTATTGTTGTGTGTCGCCTTTTGTAATGCCGCTTGCTGGCAACTTGCAGCAACATTCGACAAACAACGAAAATCAATTGAAGTGCAAGAAATTTGCTGCAAAATGCAAAAAATCAAGTTGTCAATCGTCAATGCCGTAATGCAACGCTGGCAACAACAGCCAAATTGATTACGTTGAGTGAGTTCGGTTGAAAAGTCAACAAGCGGCAGCATGAGAAGCACGAGCAGCATCTCGAATGGACTGTGCAATGAAATATGCATTAGTGCTAACTAAGAGCTGTTGCATGGAAATACTTGAGTTTGAAAAAGAAAATTAAAAAATTGATGCCAAGTAAGACGATGCATAATTGGAATATATTTGAAGTAGTGAGATTTAGTATGGTTCGGTTATTATGTCGATTTATTCTGAGTTTACAGCCAAAATAAGAATCGAAAAATAAAAAGACTTAAGGAGCTATAAACCCTTCATATGTGCATTTGTTCAGCTTAGAAGGGTATAAACAGATCTTAATCTCGATTTGGATCGGTTAGTTTGTATGACAGCTATATGCTATAGTGGTCCGATCTAAACCTTTTGTTCGGAGAATGTACCGTTTACTAAAAAAAATAATCCCTGTCAAATTTTATGAAGATAACTTGTCAAATAAAAATGTTTTCCATACAAGAACTTGATTTTGATCGGTCAGTTTGTATGACAGCTATAAGCTATAGTGGTCCGATCTGAACAATTTGTTCGAAGTTTATAGGGTTGCTTTGGAAAATAATTCATGCCGAATTTGGTAAAGATATCTCCTCAAATAAAAAGTTTTCCATACAAGAACTTGATTTTGATCTGTCAGTTTATATGAGAGCTATATGCGATATGGGCGATTTCTGCAACTAAAAAGCTTCTAAAAGAACGTTAGCAAAATTTTAGATCGATATCTTAAAAACTGAGAAACCAGCTCGAGTATGTACAGACAGACAGACGGAGGAATAGGCGAATGGTCAAGGCTGAACGACTCATTTTGTCACACTGATCATTTGTCTCCAACGTTTCCTTATGGGTATCGCAGGCTACATCACGTTGTTTTGAAAAAATCAAACCGATAACGTCATTCATGTCAGAAAAGAAACTTTTTGAAGGCTCTAAAATTACGTTGTTGAACAAATATTTTTTTTATTCATTGGAAAAAATTAGTAAGATTTTTAAATTTAAATTTCGAACATCAAAATGCTAATTAGAGGGTTTTTCAAGAGTGAGCTACAAAAGTAAACCCATAGGTTCAGCAAACGAACCCATATTTTTTCCAGCACTTTTGACACCTTTCTTCAGTAAGGTTTGCCATTTCATCATGGAAAGATATACGATCCAACAACGAGTCGAAATTATTAAAATTTATTACTGAAATTCAGAGTCAGTGGCCTCAATTTAGGAGCGCTGCATCCAATTTATGGTCGTTATAGTTGTCCTGTCGGATCAACAATTGGGCACAGATACAGTATAAAATGTTCCAGTGCCAGTGAGACAATGAAAAACCCGTAGTGTCGAGAATACTGCTGCCGTTAGCGCATCAATTGAGGAAGACCCAAAGCAATCTCCCACGTCGTTCTCAGGCGTTGGGCAGCTCTTTGGCGTCGTTGTGGCGAATTTCGCAAAAAGATCTTGGCCTACATCCTTACAAGATCAAACTGATGCAAGAGCTGAAGCGGCTTGACCAACAGAATCGTCGTATGTTCGTAAATTGGGCTGAGCGACAACTTGAAAATGACCCTGATTTTCATCGAAAAAACATCTTAATTTCTGGCTTCGTCAGTAAGTAAAATATCCCTTATTGGTCAGCCAGCAAACCACATGTGCTTCATAAACATACCGAAAAAATTACGATTTGGTGGCCTCTACGTCTGCATAACGCTTCATTTCATGGGAAAATGCATTTTTTCGAAAAGGAAGAAGTCGCTTGGTGCCTTATCAAGTGAATACGGGGAGTGGGTAATGCTTAAAATGTGATTTTTTGTCAAATAATCGTCCTTCAAATGTTGAATTCTGAGAAATTTTTGGTCGTGAGTCAATTTGTGCGGAACAAACCGTGCACACACCTTTCGTAAGCCAAAATGTTCGATCAAAATGCGATATATCGATGTTTAGGAGATGCTCAATTTTCATGAATTTCAATGATGATTTCGGCCGATTTTTGATGAATTCACTCACAGTTTCGATGGAATTTCCGGTGATCACGGATTTTGATTGGACCACATGGTGATCGTCATTTATGTCCTCACGACCTTTTTGAAAACGTTGAAACCACTCGTGCGCTCTGCTTTGGGATAGGCAATCAACGCCATAAACTTGCTTCATCAATTGAAATGTTTCGGTAAAAGTTTTACCAATTTTAAAACAAAATTTAATTTTGGCTCTTTGTTCGAAGCTCAGTTTCGTACCGATAATACAAACATACTGACACTTAAAACGCAATAACTTCACTTCCAATCAATGAAATATCATGAAATTCTCACTGGACAATCGACAAAGATAGCAGATTCTAACGCATCTTAGCTTAAGAAAATATGTAAGGTTATCCAATTTATCGAGCTGAGATGTAGCGAATAGAAGATGGCTATTGAAATAATCGCTCTACGACACTTGTTATTCTGTACTAAATACATTTTTTAATATATTATTTCATTACATATGTCTTTCTTTTGACTTTATCACTTGCCATCGATTGTAGTGCAGTCAGCAAACCCGTCAGGGCTAATCGATTCGCCAGGTCAACGCTCCATTTAGCTTTCAATCAACTTTAATCGCGAAACATTGCCAACAGCTATGCGACTATGCGACTGCGACTCGACCATTATAGAATTGATTTTATAGTTCATTTTGTTCTTTTATTAGCGACAATTGAATTTCAGTGTTCACCTTCCAGCGAATCACCAAGCTGTCAACAAGTCAGACATTTGATAGCAATTCTAAAAGAACGCCATTCTGATGCTATAAACACGAACACAACATGTGTGTATGTATATGTGTATATAGTCATGTGAGCATAAATATGTATAAACCGTTAACCCTGAACGATAATTGTTGTTGGCATTTAATCTTTAGTGTTGCACGACGATTTTGCTGCGTGTAAATTTTATTCGTCTGGGAGTTGCAGAATTTCTTGCAATAAAAAAGTCATTCACTGTACATTGCATATAAGTTCACGCATACATGCGCTTATACATGTGTGTGCGTATTTGCTTTCGAATATAAATTAATAAGGCAATTGTTGCAGAGTGTTAAAATTTACACTTCCTTGTAGTAATTTCTTTTAACCGTTTTGCAATTTGCCTCGACTGCTGAGTGTTCTGTCGCAGGCAGTGTTGCCAGATTAATTTTTTTTGCTTCTAATAATATTTTTTATAGATTGCGTAGAAAATTAAAAAACACAACTTTAAACTCTTTTTTTTAAAAATTTGGTTTATCTGCTAAGTCTTGTGTTGCTTACGATGTTGCCAGATTAGATTTTTTTATACTAGATAGCAGTTTTGCTGATTGGAAAAGAAATCTAAAATATGTGAAGGTTAATTTTAAAATTTTTTTAAATAAAAAAATATGCAAAAAATTTTCAGTGTTGCCAGATTATTTTTTTTTTTCTTAAATTTTTTTTGCATATTGTGTAGAAAATTAAAAAAATATCCTGAATTTTTGTCTTACACGTTCCGATTTGCCTCGATTTTTAATGTTGCCAGATTTTTTTTTCTAAATTTCCTTTTGCAGATTCCGTAGGAAATCAAAAAAAAAATATCTTTAATAGTTGTCTTAAACTTTCCAATTTGCTTCAACTGCTGAGTTTTGTGTTGCAAGCGATGTTGCCAGATTACTTTTTTTTATTAGCACACGATATTTTTACTGATTGCTCAAGAAATCCAAACTATCTGAATGATTGTATTAAATTTTTTCCAAAAAAATTTTTTCAACTTGTAAAAAAGCAATACAATTTTTTTTATAAAAAATTCAAAATTTTAAAAAATTTATCTAAAATGTTTTGATTCCTATGCTGTCTGAAAATGTCAAAATAGTGTAAATTATTTCTTATTCCACAAAAGAAAAATTATCTGGCAACGCTGTACCCGTACAAATATGCTCATTCCCTGTGTCCATCACTTGCTTTCAACATAATGAATTGTTGCAATTAATGGTTTATCGTTGTTGCAATGCGGTGGCATGTTGGCAGTAATTCATTGATTTCACTCAGTTGCTTGTTGATTATAACAGATATACATATGTATGTATATACCAATGCACATATATTTTTCGCTGTTGTTGCATGCTGATAGTTCCTCTAGCAGTTGTTTTTGTTGCTCAGCTATTGCTATTTAAGGTAGTTGCTGTGTCCGTCTGCTGTTGCAACTGCGGTGCTCATTAATGACTTATATACCAGCATGTGTCGTCAGTGTCACAAGTGTTGTTGGTTGCAAGAACCCAAGGGAGTAATATCTGTGGACAAATATGTACATATATAGCTACTTAGTATACCCAGTAGGAAAGTTCTCGCAGTAAGGGTAGAGTTTTGATATGAAGTTCAACTTGAAGGATATCAAAATTATGTCCGAACATTTTCTTAGATCTTTATTTTGCTGAAAAGAGATAAAAAATATTTACTCATCTTTAAACTTGAAAAACAAAGTTCATTACGATTTTGAAGGTTATACTTGGTATTGATTGTTTTACGGACTTCTAAATTTGCTTTTTTTTCTAATTTTGTCGTTGATGGTTTCATATTTTGTCGTTGGTAACCAAGTCATATTTTATTTGTAGGAGATCTTAGGCTTGATATATGGACCTATGGCAAGTCCTCTTGGTTCCAAATAGCCTAAACCGCAATATAACAGTTTTATTTCAAGGAGTTTTTCAGCCTTCTAGCAGTAAGATCTTAATATAATCTCAAGTAATCGAATTTTTTATAGCTGTTGCTTCCTCCGACAGTATTGTTGTTACTTTTTAACTGCCAAAAAATTAAAACAATAAAATCTCTATCAAATGCAAACACCTCGCTCATAACACTCAAACCTCACTTACTGCATTTTTTTCACCTTTTCTCCTTCCTCTTTGTATTCATCAATTTTCTCACTGGGATTCCCCAGTGTCGCATAGTGTGCAATTTTCGCTTAATATGATTAACTTTCAATTGACAGGAAATATTCGCCAAGGGTGAATTATCGTCCAGTCTCTGCAGATAGTATTGTGTACACGAAGCTCAACTTGACTAAATAATTGACTGCGCTCACTTGGGAGTCTTTAAGCTGAAATACGACAGTGTCGCGAGCTTCGAGCTTTTATATACTATATATATACTCGTATGTATATGCTGTTTTCACATTTACTAGCGCATATATGTACTATGGAATTAATTTTTTGTTTGCTTTAAATTGATTTAAAAGGGAACAATGCAGTTTATTTTCATTTCCGTTGCAGTTGTAGGTTCAGGAAAATTGAACAAAGTTTTAGTAAAACGATTGCTAAGGGTACAGAAAACTGTACTAATATGTTGGGTTCTTTTTAGAGAACATGCTATTGCTGAATAATAGCCAAAGACAATGCATAAGCTAAAAGACTACAGAGTTAATTATCTTGCTACCAAAAATCATTGTCTCTAGATGGAAGAGATCATTAGCAACTTCTATAGCTAAGTATCATATTTTTCGAAGTAAATTAGGCTTGAGTCAGTTTTACGAGAAGTTTTTCTTATTATTATTATTTTTTTGCAATGCATAATTAGAAAGACATGGAAAATATTTCAAAACCTAGAAATATAAAAATTATCTCTTAGAAATACTTCTTAACTCGATTTATAGATTCGCCTATCGTACAACATCATTTTGAATAATCTTATTATGACATTAAGAAACGATTCTTGATAAAACATACGTTTTTTTGATATGCCTTAATGTCAGTGGTATACTATTCGCCATAACCAGGAGAGTTCACTACCACAATAGAACATACAACTGGTATAAATTTAAAATACTGGTATAATCTGTCAACAAGTTTTAATGAGTTATATGAGTACGTTGTTGTATTTAATTTAGCTGTATAACTTTGTTTTTAATATGGAATGCTTATTACTATTCTAAAGAACGTTCTTTGGTTTGATATCACATGATCTTCGTACCCAATGAACCGGCCCAAAACCTAAAATTATCTGCTCATCGAAGTGTCCTCTCAATAAGTCCATTGATTGACGCGTTGTGTGAAAAATGGCGTCATATTATTGGAACCAAATGTCGCCGAGATCACGAACTTCAGGTATCAAATAGTCGGTTATCATGGCGCGATAACGGTCGCTATTGAGGATTACGTTCTCACCGGCATCATTTTTAAGAAATGTAGACGAATGATTCCTCCTTCAAACCACACCAAACCGTTTTTCAGGATAAAATGGCTGCTCTTGAATCTTTACGGGTTGCTCTTTGTTCCAAACAAGCCTAGTTTGCTTATTTACATAACCATTGAGCCAGAAACGGGTCACAACGCTGAACCAAATATGGCTCGAAAACGTCGGAACTTCTTGGTTTTTTAAGAGCTCATAGAAATATAGAACAATCAATTGATCTGTCAAAAAAGAGATACTGAAAAAAGTACTTCTACTTGGTTCGCAAGTATGACAATTAATTTTAAAATTATTCTACAACTCTGCCATCCCCTTCAAAGAGTCCCCTTGAGCAGCTATACAGCGATTCCAGTGCGTTTTCCATGCTTCGTAACATTTCTGGAACGCTTCGACTGGGATGTCCGTAATCGACTCAAAATGGGTTCTTTTGACCACCGATTTTGTTTTAGGAAACAAAAAAAAGTCACAGTCAACAGTCCTGATGAAGGATCCAGTTACGAAGGAAGTCTGGGCGCACCCTGTTGACTCGTTTTCACAATATTTCGAGTACTTGGCAATAGTATACTTGATTCTCAGTTTTCCTTGGTGGAACGAATTCTTTGTGGACGATTCCCGGCCATCAAAAAAGGCAATAATCATCGTTTTCACCTTCGATTTGCTCATGCGAGCTTTTTTCGGGCGGGGAGGCGCACGGAGACAACTATTGTGAGCTTTGGTTCCCGGGTCGTATTTGAAAAACCAGCTCTCATCGCCTGTAATAACTCGATCAAGCAGCATGGGATCGTTTTCCACTTGTTCCAAACAGTCTTCTGCGATGCTGCTTTTTCCATTTTCGTGACGAGCATTTCAATCACACGTCTACTCAACTTGACGCAGCAGGTGAACTAAACAAGCTAGAGTGATTGTACATATATCAATGGAGAGGGGAGGGATGCCAAAAAAAGAGAAAGGGAATTTCAAGGTTATAGGTTTACCACAAGCGCGGCAATAAAATTAGTCTCAGTACTTAATTGTCAAACCTCGTAGGTTTTTTTTTTTTATTTTTCACGTCATTGCATTCCTTGTTGCAAATTTGGTATTCTTCACACTAGTACATTTTCAACCCAAAATAATAGGTTTTCTGACTAGTTCGTTTGTAGTCATTAGTGCCTAAAATTTTCACATAAGCCCTCCTAATCAAATGCTAGTTAAATTTAATTTCCGCGCTCAATAAATTTGCTTACTATGTAATATTTATTGTCACTGTAAGACTCTAAGAATTTTCCACCTGAGAGCAGCTGACAATTAAACGGCGAAATGCGGCCGGCAATGGAACACAGCGCCACGTAATTTGCGTATTTATACTTATAATTAATGCATAACTGTAATTGTTAAACAACTTAAGTGCCGTTATTCGACATTTGCAGAGCATAAGCTCAACGCAAACTAATCAATATGCAGCAAATACGAGTGTAAGGCAGGCGAACGTTGAAAATATGCAACAATTTCGAGAAGGTAAATGTTTAAACACAATGAATATTTTAACTGTAAGTTGACAACAATGAATAACAGAGTGCTGTGAACTGTAAACGGATTAATTAAGTGAGTTTAGTGTAAGTTTTCGAATTAAGCGAAATCAACAGAGCAACTTATTGACGAAGGCACTTTATTTACTCAAGCAGGTGTGGGTGTGTTTAAGCACTTGGAGCTTGGTTGTGTGCGTGTTTTTAAATACCTATAAGAACTAGCTACCTATGTGTGTATGTACATATATGTGAATGTGGTTGTGTTTGTGGTTGTGCCTATGTGCGTTGAGCTTAGCTAAATAGCAAGAAAATTAATTTTAAGTAGTAAAACGCTCAACACTTTGGCAAATAAATGGCATTCTACATTGTTTATACACGCCATAACGATGCCACATACACATGCTTATGCGAGAACACACACACACATTCAACTGCATATTTTCCTTTTGGTTATTTAATGCCACAGCATGTGTAATGCCGCTCTCATCGCTTATTTTCACTTGACGCCGTAATAGCTTTAATGAATTGAGTGCTGCAACGCATGATGTCTGCACGTGCGTGTGTGTGTGTGCTTGCTTGCTAGAATAAATTTCGAAATTTAGACAATCTATTTATGCAATTTATTTTGTAAAACAATATCATTGCCAATGTTTGCACGCACACATACGAACACAAGCGCAAGCAAACACCTTGCCACTTCTTTGCTTGCTTGTTGTTGTCGTTGGCAACAATTTCTTCAAAGCACTGCGCACAAGTGACGAGCTATGCAACTGATAGTGTTGATTGTCAAGCTGACCAGCAGAATTTAAATTGAAAGCTCATTTTTTGCCTGCAACAAACTGCAAATAAGTCGGCGCTGCTGCTGCCACTGTATGCACACATACTTGTATATAAATATCACGTATGTGTGTGCTAGCGCTTTGTGTATTTAAGCTCGTTTGCGGCTTTGTGCTATCTGAGCTGACTTTAGCTGCTTGAATGCTTCGTTGCATGGCCAAGACAACAATCAACCAGCTGACCAAGCGCAAACAACACACCAAATTATTTAGGTGAGTAAATATGCATGTGTGTGTGTGTGTATGTGTATACTCTCTTCTCTTCAATGCACAAATATTTATTTCCGTACATAAGCTGCTGCTTGTGCGCCCGTATCCTTACTCAAGTCCTGCGCCAATGTACTCGTAGACACGCTCGGTTTATTTATTGTTCGGGCTCGCACTTCACTTAGCTATAAACTTGTCAACGCTTGGTAAAAATGTGCAGCAAAATAACATACATGTACACAAATATATTTGTTATATTATATATATGTATTTGTGTAACAAAATATTTACATAAATTGTCTTCTTCTTGATATATATTAGGTCCCATGCTCTTCAGCCCTTGGCTGTCCCTTTGTGTTAATCTATATTTCTGGTAAAGTGAGAATATTTAGGAGTTCTAGTCATATAAGCACTTAAAGACATACTATCTCCATCAAAATATAGGGTGTACTGTGCGGAATCTGCTCCGTAAACTCGTCAAATTATATTTTCCTTAACTCATTATTCTCCACAATTCATTATTCCTGAGGCTTGGCATAAGATTTTGCTCTCTTTGTGAGATACACGTTGCGTTCCAATAGCTTTACGGTCTCTCCGAACGCTTAAGATATATTTTTAGAAGCTTTTTTGTGTCAGAAATGTACTTGTATGGATTTCTCTTAAGCGACAGCATTGAGATTTAGATTTGGCTCGGACTAGATGACTTTTCGAGATTGTTATTTGTTTTTCATTGGGGCGATTTTTACGTTGCGGGTTGTCCCTGTATCCCTCCCCTTCTTATCTTAGCTCGACTTCAAATGGATGTTCTTGGCTACCCAAAGGATACTTGAGCTAAGACCGGAAGTCGTGATCTGCTTGAGCCATACGTAAAATAATACTTTCTGGCCACATATCAACGCTTATTCTTAATTTCTATAAACTCGTTAAAACCCTCGACTGAGGTGGTCTTCAGTGGCTGGCTTCCATGGACTTATAGCGCGTTTCTCAAAGTGGATTTTTAGTTTTGAAAAGATAAAAAGGCAAAGGAAGCCACATTTGACGAATATGGTGACTGAGCGATGACTTTCGTTTCGCGACTGTCTAAAAGGTGATCGCATGGCATGATGGCATGATGTCAGAATATTTTACCGTGGTGAAAAATCCATGCCTTTTCTGGTCGTTTACTCCGAACTGCTTCACGTAGACGCCTTATCAATCTTGCTGATCGGTATGAAGCTGCTTGAGCTTTTAAGACCTTTTCAACTTTTATTGTTTGTGTTTTTATCAATTTGATATCAATATTTAGCTCAAGTAAATCGATGTTGAAACTCCAATTGAAGCTATGTTCAAACCTTTCTATATCATTTTGGATATTTCTGTTCAAAATAGGTCCCAGCTTCGAAAGAGTCTTTTCAATGACCATTAATTTGAAGTCTGGGGACAAAAAAGAATCGCTGTGCAACAGATCCAGAGACCAATGTGGATGAGTAAGCTATCAGAGGCTCAATTATTTCAATTTACCCATCTTTTTCATTGATTTGTGACGCCTTAAACAGATTGTTAGTGAGCTTTCACTGACCATACTTTGCTCGTAAGCTCTATATGCCCATATTTTCATGAAAAAATCTCTGAAGTATCAGCTATTTTGATAATTATTATTATAGGATCAGTCAAGTTCATTTTGTGGCATTTTTGATGTATCCTCTCGTAACAGCCTCTTTTGCAGAGCCATTGGTTTCATTGACTTCGGTGCTCATATGACCTGCACGATATTAGAGAAACTACTTATAAGTCTGGATTAGACTGTTTTGGTATTAAAAGAAATTTTTCTCATAAGCCTCCAATTATTTTACATTCCACCAACCAATTGTAATTCAACTAGGAATACAGAGACGTATCTTTTGAAGTTTACGTCTCACTACAAAACATATGTATACAATTCAAGTGATTTCCTCCATACGGAAACATATGTAAATTTTTTAACCTTTCTGTTATGTGAAATTCATTGGAGTCTATCTAGAAAAATTGTATCCAGGGACGATTTATCTTGAATTCACAATGAAGTTTGGACATGTAAAAGTTAATAGCCCCGTCAGCTTTTTAGGTTGATTAGTACAGAGCAATATTCTCTATTTATGTTTAGAAGTTGCCACGAGCGTCTTAATATAGTATCAAGGGATAGATTCGAACGGTTAAGGTGCTGGATAGTGAAAGAATTTGTTCTGTTTATGCAACTTCAAATAACAGCTTGATCTGATTCTTTATTCACTCTCCAGCTCTATCAAAAACTAATCGGTACACCAGTTAGTTAGTTGAACTCTGACGAATCACCTTTTAAATAAGTTACATTAATATAAATAGCTACGATGAAACGCTTATGAATATGTGAGCATATTTGTGACACGTTTCGGCCATATTAACATATTAACATACATACATACATACATATGTATGGTCTGTATGTTGTATATATTTACATGTTTCATCAGACGTTCTACTGCGTTGAGATTTAATTAAGCAAACGGAAATATTTTGTCACCAGCGCTAAAGTAAATATAAATCAACTCACACGTTCCATACACATTTACATATGTACATGTATGTGCACTGTATATATCTTCTAAGCATATGCAATTGAAGCAGTTAGTTCATCGCGCTGTTAGTCATATAGAAAAGTCCCTACCACCAGCCCTACATCAGCTTCGTGTGGCGACTACTGTCTGTTGTCCATCGTCTGTTTTGTTGATTTTGTAATGTCTCACACAAAATGCCGTTACTGCAACGCTATCACTTCGAAACGTTCCCAACAACAGTTTGCTGGAATGACGCTAGCAAATATATTCTTCCCTTACAGACGGTATTAGCAAGTTGCTAGATTAGGATGGATCGTTTAACACTTTTATGTGCAGTTAAAGTGAAATCGAGTATTTCTGGGTCAAAAGCATTATTTGTAAAGTACACCGAAATGTTTGCCCTGCATATGTTTGAGAAGATGAAAACTAGCTACATCAAGATATGTAGAAACCTGGCGAAACAGTAAGTGAAGACTTCTTCTTCTTTTTTATTGGCGCAGACATCGCTAACGTGGTTATAGCTGAGTTTTCAACAGCGTGCAGGTCGTTCTTTCTTTTCGCTACGTGGCGCCAATTGGAGATTCCAAGCTTAGTTAGGTCTTTCTCCACCTGGTTTTCTAACGGAGTAGAGGTCTTCTGTTTTCCTCTGCTTCCTTCAGCGGATACTGCGTCTGGATACTTTCAGAGGTGGAGTGATTTCATCCATTCGGACAACATGACCTAGCCTGCGTAGCCATGGTCTCTTAATTCGCTGAACTATGTCCATATTATTCGTATATCTCTTACAGCTCATCGTCTCATCGACTGCGGAATTTGCCGTTGTTAATGCTTAAAGGACCATACATCTTCCTCAGAACTTTTCTCTCGAAAACTCGTAAAGCCGACTCATCAGATGTTGTCATCGTTCATGCCTCTGCACCATATAGCAGGACGGGAATAATGAGTGACTTGTAGACTGTGGGCTTTGTTCGTCGAGAGAGGACTTTACTCTTCAATTGCCTATCCGAAATAGCACCTGTTGGCAAAATTATTATTATTCTGCGTTGAATTTCGAGACTGACAATGTTGTTGGTTACTGTTTCCAAAATAGACGAAGTTATCTAGAACTTCGAAGTTATGACTGTTAACTGAGACGTGGGAAAGAAATTTAATTCAGAACAATACAACTGATACCTCGCCGCCTTGTACTTCGTTTTTCGCTTCAACTTCTTTTTGCTTGGCATCTTCCGGGGCCCTCTCTTGTTGCCATAGTTGGAACCCTCGATCACCTGCTCAGGTGAATAAAGAAGGAAGTTCATCTTCCTTTTCTACTTTTATGCTTACAGCACTTTCTTGGTCCGAGTCTTCATGGACTGTGGCACCCATGCGCTGTAGAGCTGGTTTGGCAGTAGTACAACAACCACGGAAACCTGATCCCATTGGAATGGAGGTATGGCTGTTGGCGACATAGCTCATAGCTGTGCAAGCCGGTAGTAACAGCCTCGACTTCCACCGACGTTTGGACTGATATCCCAGTCCGCTTCGTTTTTTTGTTGACTTTTAACTATGTTGATTTTATGATTCGGGGATCTCTATCCCAAGCGTTCTATACCTACTGCCAGGTACCTCATTAGCAATGGTAGTTGTATTACCCATTCACCTACTTCTGAGGATGCATATAAAGCAGTTCATCATAAGGGGATAATTGGGAAAATAAGTAAGCCTTCGATGGAAGCCGCCTGCCTGCAATGTTATAATCTGACAGGAGCCAGTTTGAAATCATGATATTGTAAGCAGCGACATCCATTGCCCAGACGACACCCGTGTGGAGGATACAGCGTAGAGAAATTTCTACCGACCTAGGCCAAACAAAGCTTGGTGGAACTGTAGACAGCGACTATAGCACTTTAATGAGCTATTCGCTTACTCTTTTGCACGAATACATCGCGATAACTTCATTGTAGCTTTGACATGTAATTTCTTTTGGCAAGAAAGCCGAAGCAAGCAGAGTAATGGTGAATCGAAGACAGCTCATGTTCCTTACTTAATGCATTTCTGTCTACTTAGACAGCTTGAGTCGCATTGTTGTATCTAACGGCTTCCTCTAAAACATTTTGGAAAGTCAATCTCATTAATTTCTATAAAGAAAATCGTAGTTGGCCTCAAGTATTCTATGCTGCAGAGAGTTATACTTGTACATATTTTAGATCCAGTTGGCATAAAATTTCCTGTATTTCTTAACGTCGAATGAAAGCACCCTAGTGCTGGGTACCTGTGGCTACATCACAACTGCCACAGTTGGCACTTTGTTGTGCACTTTAAACTTTATAAATTAAACAAGCCCAAATTAACTACGCAATCGCTATCGCACCAAAAGTTCTTTGCCAGCAGCAGCAGTCAGCAATAGCGCAAGGACATTGCTCACCACAAAGTCCACACCAACACACATACATATATGTATGTAAATTTGCTGCACTGAAGGAATGCTTTGCCATGATTATACTATACTATACATATTTACATATAAATATGTGTATAAATATATCAAAAAGTACACATACATACATACCCAACAGGCATAACACTACTTTGTGTGTCGTTAAATATATTTGTATGTGTGTATACATGTCTGTAGTAGTAGTGTTAGTCCTAGTATCAAAGCAAAGTTTGTGTTTGTGCTAGCGCTTTTCAGCCTTTGCTTTGCTGTATGTATGTACATAAGTATATGCGTTTATTTATTTATGATTTTCAATGCACTTTTGTTTGCGTTTTACTTATAAGTGCTCAAACACACACTCTCACGCGCATAAGTAAATATGTATGTACTGCATATTCCCATTTCGTCTTATCTGCCAAGTTTATGCTCTCGAATTTCGTTTGCCTTCGCAGTTAACCACAAAATTTTGCGCATTGCTGTAGTCGGACATGAAGTTATATGTTGCAAGCTTTTCGCATTGCTATCGCACTTGTATGGATTTTTGTTGTAATCCCTTAATTTTATTAAAAGCAGTTTAGAAATAATACCTTTCGTAGTTAACAATGGTGAATTGAGATTTGAAGCTAGAGATGATCGATTCAACTGCATTGCTTTGGTCATTTAATTTGCTTTTGTTTTGCTGAAATAATGCAGTTGTTATTTGTTCAGTTCGTTATCAGTTAGATAATGCATATAAGGTTTGTTCAAAAAGTGTCGCGAATTTGGAATTTTCGAGTGCTTCGATTGCGTTATGCTGGTGCTCACTTACTTATGTTGACAAGGTCGGTCATTTTGAATGTTTAGTTAAATTTTGACGACTAAAATCCCAGACCTGGCCACCTGTGACTTTTTTGTTCCCAAAACTGAAAAGGTTCATGAAAGGTCGACGCAACGCTAAGATTGAGGAGTTAAAAATTGAATCGATGGATTTGAGGGTTGGCAAAAACACGGGCAGTAGTGCAATGTACGTGGGGTTGATGACTTTGAAGGAAACAAAATAAATATTTCTAAAATCGGAAACACTTTCTTAAAAAATATAATATAATTCGCAATACTTTTGAACAAACCTCCCAGTGTAGTCTCGACGACTAAACGAGGGTCATAACAGCGCCTTCAGAATGCATTTAGGCGGGCTGTTTCTTAATTGAGGTAATAATATTTGCTTGGTACCTCATACATTTTTAAGGCACCGCCAAAGCACTCAGATATTATAAACCAATAAAAGAGGTCCCTCATACGTTATTGCACTTTGGTGAGAAAGTCATAATATAAGTATATACTTAATTCCTCTTCGAGATGATTACCTTAGATTCCATTCCATTTGTGTGACGTACCTTGCTGATATTTGAGGAACTAGCGGGATTCCAAGTTTAAACCCAACTCATAAGGAATCGTCATTTTCATGGTATATACCAATAATACGTTTTTGATAATATCAAAAAAGAGTTTAAATCCTGTATAACGGTAATGCCTAGATTTAATCATTATACTTAATAATTGAGTTTATTTAGTTAGAAATTAACTGTTAAACAGCCCCAGCCTTCAAAAGTTGTTCCAAAATATTGCATTGCACTGTTTTTTGTATCCGGGTCTATCATTACGGTCAAGTCTTATGCCCTGATTAAGTACGTATTTAGTTAGTAGCTACCATACTTTTACTCGGAACAACAGCAGTTTTAATTTTCTCAAAGTTCGACTTCCTTTGTGATGTCTTCCAAAGGGCCTGCCGCATAAGCTGCTTGGAAGGAGATGAGATATACTCACCTCAACGCTTTCTTCTCGAATGCTCCGTGATGTTATATCTTTACACATCCAGGTGAAATATTGGAAATAGAAAGAAAACACGTCAGCAGATTTGTGATAGGTACAGGGCGTTTTTGCCATTCTTCGCAGAAAGAAGTAGTGCAAGTTGAGTAGATAATCGTTCGGCTGTCTGTTGCGATTGCAGCTTCTCGACGTCGAATGTTCCTTGTGTTTGTTGACGTGCGTTTTTTGCTGCACAGAGGCGGGTGCGAATCTTAGCTGCAACAAGATTGTGGTCCGATTAGATGTTAGGACCTCGGAGCGTACGCACGTCTAGAACACTGGAGACGTGTCGTCTATCAAAACATGATGGATCTGGTTGGTGGCGTTTCGATCCGGAGATAGCTAGGTAGCTTGATGTATTTTCTTGTGCTAGAATCTAGTACTACAGATAACCATATTTCGGGCCCCGGTGAAGTTGATCAGCCCCAACCCATTTGGGGATGTTTCATCAGGGAGGCTAAATTTACCGACCGTTTTGACAGAGATACCTTCCTTGCCCACCCTGGCATTATAGTCGCCAATCACGATTTTGACATCGTGGCGCAGTTCTCATAGAACACATCTTTGATCCCTTCGCCCTCTTCCGTCATGGCGTGGGCGCAAGTCAGCAATATGCTGAATAATTTCATTTTGAGGCGGTTTGTGACTAGACGTTCATTCACCGGGGCAAATTCTAAGACTCGGCGACGGAGTCTCTCTTCCACCACGAATCCCACACCGAATTTGCGCTCTTTCATATGGCCACCGTAATAAATGCCACAAAGACCTATTAGCCTCAGTCCTTGCCCGTCCGTTGCACTTCTTGGACGGCGGTGATGTCAGAACTTCGCTTTAGTTCGGATTTTGGCTAGATGTTCATCCATCGGGGTGAATGCCAAAACTCGGCGACGAAGTCTCTTTTCTACCACGAATCCCACAACGCTATTGCACTCCTTTATTTGGCCCCTATGGTAAGTGACACGAGGACCTGCTCGTCACAGTCCTTATCCCGTCCATCGCACTTACGAGGTTACTCCATTAACCAGCTGGCATCAACCTTCCCAATTGAGGGACCGAGCATTCCAGGGTAATGCCCTTAAATCGTAATCGTATATTTCAAGCTGAGGTCTTCGCTATTTTGAAAGCCGCGGAGGTGGCCTCTAATACACCTGCAGGCAATTCCAGAGTCAAAATCTACGTAGACAGCCAAGCAGCAATCAAGGCTGCAACCGCGTCTCACATATCGACCAGAAGTGTTTTGGGAAGCAGGGCAGCAGTGGAAAGTGTTGTCATAAGCAAGCAACTTCACTTCTACTAGGTGTCAGGCTACAAAGGCATCGAGGGCAATGAAAAACTGAACGATATTGCCAAGAATTGTGTACGGCTAACACCCGAAAACGTGATCAACACTAGGAAACCCAGGCGTTGTCTATACGACGATCTGAAAAGAAGCATGGTAAAGAAAATCAAAACCCAATGGAACGAGTTACTTGAGTGCCAAAGTCATGTGCAAAACGTTAGATCGGAAATATACAAAATTCCTATTGGCATTCGGTGGAGACTGTAGGAACATATTTGGTATACTAAGTGGTGCCTGCCTGGTGGTGACCCTTCTCCGCAGAATGTGGCTGACAGATCGAGAAGACTGCAACTGCAAGAAATGTCTAGGACAAGACCCCAGTCAAGCAACGAAGTATCTCTTGTGTATTTTTCTGGCATTGCTAAGACTACGCTGTAAGCATCTGTGGTCCCCACGTTATGATATAATGGAAGAGGTATCGATAGTGAAGCCACAGAGTCTCTTAAAATTTGCGTCAAGTGCAGGTATCCTAAAGGATGACGACTACTCTTGGACCTAGCAACTGAACTCCATCTGGTCTCGCAAAGGACCAAAACTGGTCTATGCTTGGCTAATTGGTCTACCAAACGAAGCTAACCTAAGTTATTCTCAGACTGTAAATTCGAATTATAATATCAATATTTATATCACCTGCTGCTATCAAATGTTAGTTTCGGGTAAGGTTCCGGTATCGGTCAAGATTAGAACCGAATATCGAATAGCAAGTTCACCTTGTTGGAGTGCTTAGTAACAATGCAGTATTTTGCTTAAAGAGTCATTATACAAGTATAACTAAACATACACAGACATATGCACTCACGTACACACATGTTTATCAACACAAACTCTTCAATGGCGATCTTTTACCCGTCGCATGCATAAATTTCAATTTGCACCAAACATATTTAAATATTAATTTATATATAGTATGCACGATATATGAACTCAACATACCAAGCGAATTTAAAATACATATACATATGCACACACACACACTGTCACGTTTGCATGCATGCTTACCTGCCACTTTCGGCGGCAACCTTGTAACTTCCTTTATAATTAATTTATTTTTGGCTGTTGCACGTTTAATCCACAAACACACATACATGCGCACACAAACCATATGAACATAAATATTCATAAGTATGCAGTTAAATACTCATGCATGTGTGTGTGTGTGTAAGTGTGGCTGGTAGTCGGTTGGTTTATAAGCACTTTACGCGCACAGCTTTTCTGTAAATGCTTTAAGCTCATTAAAAATGCACAGTTCAGTGGAGCATTAACTGGCCAAAAATTATGAGAAAAGGCAAGATAACGTATTAATGAAAATATGGCAACACTTTGCATATGTAAGCGTGCTTATATGTGCTTTTAAGTGAGCGAGACGCTGCAGTGGCGCGCAGACAAGCGCCACGTATGGATTTTAATAAATATTGTGGTTGCTGTTGTTGTTGTTTTTGTTGTTGCTGCAGCTGCCGACACTATGGTCAAAATTAGTCATGAACAATGTGCTTTAAGTAGTGGTAAATGGCCGCACACATGCACATGCCGCTTGTGGCGCTTAAATATGAAATTAATGACAGACAGCGGCAGCCACCTAAGGCAACAACAACAACAAGAATTATGTGTTATACACCTTTTCCACGCTTGCGTGTCTGCACTGCCTGGTAACTGGTAAGCATGGAAATCGCTGTGCGTTTTTCTTTTTGTTTTTGTTGTGCTGGTGCCAAGCAGTGAATGACCGGAAGTTGTTTTTGTCTTATTTGTTTTGCAAAATGTTTTGTTGTTTTGCAAAGAAATTATAATTTTGCGAAATTTCGCTTTACTATAGGTAATTTTGGGTTATTCACGGTTAAATCAATTAAATTAAATTTTCAACACCTTGAAAGCTTTTAATGACTTCCGTTGACGTTGCGTGCAAATAATTTGCAGACACCTTGCGGCACGTAGAATGGCTGCGCAGAAGAGCGTCAAGGCCCGCTAAAGGTGAGTGATTATTAAGCAAAAAATTTGAACGAAAAAATTGAAAGTTCAAGTGAAGCAGAACGCGCTTCGTTCCACAAAAAAGTACTGAAATATCTAAAACAAGACAAAGCAGAGTCACGATTTTTGAGATATAATGAGCTATCAACAGCGTTTCTTCCACTCGTTCTTCCTTTTCGCTGTTTGGAGCCAATTGGAGATTCCAAGTGTAGTCCAAGTCCTTCTCCAGGAGGTCTTTTCAGCGGAGTGGAAGTCTTTCCTTTTCTTTGGTTACCCCGACAGGTTCTGCGACAAATTCTCTCACATGTGGAGTCTTTTCATCCATTCGGACGACATGTTCTAGCCAGTGTAGCCGCTGTCCCTTCATTCATATAGCAAGACAGGGATGGTGAGTAACATGTAGAATTTGGTCTTTGTTCATCCAGAGAGGACTTTTCTTCTCAATTACCTGTAGCACCTGTTAGCAAGAATTTTTCTGTGTTGGATTTAATGCTGGTTCCAAGATTGGCGAACTTATCTACGACTTCAAAGTAATGACTGTCCACAGTGACCTGGCAGCCAAGATGCGATTGCAACGACGGGTTTGTTTGATGACAGGAGGTATTTCGTCTTGCCTTCGTTCACTACCAGACCCATTTGTTTTGCTTTTTTTTCCAGTTGGGAGATCATGGTGGATCATCGGTGTATGCCAGCAGCTGTATACTTTTATAGAAGATTGTGCCTTCTCTATTCAAATCAGCTCGAATTATTTTCTTCAGTAGTAGATTGAGTTACATAATAGGTAGTCGCTTTGTCTGAAACCTCGTTTAATATCAAACGGCTCGAAGAGCTCATTCCCGATCCTGTCGAAGCTCAACGTCCGTCAGCCATATCAGTTTTGCGGGGAAACCACATTCAGGCATCGCGACATAAAGGCAGCTCATTTTCATGCTTTCAAAAGCAGTTTTCAAATCGTTGAAAAGGTCTGAGTCGATCCTCTTTTCATGTGTCTCTTCCAAGACTTGGCGTATGGTGAATTTCTGTCAGTTCTTGATTTTCTAAGCCTGATAAGGTACAATCAGTTTGTTAACGGTGGGCTTGAATCTTTCATACAATACGCTCGATAGAACCTTAAACGCGCTGTTGAGGAGACTTATCCCACGGTAGTTGGCGCAAGTTGTGGGGTCTCCCTTTTTGCGGATTGGGCAGAGCAAACTTAAATTCCAATCGCTGGGCATGCTTTCGTCCGACCACATTTTACAAAGAAGTTGATGCATACTCCTTATCAGTTCCTCCCCGCCGTGTTTGCATAATTGCTATTCGAACTGCTTCATGGTCGGGTCGATTGGGGAATGGGGTTCGCCTTTTCCTGGCGTTGTGCTTTTAATAATACTCGGTTACTAGATCACCTTTGTGGGTTCTACAAAAGAATGCTCCGGTCTTGATACCTTCTGTTAGTCGCCGCATTTTTTCTATTTGCAAATGCGTCTCGCTTCCCTCTGCAACTCTCGTTATTTACCCCATCTCGCACGTGTTGTGGTCTATCGTAGCGTTGCGAGGTAAGCAGTCTGCTTTTTCTCCGCTGTACGACGAAGAGGTAACAAGCTGTTGTGTTGCTTTTTCCGAAAACCAATGGTTTCGGTTGCAGCTGTACGTAAGGAGCTTGAAATGCCGTCCCACAGTTCCCTTATACCGAGTTGTTGGCGAGTGCTTTCAAGGAGCAGAAGTGCAAGTCGAGTAGACAAACCCTCGGCTGTCTGTTGTGATTGCAGCTTCTCGACGCCGAACTTTCCTTGTGTTTGTTGACGTGCATTTTTTGCTGCACAGAGGCGGGTGCAAATCTTAGCTGCAACAAGATAGTGGTCCGAGTCGATGTTAGGACCTCGGAGTGTACTCACGTCTAGAACACTGGATACGTGTCTTCCGTCTATCACAACATGATCGATCTGGTTGGTGTCTTTTCGATCCGGAGACAGCCAGGTACATTTATAATTTTTTATATCCTGGAATCTAGTACTACAGAAGGCCAGATTTCGGGCACCGGCGAAATCGATTAGATGTTTCCTCATGAAGGCTGAATTTACCGACTGTTGAGCCAAAGATGCATTTCCTAAACCTAGCGCACAACCCTGGTATGGGTTGGTTCGCCTTCTCACTTTAACTCGCCTTCAAACAGATGTTCTTTGGCTACCCAGAGGATACTTGGTCTCTAAGACCAAAAGTCGTGAGCTGCATGAGCCATATGTAAAATAATCGCTTCTGGCGACTCCCAAGTGAATGACGATCAGAGAACTTTCCTCATTTCTGTGAACTTCCACACATGACTCCATCCTCCATTTGTTTTGTTTAGATACAAATAATATTCCATGGAATTGTCAAATTGAATAATTTTCACAGCAAAAAAAATTTAAAAGTTTCAGTTTGACAGCTTTATTCCAAGTGTGGCGTAAGTTGAAACAGGGTTGCCATCGATATTAAATTTTTTAAAACGTGAAATATAATTAAAAAGCAACAAAGTATGGAGTATGGCTACATGTATAATTATATGTCTTTCATTAAAATTGAAGCTGCCCTGACCAGACTCCAACTTAAGTACCCAACATCTCAATGTTGAAGCATCACATAGCATACTAACCAACGGTATAATTAATACGAAACAAATAATGTAAATAAATAAAAAATAACTTCAAGCAAAACCACTCAGCCACAAAAGGGCGTGCTTCGTGATTTGCCTGTGTGCTTTACGCTCGCCCGACAACATGTTCCATCATTAAGAGCTTGCTTTGCATACACACCTACCGTTAAGTGCGTTCCGTATGCTGGTGCCGGCTTAAGTGATTTGGTTGCGGTTCAGCCTCTTCGAGGAGGCTGTGATTTTGAAGGTCACACGCGCGCTCATGCAGAAACGCACACACTTGCATGTGAGTTAATGGATGAGAACACAAGCTTGTGAGGCACTGGGTAACCCTGTGGCCTTTGCAGTTAATATTACTTATTTATGTGTGTGCATGTATGTATGTATGTATGCGTATGTATAAACATTTATAAAGCGTTATTATATAATGATACTTGTAAATGCAGTTAAGCCATCAATATGACCTAGAGAAGTCACATTCTTTACAGTTATACGATTTCCTTCAGTGAGTATTCATATGTACAAGCTTATATACATAAATACAGTATACTATATACAATGAATGCAACTGGTTGAATTGGAATTTACTCAGGCTTTAATTTATAAAATGTTAACAAATGATTCCTGTGTGTGTGTATGCGTGTCTGTGATACTGATGCTGCTCTCAATCGTAATAAAAATATTTGTTGGTATGTGTGTTGGTACGGCTTATGAAAATTTTTTGTTTATGGTTTTCACATTTTAAATTATAATTGCATTAAGTTGAAATGCTTTTGTGGTGGAAAGCATATAACTCGTTGTTAGCTTTAATGAAAATGAGAATCGGTTAGCAGATTTAAGAAAAGAAAAATTTAATTGGCAACATTTTTCGGTTGCTCTTCATTAAATTAGTGTGCTTTTAATGCTTCACATAATTGGAGGTATTTCATGAGGCTTGGAAACTGATTATATATTCGCGGATCTTATTATATTTTCATTCAAATCGCAAAAACTGGTTGTGAAGATAATTACTAGAGTCAACAAAAGTGATTGATCTATGATAGAAAACAAGCTTTACTTATAGAAACTTGATTTTGATCGTTCGGGCAGCTATATGCCTTAGTGGTCCGATAGCGATGCAGCTGCTTGGGAAGAAAAGGATGTGTATACTATACAATTTCAGTATCCCATTTCAAAACCTGAGGGACTAGTTCACATTTACCATATACATACATATAAGATTGTCAAATATCTTCCTTCCGCTTTTTTGCTCTTTATTCAATGCTGTATAAAAAGTGTTACTGTGGTTCGAATTTAGTTCAAATATGCGCCGTTTCATTCGATAATCTACATTTCAATCTTGACGGCAACTTTATTAGCCCCCCCTCGCAGAAATCCCCCTCCTTATTTGCGAAGAACTCGGACAGCCACTTTTCACAAGCCTCTTTTGACTTCAACTTTACACCAACAAGGGCGTTTGCCATGGACAGGAACAGGTGGTAATCACTTAGCGCTATGTCCGGGCTATATGGTGGATGCGATAGAACCTCCCATCCGAGCTCCCGTAGTTTCTAACGAGTCATCTACGAAGTGTGTAGTCTGGCGTTGTCTTGGTGGAACACTACACCCTTCCTGTTGGTCAATTCTGGACGTTTCTGGTCTATCGCCAGCTTCAAGCGGTCCAGTTGTTCGCAGTAGATGGTAGAATTAAGCGTCTGGCCATGTGGGAGCAGCTCGTAGTGGATGATTCCCTTCCAATCCCACCAAACATACAGTAAACCTTCCTGGCCGTTAATCCCAGCCTTCGACTACGACCGTTTTTGCTTGATATTGTCATATGAGAGCCATTTTTCTTCGCTAGTCACCATCCATTTCATGGAAAAAATCGTTAGATAAATTTTTCGCTTCATAAACAAAGAGCTAGGTTAGGTTAAAAATGTTGATCCTAAGAAGCATCTCACTTGGATAGCATAGAACGCTGGTAACTTGTGGTACCAACAAATAGTTGCTGAATATATAATAATTGACTTTATGGTGATCAAACTTCACACTAACAAAGAAAAATTGTTTACCAATCAACATTTTTTATGGAATCGTTTTGCTCACACAGTGTAAATGGAAAACTTTGATCATATGGTACTCGTATGATAGTACAGTATACAGTATAGTATAGCTTTACCAAATTCCCGGCCTCTGCTTCAAAGAAAAATTTTCGAAGCGATACTACTTTAAGGCGCGTCCATTCTTCATAATTTTAAAATTCTTAATTTATTCTTTAAAATCTACGTCGTACCTTTCAAAGTAATTCCCCTTGGTCCCAATAAACTGACGTTTTGCTCTGTGGGCTCCTGAACAGTTCCAACAAGATCCGACGTTTTCAAGCCAAGTTTTGTTCAGCAATGAGGTCCATTTCTGGCTCAAAGGGTATGAAAAAAAGCAAAATTGCCGCATTTCGCAATCTGAAGAGACTCAAGAGCTATCGAGTGGCCGGTGGAATCATTGCTCCATATGTCTTCATAAATGACGCCGGAAGGAACATAATTGTCGATGGCGACCGTTATAGCGCCATGATAACCGACCTCAGCCTTTACTAAGAAATTTTTCCTCTAGTCATTATAGCGCAACGTCCTGACGCTGGTGATTGATATAGTTTATTTCAAGAAGGAAGGTGCTAGTAGTCTTTTTGAGATACATTTTTCCTTTTTACAATTAAAGAAGAGCTAATTGTGCAAAGCATAAAGCCTGATCTGCCGCTGTCTGATAACGATACTTCTGGATCAAACCAAACAAGATTAGATCGCCGAAATACCGATCCTCTGGGGCGGTAAAAAGAAACCGGATCCATTCCGGTAACATAAACCAACCCCATAAAAGAAGAAGACTAAGTGTGTGTACCAACTACGGCGGCGCCGACCTAAAGCTGCATGAGCCGAAAAGGCGTTTCTGGCTCAGTAGAAGAGGAACTCAGTTTTATGTCACCGACGGACGACGCACGCTTCAGCTAGTTATGAGAGTATGATAATTATGTATTATATATAGACTCCTTCAAATGTTGTCTCGCTCATTTGGCTTCCGATTGAATTTGTAAAGCCTGAAGCTCTTCGAAATACGGTTCTGTTAGTCAAAGAGTACCGATTTTATCTCATTGATGAGGGGTTTTGTGAAATGTTGTTAATATTGTTATATGCGGTTGTGCTACTTGGAATGTTGCACTTAAATTATTCACTTACAATATTGCATAATATTATCTCGAAAACTATGCGCTGTGACTAACTACTCGTGTGAGTCATTGCAATAAATTTGTTGTCCGGCTTGGATCTAAGATTTTCTTTGCATTTCATTAATTTGTCTAGTCGCGCCGGTTTTAGATTAATTTCACGAAGAAAGGCATTTCCTGCAAAAAATGTACGGTACAAAAGCATACAAAACTGAAAAAGCGAGGGTGAAAATGTTACATGTGTCGGATGCCACGATTTATCAGGCATGACGTGGCATGCACCTGTTTGTTGCAAATGTTACAATTTCATTAAAAAACTGACAACAACTTTACTTAACAATAAAGTAAAAGCAAATAAAATGAAATAATTAAAAGGCGCACAACAACATCAACGAAACTATGCCGCAAGGACGGATTTGTGTGTGAATATGTAAATGTTGGCAGCGCTTGGGTGTGTTAGCAGCGGTGTGGCACATTATAATGTTGTGGTGTTGAGCGCATGCCACATTGCGGTTTCGTTCAAGCAGCGATGAAATCAGCAAACTCAAATATGCACACGTCTTCATATGTATATGTACATATGTATATGTGGAAAGTATGTCCCGGCAGCAGAGGCGCTGTTTGACTGCTTTTTGTTGCTGTTGATTTGGCCGCACACTCAACTGATTTCCTGGTGTGGCATGCAAAGTGTTGCTTTGTTTTTTATGCTATATTATAATACTATACATATATGTATGTATGCATACGTACACATGTATGTACATGCGTGTAAGCTGCAACATGTAATGGGTGTTGGCCTCTGACAATCGCTTAATGTCAGATTTGTTGAGCGAAACGTGGGAATCGTGCTAACAGGCGTGGAGATGCATTTGTTTATGAACGTACAGAACATTTTTCGCGAAGTTTAAATACAGTTAATATTTATCGATTAATATCAGTTAATAGTTACCGATAAATATATCGACTATAACAATAATCGATTAATCTATCGACTACAACAATAATCGTTAATTTATTACAACAATAATCGTTAATTTATTATATCGATAATCGATTAATCTATCGACTACAACAATAATCGTTAATTCAATATAACAATAATCGATTATTCTATCGACTTTAGCAATAATAGATAATATTATCTATCGGAAGTTTGGATATTTTTTTCGATATTTGGTCTAGTTACCATACAATACACCTTTTTCTTTCAGTTGGAATATCTAGTGCTCTCGAAGCTTAAGCAAAGCTTAAGCACGCAAAAGAAGTACGAGTTTTAATTAAAGTATAAGGAAATATGCTTTGTATGAAAAGTATGAATTTAGTATTTTCATCCGAATTAGATACGAGAGCCGAGAAAAGTACAGTAGTGTTTCCGCTAGAACACAACATGAAGTTCGTATATCCTGGAGGTTGTAGTTTCAGTGACCACTAAAATTTTTTTAATCTCCCGTTAGATAATCTCTCAAATCCTTGATTTTGTAAAGTATCTATTTACAAATCATGATCGCTTCTTACAATGCTGCTTTAATACATACAATCTTCTGCTTTAATACATACTATGAAATCTAATATTTTACTTTCACCCTCATATTCAACCCTGAATATATCGCCAATTATCGATATCAATTAAAATAATCGATGCTTAATTCATTGTTTATACTCAGCACTGGTGTAAAGAATGCACATAAAAACGCTTCTGTGAAAATTGTCATTCACACGCGTCGAATTCGCGATCTGACAATGACTCATTGAATTCAAGTTCTCGATTAATTTGCAGACAATTATGTGAGATTTTTCCCGCGCTCGCTTCATTGACTATAAATATGTTTGTATGCATGTCTGTGTGTGTGAATTCGCAGACGTGTTTCGCTTCACATCTTCGCGCGCTTCGCTCAAGGTGAACTCAATCGCAGAAATTACACAATTCGCACAACTTGTAATATGACTGACTCACCCTCCACCGCTGCCTTTGCACCTCATCAATACTTACTTTTAAGTTTCGTAATGAGTAAGTCACGTTTCGCTTTTTTTATACCGGTTTATTGCTTCACATTTCGGTATACTTTGTAGTTGGTGACGGACTTTTATTTTACTCTGGGGTAAGGTTGGGAAATTTGAAATTAAAATAAACAAGTTTTGATGGATTTAGCTTGTTGCATCAGTTTTTAAGGTTTCCGAAAAGTTGTGTTTTTTAGTTGAGTTATTTTTCGCTTCAAAGAAATTTCAAATAATTTTTCTTGAGTTAAATTTTATATATGCGTCAATCTTTCAAGCTTTACTAAGGCAATATACGTGACAACTTTCTTCCAAAACTGGTCCTTCTTCTTCTTTACTTACGAAGACGCAGCGCGGTTACAGCTGACTTAACAACAATCCTTCATCTAAGTGCAGCCAGGTCATTCTCTAACTGAGTAGACGTCTATCTCTCCTGGTGCTTCCCCGGGCCGGGGTTTGGGCGGGAATGATAAGGAACTTGTTGAATTTGGTCTTTGTTCATCGAGAGAGTGCTTTACTTCTTCATGCGTTGGATTTCGAGGCCGACGTTATTGTTGGTGTTAATGCTAGTTCCAAGATATACGAAATTATCTACGACTTCGAAGTAATGACTATCAACAGTGTCATGAAAGCCTAGTCGCTATTGCGACGACTGTTTGTTTGATGTCAGGAGATATTTCGTCTTGCCCTCGGTCCCTGCCAGACCCATTTGCTTTACTTCCTTGTCCCGTCTGGAGAAAGCAGAACTAACAGCGCGGGTGTTGAGGCCGATGATATCAATAAAAGATTGTACCTGCTCCGACTAAGTTCTGCAGCTCGAATAATTTTCTTCAGCAGTAGGTTGAAGAAGTCGCACGATAGAGAGTTGCCTTGTGTGAAACCTCGTTTGGTATCGACTGGATCGAAGAGGTCCTTCCCGATCCTGACGGAGCTTTTGGTCTTGCTCAACGTCAGTTTACGCAGCCGTATTAGTTTTGCGGGGATACCAAATTCAGACATCACGGCATAAAAGCAGCTACTTTTCGCGCTGTGAAAGCTGCTTTAAAATCGACGAAGAGGTGGTGTATGTCGATTCTCCTTTCACGGGTCTCTTTCAAGATTTGGCGCATGGTGAATATCAGGTCGGTTGTTGATTTGCCAGGTCTAAAGCCACACTGATAAGGTCCAATCAGTTTGTTGACGGTGGACTTTAATATTTCACACAATACGCTCGATAAGACCTTATATGCGATATTGAGAAGGGGTAATCTCTCGTTAGTTGGCGCTGATTGTGGGGTCTCCCTTTTTGTGGATTGGGCAGAGCACACTTAAATTCCAATCGTTGGACATGCTTTCGTCCGACCATACTTTATAAAGAAGCTGATGCATGCCCCTTATCAGTTCTTCGCCGCCGTGTTTGAATGGCTCGGCCGGCAACCCATCGGCCTCACTCGCTTTGTTGTTCTTCAGACGCGTAATTGCTATTTGAACTTATCATGGTTGATCAATGGAACGTCTACTCCATCGTTATCGATTGGGGAATCGGGTTCGCCTTCTCCTGGCGTTGTGCTTTCACTTCCATTCAGCAGGCTAGAGAATTGTTCCCTCCATAATTTTAGTATGCCCTGGGCATCGGTTACTAGATCACCTCATAGGGTTCTACAAGAGTATGCTCCGGTCTTGAAACCTTCTGTAGTCGCCGGATTTTTTCGTAGAATTTTCGAGCATTACCCCTGTCGACCAGCTTATCAAGCTCTTCGCGCCCGCCTCATTTTGGTTTTTTGTGTGCAAATGCGTCTCGCTTACCTCTTCAACTTTCCATATCTATCCCATCCTGCACCTGATGTGGTTTGTATCGTTGCAAGGTAAGCTGTCTATTTTCTCTCCACTGTGACTTATTAACACTTGTCTTGTTAATATTTGCATCTTGTCACAAATGTATCTGTTCTCCATAAAAATTGGGTTGATTTGATTTCTGAACATTTTATGCGTCTTAAATTCTTACAAGTTGTTTTTGAAATATTGGATTGTTCAGCCTAGAAGATTCATAAGATTTGATGAAAAATTTCAAAAAAAGAACAATTTACTTTCAAAATCATATTTTTTTGAACAAAGTTGCTCATCACATTAGCTACAGTATCAACATTGAAGATGAGTATGAGAGCCTTGTACTCATTTAATTCCTCTTGTATAAGAGCTCGTGTGTTCGAGGACATTCACAAAGCCTTATCACTATTTAAATACTAAAAGCCATTCGAGCGTAAACTGTGGCGTGAAATTACTTGCACTTTCTTTTAATTTGCACTCCAGTGTTTTCAAAATTTTTATTGCATCGCAAATGGGCGATTTTTGGATAAGCGGATGGTAACCGACGTACGGGGTATTGGGCTATAAAAATGCGTGCTCTCGTATAAAGTGTGAATGAGTGGAGGTTAGCAGATACTTACCTACTTACTTAAGTTTTATGATAAAATGTATTGAGAATTATCTACACAAGCAATATATATAAATACAAGAGCTCACATATATCTATAAGGAACCACACCCAAAGAAGTTTATGGCTTTACAGTTACACGTGTTATCTGTAGCAGATATAAAGGCTGTGCTTGTATGTGTCGACACACTTGTTGTTGTGTTGTTGTTGCCTGTTTACACGCATTTTGCATTCATTTTAAATGTTGCATAAATGTACCGTTACGCGGCAACATTTTACGACAGTCTGACAAAAGCGGCTTGGCAGCGCGCGATCCGCAGCGCAGAGCAACAGCTTCGTGCTAACTGTTTGCCAACATGAATATTAATTTGCGCTTACATTTATTGCAACAACAACACACACACACGTACAAATATATGTAGGTATATTTAAACACTCGTAGTTGTATGTATGTGTTGTGTTGCACT
Organism: Bactrocera dorsalis; assembly: GCF_023373825.1. Taxonomy (NCBI): domain Eukaryota; kingdom Metazoa; phylum Arthropoda; class Insecta; order Diptera; family Tephritidae; genus Bactrocera; species Bactrocera dorsalis. Next base: position 59,199,653 of record NC_064306.1, on the reverse strand, counting down.
GAAAACTTTCGTTAAGCATGCACTTACCTACACAGCGTCAGGTGTACACTTGAGTGTATATGTGTGCCTGTGCGCGCGAAATTGTTGTTTGCCAGCAGCGGCGCACATGTTGCAGGCAACAAAGCGTAAAGTGTTAATCATCAAGAAATTTCGCATGAACACCGTCGTCAGCCAACACCTTTTGCGGAGAGTCCACCAACACGCCCCAGCCCCCGTCAAGCACTCACTCACAGTGTCCTTCAAACACTCGAAAACAAAAACAATTTTGCGGCGCGTGAAACTGTCGCTTGACAAGTAGATACGCGCACGTAACTGTTTGTGGAATAAAAAGTTATAAGTACCCTGTAGGAAAATGAGAACTAGGTGGGATAGTTTTGTTTTTTAAATGTGGTCCTCTGGCTCTACGACTCAATAGTGAAGCCCATTAAGTTCTATGAAGTCTTTATGTAGTGGAGGGCTCTAGAAAAGACCACACTTGCAATGAAATCCAGATCACTTGGATCATGGAGTCGCCAAACCGAACTCTGGCGGCTTCTTCTCTACCCATATACTGGCGAGGGAGTTGTGGGCCGTTGGAGGAGAGAGACAAAGAGTTTCTTCACGGATGGGTCAAAGATGGGGGGTAGGTTGGTGGTGGAGGGGTTTACTGTCAGGAGCTCTCTATCAATTCCAGTCTCAGATTTAATGACTGTTGTAATGTCTTCCAAGCCGAGGTTTTAATCATTAAAGTACCAGTAGATTTACTGCGCCAGAGTGCAACTTCATTCAGAGAAGGGACTCAGATATCAGGTCGATGATAATAACCTTGAACTCATTAACAGTGTGCACAGGGCTGGTCAAATAATGCCTAACCTTGCTATCAAAAGCGTCGACTGTCTTTGTGATAATATTGGTATGACTGCCGGGCCATTGAGGAATAATCGCAGGAAATTGTAAAGCTGATGAGCTAGCAAGCATAGGCACCTGTGGTCCTGTATTCTTTTGTGTTATACTCCTAGGCAGTTGGCCTTTGCTTAAGCTTGGTTGGACCACCATCGGTACTTGCGCTTTCGCAAAAGTCTTTTGGCCCAAGATCGATCGCAATAGATCTGGAGATCTCTTTGTCCTAAGTAAGGGACTCCCTGGTTTTGGGGCTTTTAACAGGCTATTGCTTTATTGGCGTCCATGCTGTAAGGCTGGGAATCTTATTGGACGCCATCTGCAGAAGCTGTATGGAAGAAGATGAGGTGGAAATAACTCAATACTTTCTTTTTGAGCGTTTCGGAGGTCAATACTTAAGCACTTGGAAGCGCATACATAAAGACATTCCACTGAGTTGGCGGTTCGAACACAGGAGTTCGTCCTTTCTATGGCTTCACAGAGAACTAGATCTAACCTAACCTAACCTAACCTATAACTCTGAAAACATACTTCTCTAGTTTCGACCCTTAAATAAGGTAACAGACAGAAGTTATCTTCCGGTAAATCGCGTTCTGCATTAATCAGTTTCAATAATTGTTGCTTAGCACTCAAAAGCCGATTGAACTATGCATTTCCTATAGGGCAGTTGTAAGTGCGCCTCTATTTGTGGGACGCTCGCTCGTTATTGGTGTCACTGCGGTTACACGCACACACACCCATTCATGAGTGCTTATATTTGAAATTAAATATTTTTGTATTTGTGAATATTTCTATCAACTTTTGCGGGCTCTCAAATGTAAGGTATTTACATATACCCTCATTCGTGCCATTCATAGGGGTATCAGCGTGCTTGCGCTGATTTACTTTTTTCGCTCACTGCTCGCTCCTCCCACTCACAATCGAAATTAGCGCAACTCAGTTATTTAATTGACACTCATCAAGTTGTGTTGACACACTTTTCATTCAATTTCTATTTCTTTTTTGTTGGAAAATCACAGTTTCAGTCAATTAGCACACGTACTTTGGAAAGCAAAAAAAGAAAAAAAAAACAGTTATTTATTTAATTTCGAGTGAAAAGTATCTAACGTGAAAGCATTCGGTTGGAGTGCACTTCTGCATTAGAATGTGTGGCCTATAAGCAAATAGCATAAATAAAACTATTTTTTTTGATTTAGTTACCGAGTGTTTTTTTCACACACACTTAGTTGCTTAAAATGTGAAAAGTTTTTATTTTGAAAAACTAATTCCTAAAAGCTTTTGAGTGGCTCGAGTGTATTTTTTGTCCTCAAAAGCATTTTTTTGTCTTCCGATTTTGTTTGAGTAAAGCAAAATTTTCACATATTCCAAGTACTTAACAAATACTTATGGACTTACTTTGTGAAGTGAAGTATTTGAGTGAAATTAATTTGGCAAATTTTCTGCTATTAGCGCCTTTTAATTAGTCGAGGAGCGTAATTAGGTTAAGAGGCTTTCTTTGGAAGCTATTATTTAGATTTTTTGTTTCTTATTTACAAGTAGTTACCTCTTAAAGACGCTTTTGAAACTATTTCTTTAATAGAATAATAAAATTCTTTATATTTCTTTTGCTATAGAAAAAGTTTATCATTTCATTCTTGAGTTGATGAAAGTAGGCATTCATCGCTGTGAAGATATCTGACAGCACTTGAAGATTTTGTATGCAGAAATAGAAAATATGCCCTCAACTCATAAAAAAAGATAACTATTCTATGAAATACGAGGGCTGCTATATATATTTCTGGCGTAATAATGAAAATAGGCATATTTATTAACGAAAATGGTTTTTTTTTTCGTTGGACTTGGCTCATCTTGGAAGACCCACACGGTCGATTGCTGTTCTGTTTCGGGCTCATACACATAGATCCATGATTCGTCACCTGTGACGATCTTATAAACGTCTTTTGAAGCACCGCGATCGTATTTTTTCAGCATTTCTTTACACCAATACACAAGAGCCTTTTTTTGAGCGATTGTCAAATGTGCGGGATCCAACGAGAACAAACCTTTTTACGGACAGGTGTTCATGCAATATCGAATGTATGCTGGTGGGAGAAATGCATAGGCATGTCTCTATCTGAAGGTATGTTACATGACGGTCTTGCATTATCAGTTCACGTACGGCATCGATGATTTCTGGCACAACTGCTGTTTTTGGACGACCTTCGCGGAATTTGGTGTTTGAGCGAGCGTCGGCCACGATTGAATTCGTTGTACCAGTTTTTCACAGTGCTATAGGATGGTGCTTCATAGCCATACAAAGATTTTAGTTCATCGATGCACTCTTGTCGTGAAAAATGATCGCACGAAAATGTTCGGGAGTTAATTCCATTTTTTGGCCGAGATGAATTTTTTAATTCCCTATAAATAAAACAATTCACGATTAAATGACAAAACGTTCTGAGTGATGTTATGCTAAAAAATGTCAAACTTTCCAATGGAAATGTCAGATTGCACCTGGCAACACTTAGTGTTGCCTAGTCCAGAAATATATATAGCAACCTACGTATTTGATCCACTTTTCGTCTCCTGTTACAATTCGCTGCAGAATTAGTGCGACTTAATTTCGTTTCTGCCAAGAATCGCAGATATTAATTCGGTCCATTAAATTTTTCACAGACAATATATGTGGTGCTCAAACATCGAGCTTCTTTTTGTAGCCAGTTTTTTGAAATGGTTCAAAACCGTTTGATGATGAATGTGAGCGATGTCATGGCTGCTCATGTGACGGTCTTGGTCAATCTTTTCCATAATTTCATCGACTTTTTCAACGATAGATCGACCAGAGCGAGGTACATCTTTCACATCAAAATTTACAGAACGAAAGTGAGCGAATCATTGCTCTGCTACACGAATAGATACAGCATCGTCTGGTCTTAATCTTGCCTGTACCAACAAGCTGTACCTTCTTACTATTAAAATTTTAAAGGATTGGGTTTATGATTGGATTATATGACCAAAGTGAATGTTTGGATTATTTCCTTGATAAAAAGCGATTATTTTCTAGATCTTATTACTATTATTGGATTATTTTAATGTCCATCCAATGCAATACCAGCGCTATTTACACAGTGAAGAGCTTGTAAAAAACTTTACCAATTAAGTGGCTTTTCAAAGCCCTCACAGTGACTTCCTAATAAAAATACAGCTAAAGCACCAACAACCACTCGCAATTACTTTGTGGCAGTCACTACAAATGATATTAGCTTTGCAACTTCCTGTAACCAACTCCAGCAGTTTGCAACTGACCACACTTTGCCAACACACTGCCGTGTCAGTTAGAGTTTGGCTGCCGCTCCAAAGTCGTAGGTGAAACCCATTCACGTCTGTGATAAGTTCATAATTTGGCCTGGAACTTTAAGTAGACAGGAGGGCGAAGAGCACCTACCTACACACATCAAGATAGAAGATGCAAAAGTGAGAAGTGTCATGGTCAAACTGACAGTTAGAACTGGCGTTAGAACGCTTTGAGGGGAAAGAGAGGCGGTCAGCTAGCGCCAGAATAAGTAGATACGAATTAAAAGGTAAAAATGAGCGAAAGAGTGAAACTAAACCTGTAATTTTGCGCCAACTGACTACCTGAGGCAAAAACACAAATATCTCATTTACTAACAAACTGTAGATTTTGTTGCACATATACACTCTTCTAGAGTCCAAGAGTGGCAGTCAGTTTAGTGTTGGTTTATTATTTGCACTTTGACCTCATTTAAGTCAAAAGGACAAACTTTTGTCTCTAAACTCTAATATGCACAACAGTTAAAAAGGACGTGGCTTCCTGTCAGAACACAGGCATGAGCGTAGCGGAGAGCGAGCGCAAGTGAGAGAGACTTAGAGATAGCGCTGCTATATTCTGAATGCTGGTTTGGTACAACACTCAAATGTTGCATATTAAAATAATGATATAACTATATAGTTGAAGTTTTCAAAAACTGGTATGTCGGTGTGCGTGTGTGGCAAGTTTGGCAATTGCAGCAGAAGTAATTGCTGTGCGTTGCGCCACGCGTCAAACTGTCGTGCTGTGGAATCTTTGTCTTCGCTCAGATGCAATCGCAGCAAACTTTTGTGTTGTCAAAAATTGAACTTTTCAATGAACACAAATACTAGTGCATCCGCACACACATACATACAAACATATATGTATGTAATAAGTTGCTTGCTAGTGCAGTTGCCATGACTTTTGTGACTGTAGCACAGTTTTAGGCGCATGACAGCAAGTTTCGCATTTTGCAATTTGCATTTTAGATTTTCATTTTCGATTACATAAAATGCAAATTTTTGGTAATTTTCTTGTAGTTGTGAAGTTTGAAAAGTTTATTAAAAAAAAAAAAAAGAAATTTAAAAGAAAATATTTTTTTTAATTCAAAAATAGTTAAAGACTGGAAGCATAGTATATATCTACGGCAGGAATATGAAAAATATGTAGTTTAGTTTTCACTAAATAGTATCAGGAGGTCAATTGCGGACCTTTCTGATAATATTTAGTGATGTCTTAACGCTGCTAAGCGAATATCCAACTGAGCATTGAGAATATTTTTATTTGCATTGAGAATATTTATATTTTAATTGAGAACATTTATATTTGAAAGTTTTTTTAGGGGTGTTGCCACCTTTTTTAATTAATTTTTTTTTATTTATTAAATGAAACCCATAAGTATACGAGTCGTAGAAGTATCCACAAAACAGGGTTGCCAGCTATTTAAAGGTTTTTTTGGAACTAAATTTATAAAATAAATGAAATATTACAAAATCTACGTAACGTACATTTTTTTGTGGAGTGTTGCCACCTTTTCTAATATTTTTTTTTTAATTTCTAAAAAAAAAACCAATAAGTATTGTATCCAAATAAAAGGTTTTAGGATAATAATTTTTAATGTGAAAAAATTTTTCAAAGGTTGCCAGCTAATTAAAATAAATTAAATATGACAAAATTTATGTAAAGCTTCAAAATTTGTTTGAAAAGTGTTGCCACCTTTTCGAATATTGTTTTTGATTTACGAAATAGATCAGACAGAATAGTAGACGTGTTTAAATAAAAGCTTTTACGATGCTAATTTTTATATTGGAAAAAAATTTTCAGAAAGGTTGCCAGCTAATTAAAACTTTTTTGGAACTAAATTTATAAAATAAATGAATTATTACAAAATTTACGTAACGTTTAGGACGTTTAGTAATTATTTTAGGTATATTTTGGGAGAAAGGTTACCATCTGGTTGAAAATTTTAAAGTAATAAAGAAAAAATATTTATAATACAAGTAAATTGTAACTACATGTGCAGCAAAGTAGTAATTTAAAATATTTTGAGTTGGATATTAAATAAAATTTTAGAGAAAAAGATGCCACTTGTTTAAAAAATTGAAAATTACATATATTATTAATAACACAAATAAATATTGAAAATATGTATCTATGTATGTTTCAAGTTTAAAATTTTAAAATTTTACGCTTGATGAAATTTTTTGTAAGAGTTGCCACATGTTTAATTTGTTTCCATAAATTTCAAAATAAATACATACTCATAAAAATAATGTCAGGCTAGGCGATTTCAAAGATTTATAATTAAAATTGTTTCATGGAAGAGTTGCCATCTATTATTTTTTTTAATAAAACGGTTAAATAAAATAAAAATGGTATCATAAATTTTAAGCTAACAGGACTTTTGAAAGGCGGAAAGTATTATAAAAAAATTAATTTAATTAATTAATTAATAAAAAAATAATTAATTTAATAAAAAGATTAAAAAATTAAATTAATTTTTTTTAAAGATGCCACCTATTAAATTTATTTATTTTATCAGCTTATGTCACACAATATTTGCATTAAATAAAATCTATTTGAGAAATTTTATAAGTAAATATAATTGCTTTCGGCAGGAATTAATTAAATATATTTCAGAGGAGAGTTGCCATCTGTTAAATTTTTCTAATAAAACGTTCTAATTAAAAAAGAGGTAGTATAAATGTCAAACTAACAGTACTTACAAAAATTTAAAATTTTCTTTGAAGAGTTGCCATCTGTTTAAAATTTTAGAATAAATTAAATTTGTATAATAATGCGAATAGTACAATATTGCTTGAAAAAATGTATTTGAAACATTTTTTAAATAAACAGAATTTCTATGATAAAAATGGTAGTATAAGTGCTAAACCAACAGTTAAGAGTTGCCGTCTGTTAAAAATTTTTGAAGAAATTAAATTTATGTAATAATGTCAATAATAGAATATTGCTTGAAATAGCAGATATTTAGAAATTTTTTTAATAAACGGAATTACTTTAGCAGGATCAGCGCTTTAAAAGGCATATTTTGCAAAAGCGTTGCCACCTGTTAACTGTTTTTCATAAAACTTTTAAAATAAATAAAAATAGTGGCGTGAAGGTTAAATTAATAACGTTTATGAAATATAAAAAAAAAAATTGTGAAGAGTTGCCACCTGTTTAAAATTAAAAAAAGTTAAATTTATGGAAAAATGTCAATTTTACAACATTTTCTTAAAACAAAGGCTATTTGAGAAAGAAGTAAGTAAATATTATTATTCTCGGCAGGATCCGCTTCTAATAAATAAGTGGCCTTTCAGTTATTAAAAACGATTGAAAAAGCCTTGTATTTGTATTTATGTATAACTAAAAAAAAATGTATATTATTTATTCTAATTACTAAAGTTGATAAATTTTTTCTCTACTTTCAGGTAAGTGCAAATAATATCGTGAATTCCTACCATAAGTGCAATAGTAAGTATATATTAGTGAAAATCTCAAGTATAACTCGGCTATAATCGCGTAAGCCGTGTCTACGCCAGAAAGAAGAAGAATCTCAAGTATATTGTTGCAATCGTGCCTTATTTTGCAACTATAAACGCTTGCCATTATGTGAGTTGATAGTTATCTTAATAAATTTTCATGAATTATATATTGGATACTGGACTTGGTTTCAGCAAAATGCTCGTATTAGCAGTTTAGTTGCATAATAAATCCTTAGCTCAATGCAAATGCCATCGCGTTCACCACTTTCCGTTAATGATTTAAGCTGTAAGCAATCTAGCGCTTAAAAATTTAACACACCCTACGCGGCGAATGATTAACAAGTCTTTGCAGCAGTGTCCACACTATTAGCACCCACGGCGTATGAGTAATCGCCATTTGGTTAGTGGGTAGAGCATGCATGTTACGTATACGCCCCGACTAAGCGGCTTAAGTGCAATATGAGCACGTCTTGCTTTCGTACAAAACAGTGCTAAATAAATCAGCAGTAAAATGCAATAACAAACAACCGGCAACAACAATAAAAAGCTGGAAAATACTTAACAATTTCGAAACTATAAAACGAAATAGAATCAAAATAGAACGTTTAACAAGAAAAAGCATTGCTGTAGTCACCTTTATTTGGGGCGTGTGACGTCTACACTTAAGTGATTGGAGATAACAAATTGCTCACAACACGCATACACATACACTCATAGTAATTGCGAAAGCAGCGCACTTTCTTCGCTGGAAATAATAAGCAGATGGCAGTAAAAGCACGCCGAAGGGAGTGCCGCGTGCTCGTATTGTATTGACTGTCTGTCCGTCTGCCTGTGTAAAGCTTTTGTTGCAGGACAAGGAATTTTAAAAGCGTAAACAAGTGCATTAAAAATCAATGATGACAGTTTAAGCGTCTTCTTTTGTGTGCGCGCACAACAAAGGACTCGACGCGGCTCACACTCCTGCACCTCCACCAAACTTCGGCATGTGTGTGTGGCATGCAGCAGTAATAGTGAATTGTTGGGGAGTGCAGCAGAGCGTGGTAAATGACAAATAAAAGCTGTTGAGTGGGTGGCTGTGTGTGTGTGTGTCTGAAAAAATATTGACTGTCTGACATTTTGTGCATTTGCTGTAAACAAGTTAACACGATATGGCTAACAAAGTGTTGAATTTCGCGTGAGCAGATGCGCAACGCATTGCTGGCATTGTCTATGCTGTCCATGAGTGCCTACAAATGTCTGTTTGCCACCTTAGTCAGTAGTAAATGTTCCCCCATTGAAGTGTATGTGCTGAGCGCTAACAAAAGGCGACAATAAGCGGATGATGAATAGTAGTTGGAAAACTACAGTAACGGTAAATTTATATATGAACAGTTATACGTGTCTATAAAGTTAGAAATAAACGATTTTTTCATTTGTTTCCGCATAGTTTTATCTGTGAAATGATAGCAGTGTTCAAAACAACGGCAAGACAACAACTGTATTCTAAACGTCCTTTATGCCTTTGTTCCTACAGGGTTGCAATTTCATAGTTCTATGTGTGAAAATTCGCTTGCGACATATCGTGTTGTCTGGACATTGAGCAAACGTCGTTGAGGAAATGCTATTATGTTGCCAGCCATTATTATTTTTTAAGCTTTCTCACTCTCCCTCCACCTCCCTTGTCTTGCTGCTGGCCATTCATTCAACACTATTTCGGTTAGTTAGCGGTTATAATAGTTTAAATGGCTAATAAAAGTATGAGCCCTAAGTGATAAATGAGTCAATGTCGCGTGTTTGGACACAGAAGTAGCGTTATATGGAAAGCATTTTAGATGAGTCCGTTAATTTCTACTCGATTTATATATGTTGAGAAGGGGCAATAGATGTTTGCGCCTCTTTAGACTTTTTAGACAATACTTAATGATTAGTGTAGATTAAGTTTTACTGATCAGCAGTCACGCCACACATAGACCTGCTGGTGCTTAGTAATGCTAGATGGAGATGCAGTTTAAATTAAGCTGAAGTATTTGTCACACAGGAGTCAATGCTTTGTGGGAATCCTAAGAGCGACTTTATATCTAATTTTTATACTTCCTAAAGTCCTTTGAGCATGAGAGTTTTCCTTCGAGACCCTTGCAGATGATTTACGTGATTACTACCTTAAAGAATTTCATATCACCCCGATACTTTTGATTCTGACTACATTATAGAAAGTAATTTAGTTTTAAATAAAATAAATTGAAATGAAATACGACTTTTCTCATACTGTGGAGGTACTTTTTGAAGTGTCCGTGACCGGATAATAGTTATGTAGATTGTGTCAAAATCAACTTCCCCGAATTTACGGTTTGTCCTTAAGCTTAGATCTTTTCTTAGCCTGGCCGTCCATCCGCCGCGATTTTTATTCTCCCGTCTTTGTTGCCAAGTTGTTATTGGATCTTTCTTTATTCGTTCGATTGCGCTCTTATTATTACCGGATGTTTCCTTTAGTTTCCACGGCTTTTTCCTTTCATATGCCAGAAGAACATTTAGGCCAGTACCGCTTATAACTAATATTGCGTCGCCTGACACCGCTCGGGGGGCTGAACCAACTATGAGGGCTGCGGTGCGGTGCACTCTGGCCACTACCTTACGCCGGTTTTCCTTTTTAGGCACGTCTGCTAGATCTCAGCTCCGTATAATAAGACACTGATTGTCGTCGATTGTTTCATGGTTGGGACCTCCTATGTTGGCCATGAGTAGGTTCAGTTGGGAGGTGATCTTCGCTCAGAAGTTTTGTCTGGAATCCAGTCTTACACCTAGGTAGTTTATTGCTTTTTGTGTCCTAAGAATATCCCTAGTCGTTATTATGCATATCTCGGGGGATAAGTGTTTATTTGTTAGCAGTAGTAGCTCTTTTTTTTCCGAAGCGAGCTGAAGGTTGTGTGAGTGGAGCCAAGCTTGCGTCCGTATCATGACCTGATTAAGTTTCTTCGCGCTTCTTCTGTGTCTCTTGCTATAATTACTGCTGCAATGTCGTTCGCATAGCCACTTAAGTACGATTCGTCTGGTATTTTGAGTTTTAATATAGCGTCCTTGCTGATGTTCCACTAGCTTGGGCCTAGAATGGATCCTTGTGCTGCTCCGGACATGACCACTATCTGTCGTGATCTTTCTCTGGTTTGGTACAGCAGTTTTCGGTTGCTAAGGTAGCTCCGCACCACATCTATGAAGTAGTCGGAGATCTTAAAGCTTTTTTCGAAAGCGCCGATCATATCCATCCATCTAGCGCTGTTGTAGACGTTTCGGACATCTAAAATCGCCAGCGATATTATTTTTTTTTTATTTGCCATCTGCGCTGTGCGGCTTCTACACTTTCAATGACGCATTTTATAGCTCCTAGAGTCGATCTGCCGGGTCTAAAGCCATGTTGTATGTGGAAAAGTCCTCTAGCATTGTTAATAGCCACTTCAAGTCAGGGTTTAAGTAGCCTTTCATACAGCTTTCCCGCTATGTCAAGCATGCATAGTGAACGGTATGCTGATGACAAGTTGGGTTCTTCTTTTCCCATATTAATTAGCTCCAACCGTTGCTTTTTCCAGAGTTCAGGGAATATTCCGGGTTCGAGCCAGGCATTGTACATGTTCACAAGTACTGCCGGACGCTATGCAGAAATTCTTTTCGGGATTTTTCCTGGGATCCCATTCGGGCCGGGTGATTTGTTGGCCTAGAGCTGACCAGTGGCTACTTGCAGCTCTTCGAGAGTAAATTGGTGGATTTCCGGAGATCTTTGTGTGTGTTCTGGATCACTAGCCCTTTTTTCGTGCTTGAGGAAGAGTGCATTTACAATGCGATCCATTTTGGCAGCGTTTAAGTTAGGTGGCTTTGCTCTAGCGCCGAGTTCCTTCATTGCAATTTTATATCTGATAAAATAAAATAAAATAAAATAAAATAAAATAAAATGAAACGAAATGAAATGAAATAAAGTAAAATAAAATAAAATGAAACGAAATGAAATGAAATAAAGTAAAATAAAATAAAATAAAATAAAATAAAATAAAATAAAATAAAATAAAATAAAATAAAATAAAATAAAATAAAATAAAATAAAATAAAATAAAATAAAATAAAATAAAATAAAATAAAATAAAATGAAACGAAATGAAATGAAATAAAGTAAAATAAAATAAAATAAAATAAAATGAAATAAAATGAAATAAAATAAAATAAAATAAAATAAAATAAAATAAAATAAAATAAAATAAAATAAAATAAAATAAAATAAAATAAAATCAAATCAAATCAAATCAAATCAAATCAAATCAAATCAAATCAAATCAAATCAAATCAAATCAAATCAAATCAAATCAAATCAAATCAAATCAAATCAAATCAAATCAAATCAAATCAAATCAAATCAAATCAAATCAAATCAAATCAAATCAAATCAAATCAAATCAAATCAAATAAAATAAAATAAAATAAAATAAAATAAAACGAAATGAAATGAAATAAAATAAAATAAAATAAAATCAAATCAAATCAAATCAAATCAAATCAAATCAAATCAAATCAAATCAAATCAAATCAAATCAAATCAAATCAAATCAAATCAAATCAAATCAAATCAAATCAAATCAAATCAAATCAAATCAAATCAAATCAAATCAAATCAAATCAAATCAAATCAAATCAAATCAAATCAAATCAAATCAAATCAAATCAAATCAAATCAAATCAAATCAAATCAAATCAAATCAAATCAAATCAAATCAAATCAAATCAAATCAAATCAAATCAAATCAAATCAAATCAAATCAAATCAAATCAAATCAAATCAAATAAAATAAAATAAAATAAAATAAAATAAAATAAAATAAAATTAAATTAAATTAAATTAAATTATCTACTTTTCATATACTTTTTGCCAATACTACATGAAAGTGCGAAGTAGGCGTGTTTGTAGACCGATTTCACCCAATTTTTACACTGTGACATACTATAGAAAGGTTAAAATAGTATCATGCTTCAAATTTGGTAGAAATCCGTCGAGCAGATCCCGAGTTATGCGATCTCACCTAAAAGTAGACGGTCCGTCGTCCAATTTTCACCCGGGTTCCCTTAAGCCTTCTCATACCATTTCGGGTGTAAAATTTAGTATCTCTGTCGTATAGTTATTGATTTGTCGCCTTTTGAATAGTAGTTTAAAACAGTACCGTTATATGGGTTGTGGGCGGGGTCAACTTTCGATTTCATTAGTTAGCTAGTTCGTTAATTATCTTAAAATCTCGTTATTGGTATTTGCATGTGCGCTTCTCAAATAGAGTGTTGGCAGCGGTTCAATGAACTGTAACAGTCCCTGACGAAGCAAATGTGCTACGAAGACTAACATTTATTTTAATTAACATAAAATTTCCTGCCAGAAATACGAGCACACATTAATGGCTGCATGTGTGTGCGTGCGTATGCATAAAAGGAGCTACTTCCACAACAAGTCACAGACGAGACTAAACGAACGGATGTGGACAACAACTAAAGCTGAATTGCAGTAGCCACACACACACATATATACATATATGTATATATGCACACATACACTTAGAAACGTAGAAGAGGAAAGTAGAGGAGTACGGAGGCTGCTTGGGGCAACAAGTACTGCTGATGGCGCCACTTATTATTACTAGCTGCATAAGTAGTGCGTTGAGAGCCACATCAACAATTGAAAGTCAGGCGGGCAAAAACAACAAAACTAACTTTTGTCGCACAAAAACAAGAAAACAATAAAAAAGTATGATATGCAAAACTGAAAGCAAAGCAATAACAATAAACATTAAAATAGGGAAAATAGTTAGGACACAAATAAAGCAAAAACAAAAACGCAAGCGAAATAATACTCCAATAGTCAAGTCGAATGCACAAACAAACACTTACACGCACACACACACTTACACGTACAAAAGTTGAGCGCTGAAGACGAGTGGAGTGGTTGTGTTGTTGGTGGCGCATACAAGCGCTGGCAACGCATTGTGGCATGACGCAGCGCAAGTGGAGGCACTCAACGCCGTCGCAGGCAGAGACAAGATATGAGACGGGCGAGGTTGATGTGGGCGCAGGGTTGCAGAAAGTGTCATCCGATGCGCACGTCGCGTGTCTCAAGTGCATTACAACAAATTGGTCTGCACGAATGCCGGGCATGAAGAACTTTCCACACACACAAACGCACACAAAGTTACACGTACACTCGTATATACTAGCATTGATATGTGTGTGTGTGTGTGCTAGTAAACCAGAAGCGCCAACTTTTGCGGATGCAATTGCAAATGATATGCAAAGAGTCGCCAAAAGTGGCAGCGTTATTGAAGTGCCCCACACACTTACGTATGCCATATCCATGCTTAAGTAGTTAAGCGGGCCACGTTGGCGGGCGTTGGCTGTGTGGTGCGCAATAAATGACGCTGCTGGCTGCTTTGTTCACTCTTATGTTCACATTTTTGTACTTTGCATTGCAAAAGTGTGCGCGGCGCAGTTTTGTAAATTTCATTAAGCGAATTGTTGCATATTTTCGTGCGCTCGTATGATGGTGGTGGTGTTGGTGATGTGGCAGCTCTGTCATGGCAGACGTAAACAAATGACAATAGAATCGCAGCTGATTGCTGCTTTGCATTTTTCTGTTTTGTTTATGTTTTTGTTTTTGTAATTTTAGGGTTCTATTGGGAGCAAGTGACTATTCTTTCGTCGCAAATAGTATTCATTTGTTATACGAGTCAAAACAAAAATATAATATAAAAAAGTAGGAAATATACGTATTTTAGTAGTACATTACGGGAACATTCTAATACTCAAACGTTCATTCTAACGGTGCTGATGGTATGTCTAGAAATTATCATATTTGATAAAATTTCGCTACATTTTTCTTTCACTCTTCTTGGTGTGAAACATGCTTCAGCTAAGACACATACCCTATAAATAGAAAGCACAATATTCAGTCGAGTTTCTCTCTCAATTTATTTTTCTCTCCCCAGATTCTAATCCTTTCCCAGAAATTGCTATAATTAAATAAATTTAGCAACGTTTTGATCTGAATGGTGTGCAACAATGCTTAAGCGAAGACACATACCCGTTACATAAAGAGTGCAATCGAATTTCTCTCTCTCTCTCTCTGCCGCTCATCATGTTCATTATTCTTCATTTTACACGAAATATCCTTTAATTGTTTTAATTCATTACTTTCAATTATACATCTTTTTAATAGAGCTGTTGAGAAAGGCTCATGTAAATTTGACATCCCGAGGGTAAAGTTTAATAAATACAAATTTTTGTGCAAGAAGAAAACGCTATACGCTTTTAAATATTTCTTATCCTCAAGTTGAACTTGAGTCCTTAAAAACTTTATGTTTATCTGACAGATTTCAGGATTTGAAGATTTTGGTTTAGATTTGTCTCATTATACTATGTACCTCGGAGTATCAGTCTGTCGATATACGAGTATATGCGAACTAAATTTTTAAAATGTCAACTTGTAATCCTGCAGCCGTCTTGCTTTTCCCAAGAAGCTGCTTATCTGTCGTCCAAACTGATAGATAAAAACCACTTCCTTGTGTGGAATTTTTTTTATTTGATAGGATAACTTCAAGGCTTACGGTATAACTTATTGTCTAAGGCAAGGATATAATATCTAAAAAAATTCATCAGATCGGACCTCTATAACATATACCTGACTGACCGATCAGAATCAGAATGCAGATGTATGAGAAAATTTGTTCCTTTCCAAGAGCGTAGGTTATAATAGTATGGTATTATCGGAGTCCAAGCAACACTTCGGTTGGATCTCTTATGGAGTTGATGTGATCTTTCAATCCATCCCCTGTTGTATTCTTAATTCCGATATTTGCCTGTGATTCTTTCTCTTGATGTCTGAGAGCAATTATTTATTTAAATGATTCCATTCGTTCTTCAGATATTTTTACTTCAATTAGAAATTATTAGCTGGAGGAACATGGTCTTCAGCATACCTTTCTTGGCAACCATAATTAGTCCAAAATCAACGTTTCTTGATCAGAAGCTTCACACTAGTTTTTAGTTGACACGCGTGATGTTTTGCTTCAAGGCCTGAATCGAAGCGAGTAGTCGGTTATCATGGCGACCGTATTGACGGTTACGTTCTCATTGGCATCATTTTCGAAGAAATATGGTCCGATGATTCCACCTTCACTCAAACCCCACCAAACTGTTGTTTTTCTGGATGAAATTACGATTATTGGATCTTTTCAGGTTGCTCTTCGTCCCAAATACTACAATTTTGATTGTTTACATACCGATTGATCCAGAAATGGGCCTCATGGTTCAACAAAATTTGGCTTGAAATCGTTGGATCTTCTTGGAACTTTTCAAGAGTCCATAGAGCGAAAGGATGTCGCTTAGAAAGGTCGAGCGGCATCAGCTATTGCGCAAGCTGTATTTTGTACGCTTTAAGATCTCGACGTAAAATGCGCCACGTTATTCCATACGTCATTTCAAGTTTCTGCGAACGGCGCCGAATCGACTCTCCACTGTTTCCATCTACACTCTCAGCTACGGCTGCTATTTTTTCTTCACTGCGTGCTAGACGTGGTCTATTAAATTGAAGATTATCTTTTTACAATGCTGGATACCCCATTTTAAATTGTTTCTTAAAAACCTTGAGCAATAGTGGCTTGACTCTGGAACAGCACCAAAGAATGCAGCCAATGGAGCATGCATAACTTTAAAGCAATGACATTCGCCTAATAACAGTTAAAATAATGAAGTGCACAACAAAAAGGAGACAGAAAAGTACGCTAGAACAAACTTCTCATACACTACATGGAACTGGGACAGCTACAGAGGCAACCCCTCACACCAAATACCAAATTGCAATGAAGTCGAGGACAACGGAAGACGAAAATACCCGAGAATAAATGGCATTAAAAGTGCACGTAAAGACAATAACAATTAAGCAAAATGTGTCAGTGAAAATAAAAGCGGTGGAAAGCGCAACAACAAGACTGCTAAGTGCCGCACCGAAATGGATAAACAAACGACAAAACATTGCACGTAAATAACTTTTTGTAGCAATTCAAATCAATTAAAAGAGTTGGCAACTATGCGCCAAACAAACTACGGCGGGCGACTGACGGCGAACTGTAAGCTTCGCAATGCAGCGCAACGAGTGGCGAGTAGCGTAGTAGAGACAAGTGCAACTTCAACAAAACTGTCATTACCATTTCCGAGAATTTAAGCAATCGGTGGAGCAAGGAGTCTCTTTGCGGCCAAGTTTCGAGTGAGTGAAAAGCACAGACAGCAAATGGCTGTCGCTTATACAATGGAGCGCTGTGGACGGCCAGCGTAGCTGCTAGGAATTTTAACGACAAACCGTAGTAAATGTATCGGATTATGAAGTTTAATGATGGCAAGTTTAAGAAACATGAAACAGTTTTCTTCAAAGTTGCTCGGGAATTTGTGTTGTTCAGTTTATGTAGTGAATAATTGGGGTCATTCGCTGGCAAGTTGTTATTTGCTGTGTGGCATGCGCTGATTTCAAGTAAATTGGTGAAGACACAAAGTATACAGTTGGCTTGTATTGAGGACTCTTTGCGGTAGCTTAATTAATGATTGGATTGAAAATAAGTTTAAAATATTACTATGAGTTTAAATACCTTTTTGGAGAGTTTTACAAAATATTTAATGTTTCTTATAAATCGTCACCTAGTCTCCTGTAAGCTTAAGTAATATTTTCGAAATTTCCAGATTTAAGTAAAGTGCGCGAGTTTTAAACCAAAAAGGTATGAAACTTTGCTTAAGCCAAGACACATACCTGCATAATAGAGAGGCTAACATATAGCAGATTTCGGCACCTGCCTCTCCCGTTCTCTATATTTCTCTATTTAGTATTTTCTGCAGTCCCCTTTCAATATGTTTGAAGTCCTGATTAAAGAAATTGGTTTTAATTTATAAGAGGGGTCTACAGGCACTTATAGAATTAAAAAGCTGTGTCAAAAATGAAGTGAATTAACGAAATTTGTGAAATCAATTACTTTTACGATGTGGTGTAGTAGTTTTATAACTCTTGGGATCTTCAAATCCTTCACCTACGATACTCTTTGTTAATGAAATTTACTTGAGCTCCTTTCTCTTCATTCCAAAGGTGTCGAACATTGCTTAAGTCAAGACACAAACCCTCTAAATAAAGAGCGCCATATTCAGTCTTTTTACTCTTTCATCCTTCCTATCTCTACTGTTCTTTCTGACCATCTCTCGGGAGAACTTATGCTAATACGACTTTAAACTGTCTAAACTTCTTGCGAAACGAAGTAATAATTTGTAAAGTAAATTTTTATATACAACCAAAAGCTTCTCTTCTTCAGCCTATAGTGTCTTTTGTCACGCTGCTTTGCATCAATTTGTTTCTGCCACTTGCTACTTCTGTGGTCAGTTGCACGAAATTGCATTCCTTGCTGCAGCAGCTGCCACCAAAAGATCTCAGAAGCTATTTCGAAAAAAGCAAAATAAATGGGCGCGTGTTTTGACTCTTTTATTTCCCTGCTCTAAACGTGACTTCCCGATTTAGCATGGTTTCGTTTGCCTTTGCTATCTGGTCAAAGTTCAAACTAAGCAACTTCACTGACAGCAAACAAATCGAAATTAAAATTTCAACACCACAAACTGGCAGCACGCCTCACCATTCTGTGCTTTGTTCAAACATTTCTTATTTCTTTTCTTTGTATTTTCCTATTTTGGTTATTTGTCTGGCGACTTTGTAGCGTTTAGTGCTGAACCAAATAGTACTAGGAGTTGTTGTTGTTATTGTTTTATGAAGTTCTTTTCCGTCATATTCAGTCTTGTGTCAAAGATGAATGTTGATGAGTGATGAAGAAGGAAAGAAAAGTGACTATATTGTCTTTGAAGAGGCCATTGTACATATGTACTCATGTTTTATTTTGAGTTTGAGAGTTCCTTTCACCGTGTTCTCAAAGTATGATAGATATTCTAGTTCCATTCTTCTAGAAGTTCGATTAAGTTGAGCTTTCCTTTTATTGCACAAAAAGTTTCTATAATTTTTATATTTTATCGTTCTATGGAAACATCTTTGAAAAGGAGAAGTAATATTTTTGATTTTCAGTCTATTTTTTGAATTCTGTGTCAGCAGTTAACTTCAAGTCCCGACGTGAAGTCGAAAAATCAAGTTTGTTTCGAATCTAGCGCCAAATTATTATGGGATCCTTTGTACAGCTTTTACGGCCACGAAGATTTTTGACGTTTGACACAATAGACCTAAGGTCGTGGAGCAATCCTCATCTATTTATCTTTGTTCAGTGTTTTTTGCTCTCAACCATACAACTGAAGACGTTGGCTTAAAATTTTCTGGTATAAAGACTGGATTAAAAATTTCAAGCAAAGACGCTTCGCCTAGCTATCAAATCCAAACTTTGTCAAGCAAAAATGTATCTATTTGAATTAACTGCTTAGAAAAGTAATATAAAGGTTTTAGAAGAGTTAACCATATCACATGTAAAGAATTTACGAGGATTCAGACGTTTCTGAATAAAAAGTTTTACGAGAGCACAGTAAGATAAAGGGCAACGAAGAATTTTTATTCAGGGGGATGACTAATACAGAGAACGCGCTTGGACTACTATTCATAAAATTACTACATAAAAATGGAATCCTTGTGTTCGATCTCATAAGTAAGCCTAGTGGCCAATAGGCCAGGCCTCAAATTTCGATGTCCACCAAAAGACTTGAATTTCTGAAAGTGTGAGCTCCGAAGTATTTAACCCTCGATCTTGTAAATGCGGGAAAATCTCGGGGTGTCTCAGCGAAAAGGGTTCTCTGCAGTGTTTTTCAAGCCGAGGTGGCTGCATTGAAGATAACGGTAGATTTACTGACCCGACTACAGTCCCCTTCAGAGAAGATATTATTCACACTGATAGCAAGACGACGATAGTAGCCATGAGCTCATTAACCGTGGGTGCAGGGCTGGTTAAGGAATGTCCAACCTCGTTATAAAACACTTGTGATTAGACTATTATAGGTGCCAGGCCATAGAGGAGGTAGGTAGGAGTGCAGTTCTGTTGTATTCCGTCTCAATTAGCACTAGCTGTCCCATTTTGATGTACTAGTGGTAGACCTTTTTATTATTGTTATCTCGTTGCACCTTCTCTTTCAAACCATTTTGTGGTTTCGCTGAAGCTACTAATGTCCGATATACTTTTTGTAGGCATTCATTCAAATTTTTGGTGTTTAAAGGATTCTAAGTGTTCTGTGTTGGATCTGCGGTAGGGCTGGGCATTCACAGAGAAAGTGGAAAATTGTTTCTTTATTCCCTACTAGTTCGCAGCCTTGGCAGATGTTGTTGTAAGGCATATCCAATTTGGACGCATGTTCTCTAAATGGCCAATACCTTATTATAGTAGCAGTAAGTCTGTAGACTTATTCATGTGTAGAAGTTCACGCAAGTGAGGAAAGTTCTCTGATTGCCATTCACTTGGGAGTGGCCAGAAACGATTCTTTTACATGTGACTCAAGCAGCTCACGACTTCCGGTCTTTGACCAAGTATCCTCTGGGTAGCCTAAGAACATCCGTTTGAAGGCGAGCTAACGTGAGAAGGCGAAGCATCCCCTGCATAGGGTTGTGCGCTGGGTTTGGGACCCGCCACGTAAAAAAACACCCCCAGTGAAAAGTCATAACCAGCCTCGGATGAGAGACCCCCTTTTTGATGACGACCATGGCAAACGAAATAAGGACTACGAATTGAGGGCATGCACCTGGAATGTCCGGTCCCTTAATTGGGAAGGTGCCGCTGCCCAGCTGGTTGATGTCCTCGTGAAAACAAAGGCTGACATCACCGCCGTCCAAGAAATGCGATGGACGGGACAAGGACAGAGACGAGTAGGTCCTTGTGACATTTACTACAGTGGCCATATAAAGGAGCGCAAGTTTGGTGTTGGATTCGTGGTGGGAGAGAGACTCCGTCGCCGAGTACTATCATTCACTCCGGTGAATGAACGTCTAGCCACAATCCGCATCAAAGCGAGGTTCTTCAACATATCGCTGATTTGCGCCCACGCCCCGACGGAAGAGAAGGACGATGTGACCAAAGATGCCTTTTATGAGTGCTTGGAGCGCACTTATGTGAGATGCCCCCGTCACGATGTAAAAATCGTGCTTGGCGACTTCAACGCCAGGGTGGGCAAAGAAGGTATCTTTGGCACTACGGTCGGTAAATTCAGCCTCCACGACGAAACTTCCCCAAATGGGTTGAGGCTGATCGACTTCGCCGGGGCCCGAAATATGGTTATCTGTAGTACTAGATTCCAGCATAACAAGATCCATCAAGCTACCTGGCTGTCTCCGGATCGAAAAACTACCAACCAGATCGATCATGTTGTGATAGACGGAAGACACGTCTCCAGTGTTTTAGATGTGCGTGCGCTCCGAGGTCCTAACATCGACTCGGACCACTATCTTGTTGCAGCTAAGATTCGCACCCGCCTCTGTGCAGCAAAAAACGCACGCCAACAAACACAAGGAAGGTTCGACGTCGAGAAGCTGCAATCACAACATACAGCCGAACGATTCGCTACTCGGCTTGCACTCCTGCTCTCTGAGAGCACTCGTCAACAACTCGGTATAAGGGAACTGTGGGACGGCATTTCAAGCTCTTTACGTACAGCTGCAACCGAAACCATTGGTTTTCGGAAAGTGCAAAAGAACAGCTGGTACGACGAGGAGTGCCGTGTCGCAGCGGAGAGAAAACAGGCTGCCTACCTCGCAACGTTACGATCGACCACAACACGTGCGGGATGGGATAGATACCGAGAGTTGAAGAGGGAAGCGAGACGCATTTGCAGACAGAAGAAGAAAGAGGCCGAAATGCGTGAGTACGAACAGCTCGATAAGCTAGCCGACAGGGGTAATGCTCGAAAATTCTACGAAAAGGTGCGGCGACTTACAGAAGGTTTCAAGACCGGAGCATACTCCTGTAGAACCCCCCAAGGTGATCTAGTTACCGATGCCCAGAGCATACTTAAATTATGGAGGGAACACTTCTCCAACCTGCTGAATGGCAGTGATAGCACAACACCGGGAGAAGGCGAACCCGATTCCCCAATCGATGACGATGGAGCAGACGTTCCATTGCCCGATCATGAAGAAGTTCGAATAGCAATTGCCCGCCTGAAAAACAACAAAGCGGCAGGGGCCGATGGATTGCCGGCCGAGCTATTCAAACACGGCGGCGAAGAACTGATAAGGAGCATGCATCAACTTCTTTGTAAAATATGGTCGGACGAAAGCATGCCCAACGATTGGAATCTAAGTGTGCTCTGCCCAATCCATAAAAAAGGAGACCCCACAATCTGCGCCAACTACCGTGGGATAAGCCTCCTCAACATCGCATATAAGATTCTGTCCAGCGTATTGTGTAAAAGCTTAAAGCCCACCGTCAACAAACTGATTGGACCTTATCAGTGTGGCTTCAGACCTGGTAAATCAACAACCGACCAGATATTCACCATGCGCCAAATCTTGGAAAAGACCCGTGAAAGGAGAATCGACACTCACCACCTATTCGTCGATTTCAAAGCTGCTTTCGACAGCACGAAAAGGAGCTGCCTTTATGCCGCGATGTCTGAATTTGGTATCCCCGCAAAACTAATACGGCTGTGTAAACTGACGTTGAGCGGCACGAAAAGCTCCGTCAGGATCGGGAAGGACCTCTCCGAGCCGTTCGATACCAAACGAGGTTTCAGACAAGGTGATTCCCTATCGTGCGACTTTTTCAACCTGCTTCTGGAGAAAATAGTTCGAGCTGCAGAACTCAACAGAGAAGGCACCATCTTCTATAAGAGTGTACAACTGCTGGCGTATGCCGATGATATTGATATCATAGGCCTCAACACCCGCGCCGTTAGTTCTGCTTTCTCCAGACTGGACAAGGAAGCAAAAGAAATGGGTCTGGCAGTGAACGAGGGCAAGACGAAATATCTCCTGTCATCAAACAAACAGTCGTCGCACTCGCGACTTGGCACTCACGTCACTGTTGACAGTCATAACTTTGAAGTTGTAGATAATTTCGTCTATCTTGGAACCAGCGTAAACACCACCAACAACGTCAGCCTAGAAATCCAACGCAGGATAACTCTTGCCAACAGGTGCTACTTCGGACTAAGTAGGCAATTGAGAAGCAAAGTCCTCTCTCGACAAACAAAAACCAAACTCTATAAGTCACTCATAATTCCCGTCCTGCTATATGGTGCAGAGGCCTGGACGATGTCAACAACAGATGAGTCGACGTTGCGAGTTTTCGAGAGAAAAGTTCTGCGAAAGATTTATGGTCCTTTGCGCGTTGGCCACGGCGAATACCGCATTCGATGGAACGATGAGCTGTACGAGATATACGACGACATTGACATAGTTCAGCGAATTAAAAGACAGCGGCTACGCTGGCTAGGTCATGTTGTCCGGATGGACGAAAACACTCCAGCTCTGAAAGTATTCGACGCAGTACCCGCCGCGGGAAGCAGAGGAAGAGGAAGACCTCCACTCCGGTGGAAGGACCAAGTGGAGAAGGACCTGGCCTCGCTTGGAATATCCAATTGGCGCCACGTAGCGAAAAGAAGAAACGACTGGCGCGCTGTTGTTGACTCGGCTATAATCGCATAAGCGGTGTCTACGCCAATTAAGAAGAAGAAGAAGTCTGTAGATACTTTTCCTTGACCTATTTAATAAGTTGTTAGTTATTTTCTTGTCATATATTGGCTATAACTGTTTAGTTATATTACATTTATTATATTTTACCATCTGTTATTTGTTGAAATTGGATATTGAGCTCTCTTCTGATCGATCCTAGCGGGCTTAGTATTAGCTCTGCAGCGGAATAGTTTAGGAAAGCTCCTCGCTTTGTCAACTCGTCTTCTTTTTCGTTGCCGAAAATGTTCTTGTGGCCTGGAGCCCAGATCAAGAGCTCAGTGCTTTCTTGCAGTTAAGGACTAGGCTGGAATGAGTCATAGGCGACGGGAGAGCCGCCTAGCTAGGATTCGCAGATAACTATAAAGATGATGAGCTGGCGAAGAAAGGTTCTCTAGCCCCGTTATTAGTTGAATGGGAACTGGTCGGTGCTCCTCATCTCGGCCAAAAAATGGAATTAACTCGTGAACATTTTCGTGCGATCATTTTTCACAACTTTCGACGTGGATTATCACGACAAGAGTGCATCGATGAACTAAAATCTTTGTATGGCTATGAAGCACCATCCTATAGCACTGTGAAAAACTGGTACAACGAATTCAATCGTGGCCGACGCTCGCTCAAAGACGAATTCCGTGAAGGTCGTCCAAAAACGGTCGTTGTGCCAGAAAACATCGATGCCGTACGTGAACTGATAATGCAAGACCGTCATGTAACATACCTTCAGATAGAGGCATGCCTATGCATTTCTCCCACCAGCATACATTCGATATTGCATGAACACCTGGCCGTAAAAAGGTTTGTTCTCGTTGGATACCGCACAATTTGACAATCGCTCAAAAAAAAGCTCGTGTGGATTGGTGTAAAGAAATGCTGAAAAAATACGATCGCGGTGCTTCAAAAGACGTTTATAAGATCGTAACAGGTGACGAATCAAGGATCTATGCGTATGAATCCGAAACAAAACAGCAATCGACCGTGTGGGTCTTCCAAGACGAGCCAAATCCAACGAAAAAAAACCATTTTCGTTGATAAATATGCCTATTTTCATTATTAGGCCAGAAATATATATAGCAGCCCTCGTAGGACCGAATCATATTCCATCGTCATCATCATTTCCTACCTTCTTCAGAAATATTCACCACATCTGTCATAACTTAATTACAAAGAAATAAAAACAAAGAATTACAGTTCGTTTGGAGGAACTATTTCGGGCAATAAGCTTGATGTGAGATCTCCTGTCTCCACTTTTTGTACTGAACTGCAACTTTCTTGCTTATTCTTCGGCTACTGTTTAAGAAGCGAGTATTGGTTCATTGTTCCCACCGTATTTTTGGAACTTCTCTCTCACATCGACTAACCATTTCTCTCTAGAAAATGCCCCAAATTGTTCAAAGTCTTTAAAAAAATGTAAAACAATTGACTTACTCGACTGATTGACTAACAGTACTTACTCAATGAAAGCATGAACTGTAACATGAAAAGAAAACCAGCTGAAATGCAGACATAGGAAGCAAAATGAAATGCAAAGCGAGCAAGGAATGAAAAAAACATAGAAATTGCTGCTGCCTGGCTTGAATGGTGTCCAAGGCAAGACACTGGTGTCAGCAGCAAATTTGCTGATATTGAAAGACCCATTGACATTTGGAGACAATAATGGTGTCGAAACGCACACGCACACGCATACAAGTGAATGTATATACCTAAGTATATAGAAAGAAACCGACTGTGCCTGGATTTAAAACAAAAAAAACAGGGAAATGAACAGCAAATTGCTGCAAAACGTTGCGCTTTTTAGCAATGTTTTTGTGTGAGTTTTATTTATGATTTATTTTTATTATTTTTTTTTTTTAATTTTTTTAGATTTTTTTTAACTTTTTATTTGTTTTTTATTATATTTTTTTCAATTTTTTTTTTTT
The DNA here is from genome assembly GCF_023373825.1 of Bactrocera dorsalis. NCBI lineage: Eukaryota > Metazoa > Arthropoda > Insecta > Diptera > Tephritidae > Bactrocera > Bactrocera dorsalis. Next base: position 59,174,417 of record NC_064306.1, on the reverse strand, counting down.
ACTTTTTTTTGATTTTTTTTTTATCACTTGTTGTTTTAATTTCTTTTTTTTTTGTTTTGAGCATGTATTTTTGGCACTTTTCACGTGCCGCATCCGCTTGTCCAGTCGCCTGTGCGCTTATCCTTTCCTCAATTCGTTTGCTCGTTTGTTTATTTGCTGACTTGTTTGTTTGCTTTGGTTCTTTTGTTCAATTTTCGGTTTTGGTTTTGCAACTTTTTTCGCCTGCAATTTGTTGACTATTTTTTTCTTTGCTGCTTCGTTGCGAATGCAAGAAGAATTCGTGGTTGTCTCCATAGCTTTCAGGCTGTCATTTGGTCGCTTCATTTTTTCTGTTTTTTGTTTCGTTTCTGTTTCTGTTTCTGCTTATTTGCTGTATTTGGTCATGTTCGTTTACCTTTTTTGTTGCCGTTTTGTTGTTGTTTTTTGTTCTTCCTTCATTTTATGGTTGCTTTTGTTGTTGTTGTTTCTTTTTTTTTGTTCTTCTTTCAGTTTATGGTTGCTGCCGTTGTTGTTGTTTTTTGGATTTTCTGACTTGCCCAACCGACTGCCAGTTTGTCCACTTTCATTCGCTTGTGTTTGTGTTTGTATTTGTATTTGTTCATTGTCTCCTTTGTAATATTAAACAAAGCGTGGAACGTGATTGCAATTAAAATTGAAAAGCGTTAAGCGAACTGGACTATTAAGTTGCATACACAATGCGCGCACACATGCAACATGCCGTTACATATGCACTTGTGTCTGTGTGTGTGTGTACTTTGAAAACCCGTACGTACTCATACACATACAAATATTGACTCACAAATATACAGGCAAAAACAGAGGTAAAATACACAAAAGTGTATGTGAGAATGTGTTAGTGTAAATACTTGAATTTCATTGTATTTCCCGAATGTCCAATATGTCGTTGAAAACAATAACTTTATATATATGTATATATATTTGGTATTGATGTTTTTACTATTACTGTTATTGAAAGTCTATCGAAAAATTAGTTTAGTTTTTAGGCGCAAAGCTTATTCGGTTTCAAAACAATCTTTAAGATTTCAAAATGGTGTTTGCTGTTTTAGTGCAAGAACTTGCATAATCCTTGAAGTTTTTGACCACCTTCTGCGCCTATCCCCACCTTTTACAAAAATATTCCCTAGAAAGTGTTTCCGATTATTTATGGACAAGTGTTCTTCAGGCCCGTGAAGGGTTCTCATGTGATTTTTTACCCCAGGTTTTGGAGATAGGTTTACACTTGAACCAACAGGGTATAATCATGTTCGACTGTTTGAAATATTGCCGTTTAAAATATATAAAACAAATATTTGACTATACATACATATTATTTCTGAAGTGGAAGGCTTGCGTGTTACCAACATCTCGACAGGTCAATGTAGCTAGTGGAAATTTTCGGCGACAGAAAAAACAAATTTGGACTTTGGCTAGGAATATCGATAAAAAAATTCTATAATGCGTAACTATCTCCATATAAATAAAACCACAAATCATTTGAAAGAAGTATATCTATAAGCTGGTAATACTAAGTTTATGTGGCTAAGACGCGCCCGCTGAGGAACACAACTAAATGGTTACACGGAAAAACTGCAGACACAAAGGGTGTCTAGCACATTCGTTACTCGACTCTAGCACTAGATATCCCAGAATTACCTAGATTGTGTTACCGAGTATCACTAAAATCGACAGAACAGAGGAAAAATGGAGAGGTGAATACATGAGAGTGTTTTAGTTGCTGTAAGATAAAAAACTCCCATTTTCGATAAACTGAATCGTCTTTTAGAAGATCGTAAGCAAGTTCAGAGCAAATTCCTCTAAGAATGAAAAGAGAGATCTATATGGCATTACATAAAGATAATATGGTATTGAACTATTAATCGAGGCTATGAAACGATCTGACTGTGATGTTCAAATGAAAAGAAGATGTCTAAAAATAATGTAATTTCAGGAACTGATGAATCAGTGGAGGTAAGAGAACAAAAGCACCAAAAATTATATATTTGGCCGTATATATAATTTTCAAAGAGTTTTTTTTTGTCGAATACCACTAAACCAATATATCGTCCCTGTCTAACAGGGGAAGTTTTAGGAGCTTGTAGCTTATGTTGCATTGACAAAAGGACTTTGACTTCTGTGGGGATCTATTTTATTTAAGGTCTTGTGGAGACTTGTCGAATGGTTGCCGGGTTTCATTTTTTACTTTATGTACTTCAGAGAAGCAAGAGTATACTAAACACTAAAGATTATTTTGATGCGATATTGGATAAATATGTCACTGACAGTCCTGAAAGTCATACCAACTAAGAAAAAAATATTTCGAGGAATGGATTTTCGTTCGAAATTTAGATTAAAATTGCTAGTAAAATAGTATATCCGTCTCTACGGAGACGTAGAAATGACGAATGTGATCAAATGTCTTGGTCTCACTCTGGATTCCACTCTGTTGTCGAAGCAACATATTGACTTGGCAATGCCATTGAAGCACTAATGTTGTGCAGTCGATTAGCTGGTATATCCTGGGGCTACGAGCCAAGAATTGTGTTTGTACACCATGCTCGTGCGACCGATTATTACGTATGGGGCGGTGGCTTGGTATTCAAAAGTATCGCAGACTTTGGTAGGTCTCCAACTATCGAAGCAGCAACGACTTAAATACAACTGTGTGTCGGATGCCTTGCACACATGACAGACGGCAGCACTCGAAGTCGTGCTTCTTCACTCACACCATTTCACCTGCTTCAAATGACAGCAGAAGGGTTTCACAGAGGAAAAGTAGTCTCATCCCAGCGTATTAAGAACTTAAGTGGTGAAATACCATTGGCTCTTCCCCCAAGGAACAGCATTATCAAAAGGGTAAACTTCAACAAGAAGTTCACGGTTATCTTTTGCAGAAATGCTGAATGGAATGATTCCACTCTCGAGCTACTGCCTAGGGATAGTACAATAAAGTGGTATATCAACTGTTCGAAAATATCGGAGGCAATTGGTGCAGGAGACTTAACCAGGGAATGAACTGGCTGATGAGCTTGCCCGCTCTGCAGCATCCACTAACAAGGTAGGACCTGAACCTGAACTTGAAGAAGGAGTAGGCAGGGACAAGTATTATCAAGAACTCGAAGGCATGCGCCATGCCAAGTTCCCAATGGGTGGTTACAAGATTAATAGGTTTAAATATGTAATCAACCTACCTAAGGACCAACTTAGGCTACTTGTTGTATTCTACACTCGGCGCTGTAAGCTCAAAAAGCACTTACATAACAATGACCTAGTTTCTTGTACAAATTTCCGGTTCTGTGACAGGTAGCCTGAAACTCTAGAAAACCTGCTAATTGACTGCATAGAAATCTGTAGACGCAAGATAAAGGCCTTGGGATCCATGTGTGCAAATTGGGTTCACGTCGTCTCATTAGCTCCTAGCAGTATCTTGGAACTTATCAATATGCTGGAGCTAGGTGGGTCGTTGTAACATAGGATAGGGCACAATAGACGTAAGGTGGCATTGCAATCCTCATCGATTTATCTTCCGTCTCTAATGGATAACTGCCGATGTCCCCAAAAGTTTGAATTTCTCCAATTAAATATTTTTAATTGTCCCCATAACTTAAGCTGTCTTACTTGCTCAGCCCAATATACCTAATTAACGTCTTTAAAGAAAATTATAATTTATAGTATTATCTGCATGCGCTTGTTTTAACAGCTTGTCAAAAAGAAGGCCTTCTTTATAATTTCAAATTTTTATTCGACACCAAAAAATATATATTTATCTTAATGACACACATTCGGGTAATTAATATGTGCGAAGTTCCAAAAATTTTAATGACAGTACTCATATTTCAGCTATTATTTACACGCACACCAAACTATTTTTTAAATATAAGTTAGACCCTAAAAAGCCGCCGCACACAAGACTTTGCCTTGACGCAACTTCACAGACAATAAATAAGCTCGAATTTCTGCATCATTAACACAGATTAAATCCAACACACGCGCAAATAGTAAATTATGTCCAAAGACACCATACAAACGCCAAGCTTCAAGCTACATGGGGGCATATGCATGAGTGGGGACGCAACTGCCGCGATTTGTGTCGCATATATGCGGTAGATAGTGTAAGCTGATGTGCGTCGAAAGTTTTGCGACTTTTATCTACTCTCGCCGACTTTTCAGGGCAGTTAGCCGAAATATGTCATTATCACGAGCGAGTGAACAACAGTTACATATCGTCACCTGAAATGCAAAATAACGTATCATCAAAAACTTCGAAATTGAGTGTCGTATTTATTACGCTTCACCACTTCAAATTATATACATAATATTAAATATGTTCAACATTTTCTGGTTCTGCGGTCATATATAAACCAGTTTTAACCAATATTAATATTTTGTTTCACTCATGTTCCATTTTATTTCGTGTTTCATTCATGCCACAGTAAATTTCTGAAAATGTTGTTACGTTATTTTGCATTTCAGGTGACGATATGCAACAAGAAGAAAGTGGTGTGTGAATAAATAGAAAAGGGAACGACAATAGAAACATCGTAATGAATTGCTAATACTCATATGTCAGGCGTTGGACCGTCATTTGAAACTTAACTCACAGCCACACATATGCACATAGACACATATTTAAATATATATATATAATATAATAGATCTACTTACATATGTGCTCCCAAAGTTTGTTGAGGACTTTAAATGCAAAGCGACCGCGAAAAGCCAGCGAAGCGTCGCATGCAGGGAGTCTGCGCCACTTGTTTCCTCCGTGTGTGGCAGGAAGCTGTCGTTTGTGGTGGCTGCTGGAAATTTGCTACTAAATCAAATAGTTAATAAATCACAGGCGTTCAGTAGGAAAAAGAAATGATGTTTATGGAGTATGGGCGAGATTGAATAAGTAGTACGTAAAGTTAATGAAAAGTTGGAAGTTAGAAGTTGCAAGTATCTTCCAATGAGTTGCAGACGTAAGCAATATCAGCTTGACAATTGTGGCAGCAATAATATGTATAGGAAGAAGTTGGAGGCGCATCTTCATCGTATCGTGCCTCAGTTAAGCATACTTGTAGCTGCATATATGTGTGGTAAAAAACAAAAAATGTTGACGAATTTGCCGTTCAATTTCCTTTATTGTTTGTTTTAGGTCACAAGAAGCGTTTTTTGATGACCTTTCTGAATCGTTCTGTAGTGATCTGTTAACACTGGTCTTTTATGGAGCTTCAAAAAATGAATTAAGTTAATCTATGTACTCCTGATGAGTTAATCCATGTCGAAAGTTTTAAAAAATAATCGCGCGAAAATGTTCCCGATCTAAATCCATTTTTTGATAGAGAAGAATATTTTAAGTCACTGTAAGCAACATAAATAGCGCTCCTATGTCAAAACGTGCTGAGTATTCCTCCCATCAAAAATGTCAAATTTTGCTATAAATTAGTGAGTTTCCAGATTACAAGGTGTGTTCCAAAGTATACAGAACTTAAAAAAAAAAAAACAGAACAAATGTTTTTTTCGGCAAAATCGGCAAAAATACATCTTTTTGCACGGTCCAAAAGCATGTCGAACGAGTTTTTTAGCTCGTTGGCCGGTATGGCCGCCAGTATGCTGGTGCAAGCCCTTTGAATGGCCTCTACGTCCGCATAACGCTTTCCTTTCATGGTCAAATGCATTTTACCGAAAGGAAGAAGTCGCATGGTCACATATCAGGTGAATACGGGGAGTGGGTTATGGTTAAAATGTGATTTTTGGTCAAATAATCTCTTTAGTGTCCTTCGAAAGTTGGATTCTGAGCAATTTTTGGTCGTCAGTTAATTTGTGCGTAACAAACTGTGCACACACCTTTCGTAAGCCCTAATGTTCGGTCAAAATGCGATAAATCGATGTTTTGGAGATGTTCAATTCCATTTCCATGAATTTCAATGAGGATTTCGGCTGATTTTTGATGAATTCACGCACAGTTTCGATGGAATTTCCGGTGATACGGATTTTTATTGGCCCACATGTTGATCGTCATTTATGTCCTCACGATCACTTTGAAAACGTTGAAACCACTCGCGCACTCTGCTACGGGGTAGGCAATCATCGCCATAAACTTATTTCATCAATTGAAACGTTTCAGTAAAAGTTTTACCAATTTTGAAACAAAATTTAATGTTGGCTCTTTGTTCGAAGCTCATTTTCGCACCGATAATACAAACATACTGACTCCTTAAAAGCAATAACTTCACTTCCAATCAATGAAATGTCATGAAAATCTCACTGGACAATCGATACAGATAGCAGATTCTAACGCACCAGACGGCCACGGGGGGCGCTAGATTCAAAAAGTTTACTTTGGAACACACCTTGTACTCGTACAACACTGGTATTGTCTAATCCCGAAATATAAATGGTAACCTACGTATAAGTTATATACTCGTATTAGGGTATAAAAACGCTTTCTTACATAAAACCATGCATACTATAATAAAATCTCTGAACTATAATCAAATTCCGTATCTTAAGTAATATTTATTTCTGTATGCAAAAACTCATTTATGCACATACCCCGCCCTTAAGCAGTTTCGACTGTCTTTTGCCTATGAAATAATAATAAAACTTTTCTGCGGCCGAAAGTTTGGCGGCCAACAAATAAACGCTAACTTGCGCCACGCGACCAACTCACCACAAGACTTCGTGCGAGCGACTGGTGGGAGTGTATGAGGGTGAGTGGAAGTTATGGATATAAATGAAGAATAACGGTTGATAAATGTGCAGTTTCGAAGTGTGGTAACGCAATGCCAAGAAAGGGCGGCCAGCAAGTGCCGACTGCGTTAGATGAAGTTATTATTGAGAATTAGTAAAAGTTTTTGCGCAACACATACGCTTCGGAACGCTCATATGCGCGCTTTGTCTGTAAGAACACATGGCTATGTGAGAGGGTGGCCGTGTGGGTGTGATCTAACGAGACCAACTAGTCTTCATAAAAGCCATTACAACTAAACATAGATATGCAAATAATTGTCTGAAACTTCGGGAACTTTGGCGATTTGTTAAAGAACTTAGTTCGAGAAAAGTAAAAAAAAGAAGCGGCTTACAAAGAAAGGCTTCAATGAGCTTAGTGGGATTTGCAATTTACACTAAGATATTTAAATTTATGATGGATATTTGTACAATGGATGGAGTGGAATACTCCATTAATGCTTGATATGTTGGCGTTTGCGGTGCTAACTAAGTCGGTACCGAAGTCCTCGCAAGAGGATTTGAGCCCATGTATATTCAAAAGGAGCGATTATTCAAAAACTCATGATTTACACATTGTTTCGTAACTTGTCTTGTCCGTCCCCAGAAAAACTGAGTTTATTTACTAGGTGATATAAAATTACAGATTGGAAAGTTCTCGCCTGCAATCTTTGCGCAGAGATACCGGTCCAAACAGCGACTACGATTGACATCTATCGCGCGTTACGAACGTGAATGTAGTCGATGGTAGTTTGCTGCGAAAGTTACCATTATACTGAAGGAAGATGAACCCGAACACCCGAAACACGGATATTCCGAAATCCACCTAAAATTTAAGAGAATCCAGAATCCCTGATAATATGGACCACTTTGTCTGCTTCAGGTCGTCGCAGTGAACTTTTTAGATCGAAGCTCAGGTGAAACTTTTCGATAAATTCTTGTCTCGGTAGCTCTCCATCAACTCTAGTTTAAGATTACCAAATCATTGCAGAGTCTTTCAAGTAGAGAAGATCCATAGTAAAGAATACTCCAGAGAAGGCTCTAACAGAGCGAAAATTATGGTCTTTAAATCGGTGACTGTGTGGAGGAAGCTAGCCAAGTGGTATCAAATCTCATTACAAATAGCATAAAGCTACTTCGTTATCAGTCTGGTTAGGATCCCTGAGAAAGAGCCGGTCTCCCGGTCTCCCGGCGTTCCGATATCTTCTTATGTTCTAGCACTGGATCTGTGAACCTCGCTGAGTTCGACACTTAATCCATTGAACTATATGCGCTTAGCAAGTTGCGTCATTCAGCAATTGTATGAGTTCTGACTGGAGTTATTCAATAGATATACATGTGGTTGGACCTTAAATTTTGTCGGACACTAATTATTAAAGTCTTTTGTGTCGGAAATCTGCGTGCGTTTCGCTTACAATATCCGACTTTTCCAATTTGTGATACGATTAAAGGACTTTGACGTTATGCGAGGGTTTTTTGATCTATACTTAGCAGTACTTGGTACTATTAGAAAAGATCAATTTAAACCTAGATCCAACCTAGATCTTCAAAATTCTCGCTGGCCATATACAAGTACTCTACGTACCTGACAAATTTACCGGAGTTGATATTATGTAGGTGCTTTGTCGATATTCGATTCTTTGAGTCCGCTTCTAAAAATTGATGGGTAATCTAGAACCAGGTGTTCTGGAGTTTCCTGTTCCATGTCGAAGAACCGACAGTTTGCGAAAGTGACTGTGCTCATGTTGCACAAGTGTTTCCTGAGCCTGCAGTGCCCTGTATACATAGAGCACGACAAGGAGGTGGAATTTGTATCGGGTTCTCCTCCTCTAAAAGCGGTTAAATCGCTAATACGTTAAGATCGCCTTTAGTGTCGGTTGAGCCAGCCCCATATGGCTTTGAATTGTTGAGGTGACATTATCTTCCCTTTGCATAAACCCTCCGCTGCCGTTAACATTAGCTTTATCAACCTAAAGTAATATAAATCTGGCTTCTTCTTCTTATCTCGTCGTATACACATATCGTACAGATCATCGTTTCATCGATTGTGGTATTTTCGCTTTTGCTAATACGCAAAGGACCATAAATCTTCTACAGAACCTTTCTTTCGAACACACCTAAAGCTTACTCATAAGATATTGTCATCATCCATGCCTCTGCACCATATATAGGATGGAAATAATGAGTGACTTATAGAGTTTGATTTTTGTTCGTCGGGAGAGGACTTTACTTCTCAATTGCCTACTTAGTCCGAAGTAGCACCTGTTGAGAAGAGTTATTCTGCGTTTGATCTCGAAGTTGGCGTTGTTGTTGGTGTTGATGCTGGTTCCAAGCTATTTGGTCTTAAATGTACCACTATTAACTTTAAGTATTTTCTTTGGAACTTTTTAAGTAATTTTAACTTTTCTACTTAAGCACAAATATGCCTTCTCTCATTCCATAAAAAATTATTTCATTTTACACATATTTACTCTAAAAATACCTGTTTCGTTTTTTGTTGTTTTCTGTGACACTTTTTGGCCATTTACCTTTTGCCGAGAGCTTTCGTTGTTGTTCGCATGCTGTTGTTTGTTTTTCGTGCCATTTTAATACTGAGAGTAATGCTTGTTATTGTTATAATGTTTGTTATTGTTGTTAATTTTAGTTCCACCTTTTATTGTTGTTACAATTTTAATTAATGGCCTTAAGCTACTTATTTTGGCCGCTTGCCGAACGAAGCGCCTCACAATATACGACAAAGAATGTATGTGTGTGTGTGTGCCTACTTCGCCTATACTTTCTTTATTGTCTCCGCTTTTGTGAAGCTTTAAAGAAGATCTGCGCTATTACTAATAACACTATAGTCATTCATATTGTTGTTATTGTTAATTTATGCTTTCAGTTTAGTCTTTATGAATTTCTATACACACATATACATACACACAAACAGTTACTTCGCATTATGTTCACTGTTATGTTGGTAAGTTTGGTTCGCGTTTCTGTGGAAAACTAATTTCAAAAACCAAAATGCCTTTAGAAGCACACACATACATAGATAGACACACACACACATGTACACTCATATCTATCCCACCAAAATCCAGCCACCCGCGCTCTACCTTATGGCCCTTAGGTGCAAAACACAATTCATTGCCACAACACGCCTCCCTTTGGCTGCTTGCCTTCACGATTTAGCGTGTCTTTGTTTAATGACGTTGTTGTTGCTTTTATTGTTATTTGGCCTTTTCCCATTGTTTTATCATTCCTCCATTGTTCTTCATTGGCGTTGTTATTGCCATTGTTAGGCTGTGTTGTTGTTTGCTTCGTGTGTAAATAAACACAAATTGGCAAAAAAGCGCGCTGCCTCACGTCGGGCTACCTTCTCCTCCTCCTCGGCGCAATTATGACTTTTACAAATTAAACATTTTAATGAGCACCTGCAAATATAGTAAATATGTATGTATGTATTGCGTGTTTGTCTGCGGAAAAGTGCGAAAACCTTTGTTTAAACGGCATTGGAAGTGGTAGCACTGTAGTAGTAAGTAAGGTTCTACGACCACCATATTTTCTGCATTTTGTTAAAACTTACACATTTTTAACCTTAAAATCAGCTAACTAATAATGATATTTTGTTCAGAGCAGTTTTGTTTAGGGAAAGAAAATAATTTTTTTTTTATATGTTCATATCGTCACCTGAAATGCAAAATAACGTATCATCAAAAAATTCGGAATTGAGTGTCTTATTGATTACGCTTCACTACTTCAAATTATATACATAATTTTAAATATGTTCAACATTTTCTGGTTCTGCGGTCATATATAAACCAGTTTTAACCAATATTAATATTTTGTTTCACTCATGTTCCATTTTATTCCGTGTTTCATTCATGCCACTGTAAATTTCTGAAAATGTTGTTACGTTAATTTGCATTTCAGGTGACGATATAAAAGTTGTTTGAGGTAACCGACGTAACGGTTATTCGAATGACAGATGTATGTTGTTCTGTACTGTAGTATGCACAATCCTTAAGAATATGATATATTGTCGAATACTATGTCCGTTGGGTCGAGTGAGCGTCTATATTTAAAGAGATAAAATAAAGGTTGCTGATATTCATAAAATTTAAAATGTACTACCCTTTGAAAGTTATGTATTTTATTCTTAGGGAGAACTTTTTTCTTTCTCGTGGCATTTTAACGACTCAAATACACTTCGACTGTAATTTAAGACTTCGACTCTTCGACTGAAAAAGTAAATAAGCTTGCAACGAGAATTTGGGCCCAACATTGATTGATGGTTACCAACTCTAGAGAGGTTAGTGCGGACGAAACGTGAGAAAGTTCAGCCCTTTTTTATGTGAAAACCAATATCTTGAGACTAGCCCGACCGTATTTAACCATGTTCGAAATATGAATACCACTGACATTCCTACATATAATATAGTGTGAAGATGAGTGAAATAGTTTGAAGATGTGTGAAATCGGACTACAACCCCGCCTGCTTCCCATGTAACATAATTTTAAATTCCACTGGATTTTTTCACCTCCGCAATTAATTTAGTGAGGTACAAGTTTGCTCGAATAACGCCTTTAGAGTATACCTTATGACCAAAAATTGTTCAATTCCAACAAAAACTGTTCAAGTACCTGGGTACCGAATATGTGGATCCCAGTAGCTTTAGCTGACTTTCGACCGAAAATATCGGTCAACGTGTTAGGTATATAATGGATCAATAAATTAGAGAGAGTCTTCTCCTGATAATATTATTTCTTTGTACCAAAAATAGTTTGAATTGGGTCGATACTTCCCTTAGCCTCCATTAACCTAATATAAAGATTTTCGAACTTCCGCGTGACTTTATACCATACCTATCGATCAATATGTGAATCAATTCCCGCGACAGCCGGTTCTACGCACCGGAATTGACTCGGATTTTATCCGACCAAGGGCTGTCCTTTCGGCGATCTAACCCCGTTTGGATCGGTAAGCATATCAATATGTGAATATGGAGCTATCTTAATAAAATTGAGAGAGCGTGTCGTTCTTTCAACGGCGAATCTTTGTGCTTCTTTGTGCTTACGAGGTATGACAATTAAGTAATGAGACTGATTCCATAAAAACCGTATATTTCAATATACATATATATTCTACAACTCTGCCATCCCCTTCAAAGTAGTCCCCTTGGGCAGCTATACAGCGATTCCAGTGCGTTTTCCATGCTTCGTAACATTTCTGGAACGCTTCGATTGGGATGTCCGCGAATACCCTCGTCACGGCCGCCTGGATGTCCGTAATCGACTCAAAATGGGTTCCTTTGACCACCGATTTTGTTTTAGGAAACAAAAAAAAGTCACAGGGTGACAGGTCGGGCGAATAAGGCGGCTGTTGCAACACGGTGATCCCTTTAGAGGCCAAATACTGGGACACGCTGAGGGCGGTGTGGAACGGCGTGTTGTCCTGATGAAGGATCCAGTTACGAGCGATGTCTGGGCGCATCCTGTTGACTCGTTTTCGCAATTATTCGAGTACTTGGCAATAGTAGACTTGATTCAGAGTTTTTCCCGGTGGAACGAATTCTTTGTGGACGATTCCACGGCTATCAAGAAAGGCAATAATCATCGTTTTCACCTTCGACTTGCTCATGCGAGCTTTTTTCGGGCGGGGCGCTCGAGGAGACAACCATTGTGAGCTTTGGTTTTCGGGTCTAAGAGCACTATCACTATACACTCTTACAATTTAATCGTACATTTCCAAAGCTGTTTCGCCCAATCTGGTGCAAAATTTTATCGCGACCGGTTGCTGTTGATTTCATTTTTCCATTTTCGTGACGAGCACTACAAACACACGTCTACTCAACTTGACGCAGCAGGCGAACTAAGCAAACTAGAGTGATGGTACATATATCAATGAAGAGCGGAGGGAATTTCAAGGTCACAGGTTTATCACAAGCGTGGCAATAAAATCAGTCTCATTACTTAATTGTCAAACCTCGTATAATGAATAAAATCGGCTGAAAACCCGCTCTAGATCCCATGTAACTAACAGGCCTTGTGAGACTGAAAGTGTTTCCCTGGCTTTAATCCTTGCAAGTTGTAAGAGTATGGAATGTTCGGTTATAACTTTAACTCTGCCTTACTTGTTTCTATTTTCAAAATTGAAAACCAATGTGAAAAGAGTATTTTATGTTAATATCATAGCCATCTGATAAATAAAAGAGATGCTTTTCTCATGGTTTATTTACCATATATTTTTAATTTAATCTGGTTTTTAATTATGTATAAACTCACGCGAAAGTGTAAAATATGCCTCACACTTTTTTGGAATCTACTGAAAACATTTGTAATCAAATGGCTCGTAAGCTTCATTAAAATAGTTTTCACTATCATTTACTTCGCTCGAACTTGTGCGTGTAATTTGAATAATAACGAATTGTAATATGGATCATGATACATGAATTTGCAGGTATAAACACTAATTAAACGGTAAATCGAAGCAAATGAACCGCATGAAAGGCAAGACGCGCACAAAACGAAAAAAGTTGCGTATACGCCACGGCATATTTGGTAGCAGAAGAGCTTCTCACTTTCAATGGTCCAACTGTAACGGGAATATTTTAAGATTACAATGCTACATGCATGCACATATATAACTGTAATATTACACATACACATATTCATATATATATAGATGTTTATATGTATGTATATATGTATGTATGTATACCAATGACTGAAAGTAAATATGCGCCTTCTTAATTTTAACTGAGCAGCAATTAATTTTCAATAAAAATCAAGCAAATAAAATGTAATATTATTGACAGAAGTACATGCAGTTAACGCACACACACACACGCATATGCAAGCGTGCGTGTTTACTCAACATGCAACAAATGAAAAGCGCAATCAATGCTCTCATTTATAAGTATATGTGGAAGCAATGGCAAGCGTAGAGCAAACGGACACACGCACACACACACTTAAAATAAATATGACAGCAACAGTTGCGGCAAATGTCGACTGCCAACCATTTACGCCGCGCAACTCATGATGATATTGTATTTTAACTGTTTTTTTTTCATACTTTATTTGTGCCACAAACTGTGGCAGGCATTGCGTTGCAAGCGGAGGAGGTGAGCGGAGCGCCAAAGTGGGCGCGTTGAGCGTGTTGGCGACGCGGCAAAATGCAATGATAGCGCTGACTATCAGTAACATAACGGTAACAAGTGGAAAACGCGAAGTAACGAACGAGAAATAAAAAAGATTGTGCAAAACTATAGCCGGCAATCACGCACAAAAGCGGCGAAAATATAATGAAACGCAGCATAAGTATTTGCTTAAGCGTGTGCATGAGCAAGTGCATGAGCCTTATGCATAACGGTAAAGAAAGCGCAACAAATGCAAATGAGTGCATAAGAAAATAGCTGCGACTGCATTTGCAAGTGTATGTGTGTGTGCAAGTTGCATGGCGTGAAACGTAAAGCAAAGAAATAACAGCAGCGCATTTTCATAATTAAAATTGCGCATACGCACCGGTGCACATATAAAAGAAACTTTAGCATGTTTGCGGGGCAAGTGCAAATTGGCGATAGCAAGTACTTTTGCCTTTTGTGCTTTTTGCGCATTTTTTGCTTTAATTAATTTCTTACACATATACACACACATTGACACACATATATTTATATATATATATATAAGTATAAGCTTTGAAGTGAAAAAGTCGCAAACAAGTCGGTCGGTGTGTGTGTGTATGTAATGCGCGCCAGCCACAAGCAGCAACTTCACTTGCAACGACCGCGCAATTCACAATTAGCAAATACGTATTTACCGTTATACACAGCTACTTACTCAGAGTGTGAGTGAATGCAAATTGCAAGCACTTGCTTAACACACATTCGCATTCAAGCAGCGCTCTCATTTGCTCTTTTCAAGCCAATTGCCGACATGTTGTTGTAAAGTAATGATTGCACTTCGCTTGTCTGGCGTAGAACGTATTATATGTAAGGCCACATAACGGTAGACACACCTATAATACATGTCTATTTTTGTAGTTGTTAGTCTTTATTTTATTGCACTCCTGTTGGCTGTACTTAGACGTAGTTGCCGCCTTTAAATGTAGTAAATTATTTGCCAAGCATTTATGCGCCTTTTTCAACTCTTTTTTTGTTGTATTTAAAGCAAGTATTTGTAGGTGTGTGAGAAAGCGGAAACTTTATTTGAAGAATGCCGGGCTCATAGCGGAAGTTCCGCCGTCAATTTGTTTTACATGAGTTTATTGTTATGGCATGCAAGTGTGGTACAGTGTTTTGCAAGCTCAAAGTATTTGGCTTAAATTGTACTTATTCGAAGCGAACACTTGGCATTTGTTAAGTTTTTCTTCTTGAAAAAGAATGTCTACTTTTATAAAATAAGCATAGTTCATCTGTTTTGATAATAGATCTTACAACATTGTATAGTTTTAATATTAGGAAAAGTAATCCTCAAGGTATGCTTTCATTTAGATAAAATTGGAAATTCAAAGAAAGCCCAAAAGTATGCAATAAGTTAAAATCAGATTGCGGTATGCCTACATTTAGGAGTAATCAAGACATCTCAAATACCCCACAGACCTCTTAGCACATCAGTTGCAAATTTTTCCTTTAGATTTGTTGATTCGTTTAATTATACGGTGTTTATTTGCATGATCATGTAGGCCACGTCATAACCCCACGTCGCGAGTTTATACGCTCTCCACAAGTTCCCCTCAATACATTGATAATTCCATTGGCTGTATGGCATGTAGCGACGTCTGGTAAGAACCACATCAACATCTTCCAATTCAGGCAGGAAAAAGTCATTAATTATGTCTCTATAGCGTTTTCCATTGACAATAACTATGTCGACGGTAGTATTTTTGTAGAAATGTGGACCAGAGATTTTCTCTGTCCATAGAGCACTTCAAACAGTGACTATTTGAGGTTGTAATGGTTGTTGTTGTTGTAGAGGCAGAATTGTGTCACACTGACAATGCTTGGTTGGATAAAAACCCGGGTGGTTTCCGGTTATGTAGACTCGACCGTCCTAGGCACGGGTAATGGTGTCTCAACAATGGTTTCAGGGTTATCATCACTGTTAACGCGACAAAATGGTTTATTAACGTACCCATCCAACTAAAAGTGAGTTTCATCGCTGAACAAATATTTCTTTAGAAAAATTAGATCAGCAACCATTTCGGTTGGGGCCCTTTTACTGAACGTGGGACGCTCTTGATGCTCTTTTGGCTGAAATTATTGCATGATTCGATTTTGTAAATCCGCAAACCAAGATCCTTCCCAAAAATCATTCATAAAGTACTATAGATAGACACAGCTCCAGATGGATGGACTCATTCGGGTCTTCTTCCATACTCTGCCCAACACCAGCTATAGTGTCTACGGCGCGCATTGGACAGCGTCTCCGCATTATCTACTATAGTAAACGTGATGCGAAACTGATCCTTGGTTGCTCGAAATAGCGACTCGAAGTATCAACTCTGTTGGGCGATTATGTTAACCAAATATTGAACGAAGCACGCTATACGTCAAGTGAACCGAGCCATTGCTTTAGCAATAAAGGCAAACCTATCCGCTGATTCTTATAAACTGGCGAAACATAATGGCCATAAATCAAGTAACAGCTGTTAAAAAGATCAACTCCGAAAAAAGTTTGCCCTCATTGGAAACCACACGTCTAAAAAGCACTATTCAGTATTTTCTTCACTCTAGCTGTCAGTCGAGTTAGAAAAGCGGCAGTCGACTAAGGATAAGAGAACTGATGTCTGTCTTCATCCCAATAGTTTAAATTAAATTTGAAGCTAATTTTGAGAGACATATGAATTATGATCATATCAATAATAATTATTATAGGACTCTCCACAGACAGAAGGTTGGTTATTCTCTAAATAATTGCAGTAGTAAGATACCAAGAGAATGAAAGTGAATGAGAAAGAAAGAGATACATTGTGATAAAGACTGAAACAGAGAGAGACAGGCTGGAATTAAAAGAGTGGGAAAGAGAGATGGAGAGAAATTTCAAAAATGTTTTTTGAAATAAAAACCCGAGAATAGTATGCCAAGAAATACTTGATTTAGAAAGCCTAGAAAATAAGGATGGACATCACAAAATAGTCTTTTGTGAAATGAAGGTTTTTGTTATTATATATAAGAACTGAAAATGGATTTTTCATTATTGTTTTGAATTTTTAGTGAAGCTTCATTTATAATTTTGAAATAAGGCAGTTCGTATAATTTATATTCATGCATGTCGTCACCTAAAATGCAAAAACAACGTAACACCATTTTTCATAAGTTTACAGGCGAAGAAAAACGATATAATAGAAAGCACTCATATTGAAACAAAATTTGAGTTTTGGTTATGAAATGGTTATAAAACGGTTATATATTGGTTATAAAACGGTTATATATTGGTTATAAAATGGTTATATATTGGTTACAAAATAGTTATATATTGGTTATAAAATGGTTATATATTGGTTATAAAATAGTTGTATATTGGTTGTGTCTAACAGCGGAAGCTGAAAATTTTATGCTACAAATACATACATATGTAATATGATGTAGTGAATTATAAACAATAAAAAACTCAATTTTGATTTTTTTTATGATACGTCCTTTTGTATTTAAGGTGATGATATACATAGATTTCTCCAGGAGCAGAGAAGTCTTTTTTAATTTTTCGAGTTTATACTCTCGGAAGTATGATTTGACTGGATCAGAATAAATAAAATATATTCCTGATATTTTTACTTTTATTTTCTAAGCTATATTAGTGCTAACACACCACTGTACAGTAATCACTATAACAATAGCATTCTTTACATATGCTCTGCGCCTAAATGTATGCTCTACAATGTGTATATACAACCGTAAACAACATGTGATGGCATATCTTATCGTGTACGTGTGAGTGTAAATTATATGTATTATCTTTATTGTTGGTGTTAGTACTACAAATATACACACGCAACATACATGCCGGCTCGCTTAGTTAGCTGCCAGCGAAGCAACAATTATGCCGCAATCAAAACATTTAAAGCCAAGTTCTGCGCGCGAAGTAAGCACGGCTGGAGCAGCATGTGAGCCAAAACAATTGAAGAACGGCAGTTGAATTGGCTGGCTGGCTGGCTGACGGTGCTGAAGTGTTACCGAAACTGGGTAATTGCGGGTTCGCATGCAATTTTGTGGCCACTTAGCCAGCGCCAGCCAGCAATGCTTGCTTGGTCGCGGCAACGAGAACACTCACATGTGTGTGGGTGTGTGCAAATTGCAATATAAAATATATACTCGTATGTATATGAAGGCAGGACTTATGTCATATAGGTATTTGTTGTTGTAGCGCTAGTGAGATAACGAGCAAGCGATTTCCGCTCTCCTCTCACTCACCTTGAAGCGACTATTTCGGTTTTGCATTTCGCGCATTTGAAAAACGGTCGGACTACATTCTAATGCAATCTGCATGGCAAGCAGTCGCACAGCAATTTGTTATATTTATTTTCGTATGCCAAGAACGTAATTTACATACACACATGCATTTATTCATGCATTCGCAGTTGATTGCCGCGCAAATTAGCCTCTTATAACTCTAAGCGCACAACAACATAGATATCCATGAAGGTTGTTGTTGTCTATACAAATCACACACACCCACACATCAGCGCTTATTGTTATGTTTATGCGCCGCATTTCAAGTGGCTGTTTAAGTTCTAAAACGCTTGCATGCCTCACACTGTCAAGTGTTGTGCCCGGCCCTGCCACATGCCGCAAGGCAGGTCGTGTCAGCGCGGCAGGTCCTCGTTGTCCTTACTTGTGCTTTGCTGATCGACGTTAGCGACCACATTTGCTTTTTACACACATACATATTCATATATGTTTGTATGTGTGATGTTAGTTGGCTCTGTGTTGCATGCAGTTTTCGTTTCGCTTTTCATTTGTCGCTTTTGTTGCTCCAATTTATTTGTTGATTGCATTGCAAATTGCTGTTGAATTGTGTTGCAATGCCTCTTTCCGCTGTTGAAATTACTGGCGACTTTTATCGCTGTTGGCGGTAATATTTCTTTTAGCAGATGTTTTGTTGTTAGATTTGGAGTTTGGGGAGAAAATTAGCTAGCGCTTTAATGGAGGACGCCAATAAATCATTTATTCGGTACAGATATAGATTTGCTCTATTGAAATAATACCGGTTGCTTTCTAAATAGTTTGTTTTTAAGAAAAAAATCTGGGTTAAGCCAATTTTCATATTTTTTAAACACACTACGCTGTATATACTGCTTTTGTGATCTAAATTCTTACTTACACTCTTACAAAGTATTTTTTATGTTAGAGCGGGACTAGCATAGCCTGAAAATTTTGAAAAAGTAAACATGACCTCATTCACTAACTATTATGTTGTCATCGTCCAAGCCTCTGCAACATATAGTAGGACGGGCATGATGAGTGATTTATAGAGTTTTCTTCGAGTTTGTACCACGAGGGATGACTTTGCTTCTCAATTGCCTACTCAGTCTGAAGTAGCACCTGTTGGCAAAAGTAATCCAAAGCAGATTTCAAGGCTGACATTGTTGTTGGTGTTGTTTCTGGTTCCAAGATAGACAAAATTATCTACGGCTTCGAAGTAATGACTACATATATCAACAGTGTCATGAACGCCTAGTCGCTATTGCGACGACTGTTTGTTTGATGCCAGAAGATATTTTGTCTTGCCCTCGTTCACTACCAGACCGATTTG
Source organism: Bactrocera dorsalis (assembly GCF_023373825.1). Lineage (NCBI taxonomy): Eukaryota > Metazoa > Arthropoda > Insecta > Diptera > Tephritidae > Bactrocera > Bactrocera dorsalis. The sequence goes on along the minus strand of NC_064306.1, from coordinate 59,154,971 downwards.
CTTCGCTTCCTTAACTAGTCTGGAGAAAGCAGAACTAACGCCGCGGTTGTTCAGCAGCTGTACACTCTTATAGAAGATAGCAACTTTTTTATTAAGTTCTGGAGCTCGATTTAATTTATCCAGAAGAAGGTTGAAGAAGTCAAATGAAAGAAAGTCGCCTTGTCTGAAACTTCGTTTGATATCGAACGGCTTGGAAAAGTCCTTTCCGTTGCTGACACAGCCTTTGGTGTTGCTCAACGTCAGTTTACACAGCCGTATTAGTTTTGCGGAGATACCAAAGAAGATGGAGTTTCTCTTCCACCACGAATCCCACACCTAATTTACGCTCTTTTGTATGGCTGTAGTAAAAGCTACAAGACCCTACTCGCTTCTGTTTTTGTCCCGTCCATCTAACTTCTTGGACGGCGGTGATGTCAGCCTTTATTCTCACGAGGGCATCAACCAGTTAGGAAGCGGCACAGTTCAATTAATGTACCGAACATTCCAGGTGTATGCCATTAAATCGTAATCCTTAACACGGTTACAGTGGTCGTTATCAAAACAGGTGCTCTTCTCTATCGAGGCTATTTTGTTATTTTTATTGGGGGATCCATCACACCTATCATTTAAAACTGATAAAAACCCTGAAAATTTTTGATAGACATAAATAATGGCTACTCAAAGCAACTTAAATTTCGTTTCGCCCACATATTCGCTCCACTCGAGCTGTTATGGCATTCTCTGCATTTCGCAGTATTTTGCCAATCAAATACATAGAATTTAATGCCAGAAAATCCATTTTCTAAAATGCACTTAATTCTCGGTATTATTTATGATTTGCTTTGGCCTCTCTGCTTCACCCGCACACACAAATTTAGAATACTGTACGCTTGGACATTTCATACAAAAAGGATTGAAATAAAGAGCAACGGAAAGATAATGTATGCGCATGTAAAAGAACAGAATATACCACATGCATATGCGTGTGTGTGAGTATTAGCATTTTTTTTTTTTTTTTTTTTTTTTTTGATTTTGGAGGGGGAATCTTCGAAAGATACCGTCATTTTTCCGGACGGTATGCACGATTCGTATTGGACGCTAATGCAGATACCAATACGCCTACGTACTAAACCCTTAACTCCATTGTCTTTGCTTGTTTATTTGCCCCACGGAACTGCCGTTAAGCATTGCATCGTGGGGCCAAGCTTAGCCATTCGGCTCGTCCGTCACGTCAATTAAGACCTACTCCTCATTCATCCTTCTGATTTCACTGCGTTGCCACTCTTTCATTCTTAGTTCTTTCAGAACTATAGCACACCATGCTCTCACACTATCCCACACTTGTTTTGACTCAATCATAAACCGCACTATATTATCCGGTGTCACTTGTTCCGTTGTCAGTTTCTCTAGATCGGCTCTCTCCTTTTCATATCGTCGGCAGAAAAAGAAGATGTGCCGCGCGTTTTCCCCGCTGCTGTCGCAGAAGGAACAATTCGTCCCGTCGTCGTGTCCATATTTATAGAGATACTCTCTAAAACACCCGTGTCCCGTCAAAAATTGCGTCAGGTAAAAATCTGTTTCCCCGTGTTTCCTTTCTACCCATGCTTGTACATTTCTAATTAGCATGTGGGTCCATCTCCCCGTCGTAGCTGCATCCCACCGTCCTTGCCACTCATTGAGGCTTGTTTGCCTCTCTTCCTTACGCTCTTCAGCTGTTAGTCGCCTACCCAGTCTTGTAGACCTGTCATATACTCTTTTGAGCTCCATGGCCAGTATCTCAGGCGGCATGATGCCTGCTAAAACCCCAACCGCTTCGTGGGATACGGTGCGAAATGCACACGTGACCCTTATGGCACTGAGCCGCATTGAAAATTTCGCTTTTTTAGCATATGTCTTTTGTTGTAGTGCTGGTCCCCATATGGGCGCCGCGTACATCATAACTGATTGGCTCACCTTGGCCAATAGCGCTCGCCTCTTTTGGCTTGGTCCACCAATGTTGGCCATTATTCTTGATAGGGCGGCCGTTACACGTGCTGCTTTCTCACATACCTTTTCGATGTGCGTCTTGTAGCTAAGTCTATTGTCAATAAGCACTCCTAGGTACTTTAGTGCCTTCTGGGTCATTATGCTGTGGCCGTCAATATTCAATCTTATGTCTTCGATCTTTTTCCTACTTGTGATCAGGACAGCTTCAGTTTTTTGTCCAGCGAGTTGAAGTTTTGTTGCCGTGAGCCACTCTTTGATCGTTAACGCCGCTCGATTGCAGAGGTACTCAAGTTGTCCCAGTTCTTTTGCTACTACTGTTATGGCAATATCATCCGCGTACCCGATTATCTGTACCTGCTTCGGGAGAGGGAGACGCAGCACCCCGTCGTACAAAACGTTCCACAACAATGGGCCAAGCACGGAACCTTGCGGAACTCCGCCCGTTACCCTATATGTTTTTTGTCCATCATCCGTATCGTACAGTAACAACCGGTCAGACAAGTAGCTGGATATGATCCTAACTAAGTAAGCCGGGGTTTTGTTACGTTCTAATGCACTTATAATATGTGGCCAGTATGCCGAGTTGAACGCGTTTTTAACGTCAAACGTGACGACTGCGCAGTATTCCTTAGTACCATACAGCCATCTTTTACCCTCTATTGCCTTCTTAGCTATGTCGGTAAGCTTTTTAATCGCGTCAGTGGTGGATCTTTTTTTGCGGAATCCATATTGGTTGTCAGACAGACCTTTTTCTCCTTCCTTTTCTAGATGCAGCTCTAGTCGAGCGCAGATTATCCGCTCTAGTATCTTGCCGGTCGTATCCAGCATACAGAGCGGTCGATATGAATTGGGCTCTCCTGCTGGTTTATTTGGCTTCTGCAATAATACCAGTCTTTGCTTTTTCCAGATTTTCGGGAAGACACCTTTTTGTAAGCACCGCGTAAACAATTCAGCAAAGGGTTTCGCATTGTGCTTAATAGCAATCTTTAAAGCCTTATTTGGGATACCATCCACACCTGGTGCCTTGGCATTGCCAAATCTCTCTGCCCTTTCTATTAACTCCACATCAGTGACTATTGTCCATTCCGTATCAGCAGGTTCTTGCACTCGCGCCGTTCGATTCTCCAGAGGCTGTGTGGGGAATAGAGTTTCCACTACGGTTTTCAGTAGCGCTGGGCACGTCGGTGCTTGTCCTTTGTCACCTCTGATCTTCGTCATTACTAGCTTGTAGGCATCACCCCATGGGTTTTCGTCGATTTTTCCGCAGAGTTCTTTAAAGCAGTAGGATTTACTTTTTTTGATTGCTTTTTTGAGATCGCTACGTTTTCTCTTAAAGTATTCGCGTAATTGCGTAATCTCTGCAAGTCCGCGACTCCTTTGACACCTCCTCCTCGCTTTGTGGCATTCCTTCCTTAATGTGTCGATCTGCTCATTCCACCAGTAAACAGGTTTTCTATGAGCGCCGTTTTTCTTCCTACTCATAGAAGCGTCGCATGCTTTAATGACGTGCCGCACTAGGGTCTCCGCCTGTCGATTTATGTCTTCCTCAAATGTTATATGACCATCTAACATGAGTTTGAAGAGTTCAACGTCCATGGTTTCCATTTTCCATCCTTTTCTCTGTATTTTCTTAGTGGACATATTCCTTCGATTGTGCACCGAGTGTTCGATTTCGAACATAATAGCATTATGGTCACTGTGTGTATATATGTCACACACCTGCCACCTTGTTTTCCGTGCTAGAGAACTGCTAGCGAAGGTAATGTCAATAACCGATCCCCGACCGTTCTTCTCGAACGTATTTTTATTTCCGGTATTTAGTAACACCATATCTAACGACGAGAAGGCCTTTAGCAGAGCATCTCCACGCCTGTTTGTGCAGATGCTACCCCACTCCACCGCCCATGCATTAAAGTCGCCTGCTATTACGTTTCTTGTAGTAGACAGAATTTCTCTCACTAGTTCGTCCAGGATTTTCTCAAAATCAATTTGAGATATGCTTGGCGGTATGTAGCAGCTATAAAAATTGATCCCACAGATTTCCGCTCGTGTGTAAAAAGATTTCCCTGATAGCGGTTTGTCCTGAAACATTTCCCCTCCGCATGCCCATATGGCAGCTTTGTTTGTGTTGTCAGAGATCCATGTCGCTCCGCTTATACTTTTGTACTGTTCACAAAGTATAGCCACATCGACCTTTTCCTCGTAAACCGTCTGCTTAAGAAGCTCTTGTGCGGCCTCACAGTGGTTTAGATTGAGTTGTATGACTCTCATTTTTTGATGTTCTTACACGCCTCTTGATAGAGAGGACACTTTTTGCTTCCTATTTGATGGTCGATGTTTTCCCTGCCCTTTTTCCTACATGCACTGCATGACGGGTTTTTATTACATGACTTCGCAAAGTGTCCAGTTTCTCCACACTTGACACAGCACTCACTCCTGTCATCTGGATTGTTGCATGCTTTCGCCAGATGTCCGTATTCAAGGCATCTGAAGCACCTCCTGAGGTTTTGCTTCGCCCTTATTCTGCACACTACCCAGCCTATTTTTAACTTGTGTGCATCAAGAAGTACTCTTGCTTCCAACGCGGGTAGACTTACCACGGCAGTTTGGGTCCCTAGGTATGCCGTTCTGATGCTCTTAATCGAGTTTATATCAAAATCGCTCAGCTCGTTTACTTGCAGGCGTATTGCCTCAGTAATGTCCTCTTTCGTTGTGATTTCATCAAGATCACGTATTTCTACCAGAACCTCGTGTGTTAGAGCTTTTATTTGCGCATTTTCTCCTAATAATTTACTTATTTCGGTCTTAAAGACCCCCGTGCTCTTCATCTGGGCCTCTTTCAGCTCTAACAGAATCTGGCCTTTTGCCGTCTTTCTTATCTTGGTCACATTTTCCCCAAGTTTTTGCAACGTATCATTATTCCTGACAGTCCTGAGGATTTCGCTATATGACATATCCCCGGTTTTTTCTATTACTATTGCATCGGGTCGGGGTGGCGGCTTATGTGGTGTCTTCCTTGGTTGTTTATGTTTAACCGTGGTCCAGCCATCTTGTTTTCCCATTACTGTCTCCTTGCTTCCGACTGGGTTGTCGAATTTTGCTTCCTTGCTCAGGGGAACTTCCATTTTGTTTGTCCATTCCTTATGGAAAGTTTTATTTTTCTTAGGCGGTGTTCTTCTCTTTGGCTGTATTTCGTCTCGAGGCCTTTTGGGTGTATTCTCTGTGGTGGTTGTCTTTACTAGAAAACTACAACGTGCTTCTTTATTTGCCATGTGCTCCTCCTGAGCACTTGCGTGCAGCTTAGCTATCACACTGAGAAGGTCTCTCATGGTGTTATTGATAGACCGGTGTGGTGCCTGCATTGCTTTGGTCAACTTCTTAATCGCTTCCCCTAGTTCAGCCATACAATCTCCACTAGGTTGCATCGCTTTTGCCAAGGGAGTGGTGTCACCCAACGCTGGTGGTGATGACCTCGCTCTTAAAGGTTTGTCAACACCAAGGTTTTTAATCGGGGACCTACCCAATTTTGGTGCCCTCTTAAAGGGATCTGCTTCCGTAATAGTCGTACTTCTGGGGGAGTTTTGCACTTTATTTCCGTCCTCGCTCAGGCTTCCAGTGCTGCTGCCTCCTATAATCCCAAAAACGTTGCTGCTGTTGTTGTTAGTGTTTTTGTTTCTTGTATTATTCTCCATATATTTGATATACCAGCGCATCGTGTGCAGGGGGGCGGGCCGAAATAAACAGGAACGGGTGTACCCTCGGGGACACTGCCCCTACCCCAGTTCCCTGAGGCCTGTCCTTCGCTTTACCAGTCCCGGAAAACACGGACGGACCGGCGCTCGCCCGGGGCAACGTAGGCTACTACTCCTGCGTCCAATGCACACTCCTTGACCAGGGCCCGAAGGGGCTGGTTCCTGATACACACCACAGCAGACACATCGGCAGAGCATGCTCACATCACCCTCTCCATCCCACCAGCTAAGAAATCGCTGTTGACACTTTGAGGGAATCCCAGTGCGCCGCGGTGTGCCGCGGTGTGTACCGGTCATTGAGTATTAGCATATTAATGTTTGTGTGTGTGCCGTACACTTGCATAACTGCATGTGGGCACCAAAGGCATGCCGGCTAAGCATGATAATGAAAATTCTGCTTGTGGTGATTGATGTATTGCCGGGCGTGACAAGTGTACAACAAAGCGTACAACAAAAAGTGCGTTGTAACCGTATACATAAGGGCCCGTGGTACAAAGGCAATAATTTAGGCAAAATTCAAAATCACTTTTAAGTGTGCTTCGTGTGCACTTACACGCATGCAAATATGGTTATGCTGATGATGTTGCACAACATAGTTGTATACAATATTATGTGTACTTGTATATGTATTATGTTTCCATGTATTTGTGTTGGTTTTATGTAATGTGTTTTAGACTTGAACGCAGCCAGTCATTCGATGCAAATGAGCGGCAAATGGAATGAATTATGAGGGCCAAGAGCTTGGGTTAAACTCTTTCACTCACACATTTATTTCTTCTTCTTCTTTACTGGCGTAGACACCGCTTACGCGATTATAGCCGAGTCAACAACAGCGCGCCAGTCGTTTCTTCTCTTCGCTACGTGGCGCCAATTGGATATTCCAAGCGAAGCCAGGTCCTTCTCCACTTGGTCCTTCCAACGGAGTGGAGGTCTTCCTCTTCCTCTGCTTCCCCCGGCGGGTACAGCGTCGAATACTTTCAGAGCTGGAGTGTTTTCGTCCATTCGGACAACATGACCTAGCCAGCGTAGCCGCTGTCTTTTAATTCGCTGAACTATGTCAATGTCGCCGTATATCTCGTACAGCTCATCGTTCCATCGAATACGATATTCGCCGTGGCCAACGCGCAAAGGACCATAAATCTTTCGCAGAACTTTTCTCTCGAAAACTCGCAACGTCGACTCATCTGTTGTTGACATCGTCCAGGCCTCTGCACCATATAGCAGGACGGGAATTATGAGTGACTTATAGAGTTTGGTTTTTGTCTGTCGAGAGAGGACTTTGCTTCTCAATTGCCTACACAGTCCGAAGTAGCACCTGTTGGCAAGAGTAATCCTGCGTTGGATTTCAAAGCTGACATTGTTGATGGTGTTTACGCTGGTTCCAAGATAGACGAAATTATCTACAACTTCAAAGTTATGACTGTCAACAGTGACGTGAGTGCCAAGTCGCGAGTGCGACGACTGTTTGTTTGATGACAGGAGATATTTCGTCTTGCCCTCGTTCACTGCCAGACCCATTTGCGTTGCTTCCTTGTTCAGTCTGGAGAAAGCAGAACTAACGGCGCGGGTGTTGAGACCGATGATATCAATATCATCGGCATACGCCAGCAGCTGTACACTCTTATAAAAGATTGTACCTGCTCGATTAAGTTCTGCAGCTCGAACTATTTTCTCCAGCAGCAGATTGAAGAAATCGCACGATAGGGAGTCGCCCTGTCTGAAACCTCGTTTGGTATCGAACGGCTCGGAGAGGTCCTTCCCGATCCTGACGGAGCTTTTGGTCCCGCTCAATGTCAGTTTACACAGCCGTATTAGTTTTGCGGGGATACCAAATTCAGACATTGCGGCATAAAAGCAGCTCCTTTTCGTACTGTCGAAAGCAGCTTTAAAATCGACGAAGAGGTGATGTGTGTCGATTCTCCTTTCACGGGTCTTTTCCAAGATTTGGCGCATGGTGAATATCTGGTCGGTTGTTGATTTACCAGGTCTGAAGCCACACTGATAAGGTCCAATCAGTTTGTTGACGGTGGGCTTTAATCTTTCACACAATACGCTCAATAGAACCTTATACGCGATATTAAGGAGGCTAATCCCACGGTAGTTGGCGCAGATTGTGGGGTCTCCTTTTTTATGGATTGGGCATAGCACACTTAAATTCCAATCGTTGGGCATGCTTTCGTCCGACCATATTTTACAAAGAAGCTGATGCATGCTCCTTATCAGTTCTTCGCCGCCGTGTTTGAATAGCTCGGCTGGCAATCCATCCGCCCCCGCCGCTTTGTTGTTCTTCAGGCGGGTAATTGCTATTCGAACTTCTTCTTGGTCGGGCAATGGAACGTCTTTTCCATCGTCATCGATTGGGGAATCGGGTTCGTCTTCTCCTGGCGTTGTGACTAGATCACCTTGGGGGGTTCTACATGAGTATGCTCCGGTCTTGAAACCTTCTGTAAGCCGCCGCATCTTTTGGTAGAATTTTCGAGCATTACCCCTGTCGGCCAGCTTATCAAGCTCTTCGTACTCACGCATTTCGGCCTCTTTCTTTTTCTGTCTACAAATGCGTCTCGCTTCCCTCTTCAACTCTCGGTATCTATCCCATCCCGCACGTGTTGTGGTCGATCGTAACGTTGCGAGGTAGGCAGCCTGTTTTCTCTCCGCTGCGACACGGCACTCCTCGTCGTACCAGCTGTTCTTTTGCACCTTCCGGAAACCAATGGTTTCGGTTGCAGCTGTACGTAAGGAGTTTGAAATGCCGTCCCACAGTTCCCTTATACCGAGTTGTTGACGAGTGCTCTCAGAGAGCAGGAGTGCAAGCCGAGTAGAAAATCGCTCGGCTGTCTGTTGTGATTGCAGCTTCTCGACGTCGAACCTTCCTTGTGTTTGTTGGCGTGCGTTTTTTGCTGCACAGAGGCGGGTGCGAATCTTAGCTGCAACAAGATAGTGGTCCGAGTCGATGTTAGGACCTCGGAGCGCACGCACATCTAAAACACTGGAGACGTGTCTTCCGTCTATCACAACATGATCGATCTGGTTGGTAGTTTTTCGATCCGGAGACAGCCAGGTAGCTTGATGAATCTTCTTATGCTGGAATCTAGTACTACAGATAACCATATTTCGGGCCCCGGCGAAGTCGATCAGCCTCAACCCATTTGGGGATGTTTCCTCGTGGAGGCTGAATTTACCGACCGTAGTGCCAAAGATACCTTCTTTGCCCACCCTGGCGTTGAAGTCGATTTTGACATCGTGGCGGGGGCAGCTCTCGTAAGCGAGCTCCAAGCGCTCATAAAAGTCATCTTTGGTCACATCGTCCTTCTCTTCCGTCGGGGCGTGGGCGCAAATCAGCGATATGTTGAAGAACCTCGCTTTGATGCGGATTGTGGCTAGACGTTCATTCACCGGAGTGAATGATAGTACTCGGCGACGGAGTCTCTCTCCCACCACGAATCCAACACCAAACTTGCGTTCCTTTATATGGCCACTGTAGTAAATGCCACAAGGACCTACTCGTCTTTGTCCTTGTCCCGTCCATCGCATTTCTTGGACGGCGGTGATGTCAGCCTTTATTTTCACGAGGACATCAACCAGCTGGGCAGCGGCACCTTCCCAATTAAGGGACCGGACATTCCAGGTGCATGCCCTCAATTCGTAGTCCTTATTTCGTTTTCCATGGTCGTCATCAAAAGGGGGGTCTCTCATCCGAGGCTGGTTGTTGCTATTCGCTGGGGTTGTTTTTTTACGTGGCGGGTCCCAAACCCAGCGCACAACCCTATGTAGGGGATATTTCGCCTTCTCACGTTAGCTCGCCTTCAAACGGATGTTCTTAGGCTACCCAGAGGATACTTGGTCAAAGACCGGAAGTCGTGAGCTGCTTGAGTCATATGTAAAAGAATCGTTTCTGGCCACTCCCAAGTGAATGGCGATCAGAGAACTTTCCTCACTTGCGTGAACTTCTACATATGACTCCATCCTCCACACATTTATTTGAATGACAAGATTTGTAGGAATAGATTTGATTGTAGACAGTTGGTAGTTCTGAAAAATAGTCCAAAAATATGCCTATTGACGATTTTCGACAATAATTTTTCAGTCAATAGAGATTTAAGTCCCAAAAAATGTTTTTTTAATTTAGTTATCGATTTGAAAAGCAGTCCTCTTATACCTTAGACGCTATCGTTCTATATAAATTTGCAGTTTTGAGTAGATGTTGGATCAGATTCTTCTTGTACTGTCTTAATTAATTTCAGTCCAGTATTTCTTCGTATCCTATTGAGGGGTATTTTTAATCCCAGCCGCCCAGTATTTCTTCGTATTCCAATGAAAAATTCTATATTTTTGACCCAAAGACTCCAGTATTTCTTTGTGATTTAATGAAAGATTCTATGAGATATTTTCGACCACAGCAGTCCAGTGTTCCCTCGTATCCCATTGAAAGATTCTAAGGAGTATTTTTGACCCCAACAGTCCAGTATTCGTATCTCATTGAGAGATTCCATGAGATATTTTTGTTCTCCACATCCCAGTATTCCTTCGTATCCCATTGAAAGGTCCGAAGAGATATTCATGACCCTAGCAGTCCAGTAGTTCTTTGTATTTGAAAACAATGGCTTTTGAAAAAATAGCAAAATTTGCCAAATCTGACACATTGTGGCGCTGAGGTGATGCAGCATTCTCTACTTCAACTATAAGTCAGTAATTTATAACATAAGTACTTTTCTAAATTGTATATAATTCGTACCAATATATGTACCCTGTAGTGTTGGTCGAGCTTTTGCCTCAAAAATGTGTCGAGCGCACCATATTGTTATTCGAAGAATAACGAGTACACGAAGCTACTCTGTAAAACGAATGAATTTTGTCGAAAAAGATCAATGATTTTATCCACCTGAGATGAAAAACTTCGTCAAAAAATTTTTTGAAGTGAGTTGGAGAACAGATCCGTCCTTCTTTCTACTTAAAAAAGCGGCTATTGACATCGTTTGATTTCGGAAATCAGTACAGTGTTAAGATTGACTTGAAATTTCAATTTAAATGGTTTCTTACCTTTATGCGCTTATGTAAATTCGACTGCGCTCTATAAGTTACACGTTTTGATTCATGAACAGATTTGATCTCTTGCCATTACGACTTATATAATCGGAACGTGTCCTAAATTCATTATAGCACAAAGTCCGTCATCTTAGTAGTTGTGTTATAAGCTATTTAGGAAATTTTTATTCTGATACAACAACAACACGCATTATGAAGTTCAGCGAATGAAAAGAAGAGTGCTTTAAACGATTTTTCAAAGTTCACTTTTAGCGTTCCAAGAAATATTTTGGATTCATTGATGTAGTCTGATAAAAAATAAGTTTATGAGTAAATAAGTCACACTGTTTTATTCGACATCACGCCATTACCTCTTACATAATCGTAACGGGAGCTAAATTCATAACACCACAAAGTCAGTCACCTCAGTAACATTCCTGAAAACTGTTTGGGAAAGTTTTATGCTGATACAACAACAACACGCATTAAAAAGTTCGACGAATGAAACCAAGAGTGCTTTAAACGATTCTTTGAAGTCCACTTTTATCGTTCCAGAAAATCTTTCTTTTAACGTTTGAGTGTCTTATGATTGAAAATGGGTTCTTGAGTAGATAAATCATCAACGCTTCATATTTTTGCTTTTTGCGCTGAAAATATATATTTTTGTATAGAGATCCTGGTTAAATTGGTTCAGAAAATCTTTGAATCGAGGAATAGCTCTAAGATTGGTTTTATTTTGGTTTTTGTTTTTGGTTTCACATATTTAATGTTACAGCAGATCTTGGCTGGTCCAAACAATATATTTCTGTACCTTACGGACTGAATTAAAGAGCTTAAATATTAGGTCTATCTTCTTCTTCTTTACTGGCACGGTTATAGTCGAGTTTTACTTTAGATTAGATCTATTACTTTCCGTATTCAGTCTTAATTTCTTACAACTTCCATCGCTTGCGCACAAATTGTTTGCCTAAGTCTGTGTCATGTCAAAAAGTATGACAAATTGTCTTGCTGCTGCTGCTTTGATAAGCCCTTACAGGCATTCACCTAGTCATCGGCACTGCAGCTAACACTTCCAATAGGGTTGTCGGCTTTGTAACAGCATATATTTATTAGACTAACGCTATGCCACACACACACACATATACATATACAGTGCAGGCAATTCCTTTTGCTTAGCCTGACAAGTAATTTAAGTTAAATGGCAACGTCATGCTCAACATTGATAGCTTTTATCAAGTAGCTTACCAAGGTAACTCACCGACATGTCATCATCATCATCGACAGCAAAGTTGCCACAGTGAGTTTCATGTGTGTGTGAACACAAAAGGGATATTGCAAGTAGATCCTTGTATGTGTGTGTGTATGAGACAGCGTTAGTGAGAATATGTGTGTGTTTGTGCGTGTTTTGTAGTGTAGCCACCTCAATGGCACTTCTTTCGCTGTCGTTCAATAGATTAAAGTGAAAATGAATGAATTGATGTCGCCCGACTTTAGTGCTGGAGACGTTGCCATACCATTACACTTCGGCTTTAAAGCAAAGCTCGGGTTTAATACACTACAGTTATACGAGCGTTTAGAAGACAACTGGGCGGTTGCTCCGCCGGGAAGCGTTGATTTCCAGTAAAGCTCAGGGGAGCGATTTTAAAATCCAATAAATTTGCTTACCCTCCACACACACACACATACACATACGTGCACGTGTGAGTCGGTAGCGCTCATTGAGTCAAAGCGATAAAAGTGCGAAAGGTAATGCGGGTAAAGTGTGCACTTTATGGTGACATTGTTGCTGCTTGGGAAACAGTAGACACGCCAGACCTCCAGCATGCTCCAATGAAGCTATAAGCTATAAGTGTAAGTGATTGTAGGTTGTGGTGGTGTGTGTGGTATAACATACATATGTACAAGTGCGTTAATGTGGCACGCTTTATCTGGAGCAACGAAGGTACCCTCATTTACCGTTTTACGTGTACGCCATATGTTTACCGCTGGCTTAGCTGCGCAACAATCACAAATGTCAGAGATTAAAATGGGAATGTAAAAGTGACAAACACACACACATATACATGCCTTCGTATACTATATATGTATGTACATATATGTATATTAGGGTGGGTTCAACAAATTATTTTATTTTAATTTTGATTTTTTTTAATTTTTATTTAATTTTAACTTTAATTTTAATTTTTTTATTTAATCTTAATCTTAATTTTAAATTAAATTTTTATTTTTAATTTTAATTTCAATTTTATTTTAATTTTAATTTTATTTTAATTTTAACTTTAGTTTTAATTTTAATTTTAATTTTAATTTTAATTTTAATTTTAATTTTAATTTAATTTTAATTTTAATTTTAATTTTAATTTTAATTTAATTTTAATTTTAATTTTGTTTTTAATTTTAATTTTTAAGTGAAGAAAAAAAAATTATCTCGGTTCCACCCAAGCTACAATACCCTTCACAAATACAAAAGCTGCCATAGAACTTGATTTTGCTTGTTCAGTTTGTATGGCAGCTAAAAGCTACAGTGCTCCTATCTAAGCAATGTCTGGGTAGAAAATAGAGTTGCCTTAAGCAATAATCTGTGCTAAATTTCGTTAAGATAACTTATCAAATAAAAAAAAATTCCCTCCAAGAACTGGATTTCGGACGATCAGTTTGTATGGCAGCTATATGTTATAGGCGTGCGATCTGAACAATTTCTTCGGCAAAAATACCGTTGTTTTAAACAATAATCTACACTAATTTTGGTGAAGATATCTGGTAAAATAAAAAAGTTTTATATATAAGGCCTTTATTTTGATCAGTCAGTTTGTATGGCAGTTATAAGCTATAGTTATCCGATCTGAGCAATTTCTGAAGAGATTATAGAGTTGACTTGGGCAATGGTCTATGCTAAATTTCGGAAAGATATCTCGTCAAATGAAAAAGTTATCCATACAAGCATTTGATTTTGATCATTCAGTTTGTATGGCAGCTATATGCTCTAGTCGTCCGATCTGAACAATTTCTTCGGAAATTATACTATTGTTTTGGGCAATAATCCGTACTGAATTTCGTGAAGATATCTCGACAAATAAAAAAGTTTTCCATATAAGGACTTGATTTTGTCCAGTCAGTTTGTATGGCAGCCATATGCTGTAATGATCCGATTTGAAAAATTTCCTCGGAGATAACATTACGTCTTTAAACAATAACCTGTAGTAAATTTCGGGCGGATATCTCGACAAACAAAAAAGTGTTCCATACAAAGATTTGATTTTAAACAGTCAGTTTGTATGGCAGTTATATGCTATAGTGGGCCGATATCGGCGGTTCCGAGACATAAGAAGCTTCTTGAAGGGGAAAATACGTGTACAAAATTTCAGAACGATATCTCAAATTTTCGATGTTTACTGCTGGTCAAACTGCTTAGGATATAAAAAAATATTTTTTTTATTGTCCCACCCTAATGTATATACATAAATATATGTGTGCGTGGGTACTGGCTGCATTTGTTTTATGGTGTTCTCGTTCATTTTCGAATAAATTTCCATTTGAGTGTGGTGATTCGTTTGATAAATGTACTCAGTGGCATGGCGGTGGCAGCACACATACACACACAACACATAAGCACACCGCTACGCACACATAGCAGTATACCTACAAGCATAAGCAGTCCCAAAGGCATGCCTGCCTGGCTGCTGCGCCGCTCTCACGCTCCACTTGTCAACCGCTATACACGCACAAATGCTTACAAATACTCGCATGTACTACTTGACACACACCAATACAAATATGCATGGCTCTATGTGTGTATATGAAGCCACAGCGTGCAGCTTGTGGCAGCGTCTTGGGTATTTGCTTTGCGTTTAGTTGCTGGTATTCGCTCATTCGAACCTTTTCAAATGCTTGTGATTGCCCGCAAATGTGTGTGCATGTGTGTATGTGTGTGTGTGTGCTCGAGCGCTTTTAAAAATTCGTGTAGCGCACATTTTCAATTCATTTTGTCGGATTTTATGATTTCATTTGCAGGTGTTTTAACTTAATTGCAAATTATCGTAATCGTTACATGCAGCTTTTTCGCATTTGTCCCTTTTGTCAGACACATACACACATACTTATATATTTGTATATAATCGCCTGTAATAAAACAAACTCATTGCACGCGCTGCTAGATTTTTTCTCTCTGGTGTATTTTAAATCATGATAACGGCAGTGTGAGTGCATTATTTGTTAAATATTTCAAATATTCATATCAATTCTTATAACGGCTTGCATGTATGTTTGTATGTGTGTGTTGTTATGTCTGTGTTGGCAATTAATCAATTCAATGGCTTCTGATCACTCTTGGGCATTGTAGATAATTACGAATTATTGAATAGCAATTCAGCTCACTCAGCCGAGCTTAGCTGTAAGTGTAAAGCAGCATTTTTCGCATTTCTTTGCCATTTGCCATTAAATTAATTGAAATGCGTATTTAAGCTTTATGGATCAATGACGACAGTTTATATGTGTGTGTTTGTATAATTTTTGTGTTCTTCGATAATAAATACAGCACATAATGCAATTAATTAAAATAATGTTGCTTGTCGAATTGCATGGAATTTAAATTTTAGTAGTAGTAGTATCAATATCATGTTTTCTTCTTCCAAGCAGAACTTTCCCTAGATAAATTGCATTAAAAATAAATTTTTTTATTAAGTGAATCCTTATGCCAATACGACGATTTTCCAGCACTGCACCTTTAACTTTTTCGATATTATCGTCATTACCACATGAGAAGGACGACTGCGAGGCAAATGTTTGATGACTGCACGACCTTCAATGTATGCTTTGTGTCACTGAAATACTTGTGCTCGTGATAAAGAAGATTTGCAGAAAAACCTTTGTAACATTTGTATTCATTTCGTGGCCGCGAAGTCATTGGAAACACAAAATTTCATTGTTCCAGTTTTTTTTTTCTAAGATAAAAATCCCCAGACAAACTTTTCGCAGGACATGTGGAGGTCAAACTTTACACGAACTTAAAAAAAGTTGTATCAATATTATAATTTGTAATATTGTAGTTGTATCAACTCTTTTTTTTATTAATTCGATGCTTTTAAATGGACCAGTCTGGATGAATGGTGATCAGAGTGGGCCGCTAGCCATTGCCAAGAGTGTGGATTACTGAAAAAGTAAATAATCTTTTGAAAATAAAGGGAGATAAAGGGAGATATGCTCGTTCGTTGCTAACCAAAGTTTGGCATATCCAAAGGAGCCAATTCTTCTATGGCTTCGTACGCAGACATCTAAGCTTCACTAGTTTTTAATTATTCTGAATAGCTATCTTCTAATATGATTAGTTGACTAAATTCAGCAGGTTTAAATATGCAATCAATCTCCTTAGAAATAAACTCAGACTTCTAGTCGCATTTTACACTGGCGACTGCAGCTGAAGAAGCATACAACATGAGCACATCTTCTTGCGTAAATTGGCGGTTCTGCGATCTGAGCCTGAAAGACCAAGACACTCGCTAACACCTGAATACGCAGGTTAAAGACTTTGGATCCATGTTTCCAAATAGAGATCACATCGCTTCGCTAGCAGCCAGCAGAATATTGGACTTAAGATCGCGGTGCATTCCTTATTTATCAATGAATTCTGTTATTGTCCTAAAATATAAGACGCAACCTAAACAGGCTGTTAATTTTTGTCTGAAATCATACTGAAAGCATACAATGTATTTCCCATGGGATTTTTTGATATTTTGCTTTATTCAAGTAAATCTAGACTTTGAAAATATGATATTCCAATATCTAATTTTCCGCTTCAAGAGAAAGATTCAAATAGATTCTGTCATAAAAACGGTTCTTTAAAGGTTGTACGCAGTTAAAGTCATATATCAAATGCACTGAGGAAGTGCTTTACACATTCTGTGTTACTCATACGACATGGTGTACTGTATGAAAACAGTATATTTTATGCATAACTTTAATTACGTATAACTTTTAAAAGAAATTTTTGTAGAAAATATTCATTAGGCCATTTTTGTAAAGAGGGAAATTTTGAATTCGAAAATTAATCTTTCAAAATTGTAGATTTATTTGTTATGGACCTAAAAAAACGTATTGTAAAAGATCCAAAATTTCCAACGTCAAATATATGTGGTATGAAAAAAGTGAAATTATTTAGGCAAAATTTAATTTGAAAATAAAGCGTCTGTTTACGTTGTATACTTTTTTAGAGTAAAATCTGAAGCTTCAGTGGACTTTCCCAAAAAAAAAATCGGCTTTGAAAATAATGCTCACCTTATAAAATAATATAAACTGCGTAAATAAATTAAATTAAAATTCCTTCAATAAAAATATTGAAGCAAATATTGTATATAGTATCTTCTAGGCTAATTTTTAATCCTATTATATCGTTTACAAACAAATAATTAACTATGAAGGAATTTTATGTATGTGAATAAAAATGTGCAGCCCGAGAGGAAAATCAAAATATCTTTTATCATTCTATTTATTTACAAATAATTTGCTCCATGTAGGTGTATTTGAATCAATCAAAGACAACAAAAATGCAAAATATCAAATTTACATATATAAATTCAATTCAAATATCAAAACTCGAAAAAATAACTACGCAATATACTCACAAGAAGCAGTCAACACACTTACATACAAATACCTACATATGTATATTAGGGTGATTCAAAAATTTTTTTTTATTTTTTTTTCAATTGGTACTCGCAAAAATAGGTTCCTAGACACCTCTAAGAAAGCCTCTCCAAATATGAGATTTTATTTGTAACGGGAAGGTCCTCCGCCTAACGGTTTTCTATTTTTTCTTATTATCAGATAGAAAAATTTATATCTCGCTTCCAACTACTTGAAAAAATATCTTGTTAATTAGGTTTTGTAGGAAATTGAATGCTCTAAAATATGGTCTCTTATGATTTTTTCGTAAACCCAACCGTTTAAAAGGTATTAACGGTTGAAATTTGACTATTTTTGAAAAAAATCTTTATTTCTTATTAATTTTATAACTCAATGAAAAAAAATTATTATGAATGATGAAACTCATAGTTTTGTAGGAAATTTACTGCTCTATAAAAATGGTCTACTGTAATTTTTCGATAAAGTTAAGCGTTTAGGAGATATTCATCGTCAAAAATCAGTGCATATTGGGGTGGATCAAAAAAAATAATTTTTTTTTTTCGTTTGGTACTCTGAAAAATAGGTTCCTAAGCACCTCTAAGTTAGCCTCTCCAAAAACCTGTTCGTAATAATTTTTTTTCATTGAGTTATAAAATTATTAAGAAATAAAAAATTTTCCCAAAAATCATCAAATTTTAACTGTTAGTATCTTCTAAACGGTTGGGTTTACAAAAAAATCATAAGAGACCATATTTTAGAGCATTCAATTTCCTACAAAACCTAATTAACAAGATATTTTTTCAAGTAGTTGGAAGCGAGATATAAATTTTTCTATCTGATAATAAGAAAAAATAGAAAACCGTTAGGCGGAGGACCTTCCCGTTACAAATAAAATCTCATATTTGGAGAGGCTTTCTTAGAGGTGTCTAGGAACCTATTTTTGTGAGTACCAATTGAAAAAAAAATAAAAAAAAATTTTTGAATCACCCTAATGTATATACAAGTACAAATATTAGCAGCAGTTACTGTCCAGCTACAGTGAAGACTAATAAATTTGTTAGTAAAATATTTTAATTACGTTTGCACTTGACCATGGTCGGTCATCAATCAATTGCTCTGAAGAGAACTAACGAGGAACGGCAGAGAAGCAAAGAGGAGCAGCAGAATTTACACGTTGAATGATTGAACAAAGGAGATCACTGAACAGGTAGTGGTCGAAAAAATATACTAAATAGACTGTCTTATGCTAGTGTGTGTGAAAGTGTATGAAAACTAAGAGAATGCTGGACTTATGAGTTCATTCTGGGCAAACGTTGCAAGATGAAATGCTGGGGCACACCTCCGGTATGTGAAGCTTAAGTTGTTGCAAGCTTTTGTTTACTTGCCTTTTGCATTGTTCTTGTGCTGCCTGGCGCTTGCACCATGTTGCTGTTGCGATGTCAGTGCTGTTGACACGTGTGCAAGTATATATGTATGTGAGTATATGTGAGAGCTGCTGTCCAACTGGTAAAATGTAGTTGAAATTTCTCTGCCTTCTAGAGTAGATGTTTTAATTGCAATAAAATATGAATAAAATTTTATTGCTTCGGTTTAAGTCTGTTTCAAATACGTCTAAATGTTTGTTGCTCTTGTTTTACTGACTTGGTTGTGTATTTTTGTTGTACTACATGTACTGTTATAATTTGTTAAAATAAAAATATATTTTTTCTAAATAAATAAAAGAAAGTTTTGGGGAAGTCCTGTGTCGGAAGAAATATTAAAAGCATGAAAATAATCTGGCTAGAAAGTAAATTGCTGCTGACAGGGAGACTTTTGCATATTTCGGAAGTTACTCCATATTCCTTACAGTGTGTTTCTGGTATTACGTATGTGTACCTATATGTACGTTATACTTTCTCTTATAATGCTTACAATAAAGCAATATGTAAAATACATTTCATTTTCGGTTGAAAATTAATAATAATGAGTAGTCAAAAAAGTCTTTTCGTATTTTGTTAATAGATGTAGTTGCAGTCACATATCTCCAGTCACATTGTGTCGTACCATATAGTGTTGAAAAGGTGAGATTTTAAGCTTCATATGACTAAAAAAGCAATAAATTCGGTGAAGTTGGAAAAAAGTTATAGCTATTCAAAAATGTGTGAAAACAATGAAGAAATTCTCTATATTTTGAAATTTTTGTATAAAAAAGGGAGGAATGCCACGCAAGTCACCAATGAATTTTGTGAAGTTTACGGAGACGATGCTGTATCAGTACGTGTAGTACAACAACTGTTCGCTCGTTTCTGTTCTGGAAATTTCGATGTGAAAGATGCACCTCGCTCTGGTCGACCTATCTTTGAAAAAGTCGATGAAATTGTGGAAAAGATTGATCAAGACTGTCACATAAGTGGCATGACATCGCTGTGGAACTTAACATTTAGCATCTAACGGTTTTGAACCATTTAAAAAACTAGCTATAGAAAGAAGATCGAATTAACATCTGCTTTTCTTTGCTGAAACGAAATGAAATCGAACCTTTTCTGAAGCAAATGTTAACAGAAGACGAAAAATGGATCAAATACAACAATAATTTGCGAAAAAGATCAAGGTTCAAGCGTGGTTCAACAAATAATCGCAAAGCCAAAATTAACGCTTCAAAAGGTTATGCTGAGTGTTTGGTTGGATTGGAAAAGAATCATCCAATATGAGCTGCTCCAACTTGGTCGAACGATTGATTCTACATTTTACTGTCAACAACTGATGAGATTGAAGCAAGCAATCGAAAAAACGGCCAGAACTGATCAACAAAAAGGGCTTCACCTTCCACCAGGACAACGCTAGACCACACATATCTTTGGTAACTCGGCAAAAATTGGCAGAGCTTGGCTGGCTACCGTCATATAGCCCTGGCCTTGCACCATCGGACTACTATTTGTTTCGGTCAATGAAGAACTCCGTTATTGGAGTAAAGTAGGTTTCAAGAGAAACCTGTAAAAATTGCTTGTCGCAGTTTTTCGCCGAGAAACCAGAAAAGTTTTACACTGATGGCGAAAAGTGGTTGATCAAAGTGGTACATTTTTGGTTCATTCATTATAATAAGTTTGTCCTTATTCCACAAAGAAGCTAATGTATGCTCCTTATCGGTTCTTTCCCTCCGTATTGGAACAGTTCGGTCAGCAATCTATCGGCATAGTTACTTTCTTGTTGTTCAGACGGGTAATTGCTATTCGGACTTCTTCATGGTCAGGCAATGGAATGTCTGCTCCATCGTTATCGATTGGGGAATCGGATTGGTGCTATGCTTTCAGCAGTCTGGAGAATTGTTCCCTCCATAATTTCAGAATGCTTTAGGCATCAATCACTAGATCACTTTTGGGAGTGCTACAAGGGTATGCTCCGGTCTTTGCATATTTTCGTGGAATTTTTGAGCGTTGGCATTGGTTAAAGTCGGCAAGAACAATTTTGACATCGTGGCGGGGACCTTCGCTTTAATGCGGATTGTGGCTAAGCGTTATTCCTCCGGGGTGAATGCCAGGACTCGGCGACGGAGTCTCTCTCTCCCCACGAATTCCACACCGAATTTACGCACCTTTATATCGCCACTGTAGTAAATCCCATAAAGACTTGCTCGTCTCAGTCCTTGTCCCGCCCATCGCACTTCTTGGACGGCATTGATGTCAGCTATCACTCTAACGAGGACGTCAACCAGCTGGGCAGCGGCACCTTCCTAATTAGGGTCGGGACATTCCAGGCGCATACCCCAAAATCGTAAGCCTTAGTTTGTTTGTAGTCCGATAACGGCTATTCTGATAAATAAGTGGCTTGTTGGGGAGACGGCGATTTCTCAAACCTCGAGGCACTAGTTATTATATATATAGACACAGAGACGGACAGAGAGGTAAACATTGCTAAATTAACTCAGCTTTTTTTGCTTATCATTTATATACATAGATAGTTTACAGAGTCCCCGACGTCTTCCTCTGGGTGTTACAAACTTCGTGCTAAATTTAATATACCCTCTTTTGGGTAAAATATGAAATGTTGATATAGTATATTTACATAATTTCTTCAATATTGCTGTAATTTTATACCCGTAAGTTAAGCAAACATTTAACTTCATTATATGGGTATATACACCCGTTTTCTGAGATATTTGCCTGTTGTATATGCTGATAGTAATCCAAAACCCCACTTAGCCCAACTTAACTCACGAAGCCAATTGCATACAATTTTGATTTACAACACTTCGGTTTATAGAAACTTAATGCTATTGGGGTTGTTGTTGCAATTATTAGAGCGAAATTCGGTTATTTGTTGTAGAATTTCCTTTAACTTTCAATTTTGTTGTTGTAAAATTTATATTTTGCATTTAGTTGTTGTTAAATTTTTACTGTGCAATATTTTTTATTTTTTGCTTTTGTTTTTGTTGTTCTGTTGTAGTTGTTCAACATTTGTTTTGTTATTAAATTTGCGTGCGTGTGTTGCTTTTGTTGCTGCTGCACTTGCCGAGTGTTAATTTTCGTGTTTCCTGCTGCTGCTCTGCTTTACTCCAGGGAATACCGCAAGAATCATACATCAGGCAAAAGAAAAACAAGATTATATACAGTTAAATCTGTGTTTATAGGTGTCTGTGTGTATTTTTTGTTTCAGTGAAAAACAAAAATGAAGAAAAAAACATATTAAATGCCTGATAACAAACTTAGAGAAATATAAAATAAAAAAAGTAAACGCAACGCAGTGAGAAGGAGAGAATTTTCATTTTTATCCTGCGGCGACTTGTCCCAACAGTTTGTAGACAGTTGTTGTTTGAACGGTTGCCGCCTCGACTGTTGTTCCGTTCGGCGGTTGGGGCCGGCTGTTGGCCAGTTTGCTGCATTGTAGTCCCCAGAGAGATGGCCAACCGCGTTGCTGAGTTTGCTTCCTGCCGCCGGTTGGTTCGGTTGCTTTGCGGCTGCTAAGCGTGTGAATTTAGATTGTAAACTTTTGTCCGGTCCGGTGCGTACCTGCTACCGCTTCTGAGAGCATGAGTGCGGGTGGGTGTGAGTTTAGGGATCGCAAATAAATTGCGTTAAGTGCAACACATTAGTTTGCATGGATTTTTGAAATGAAAATTATTTACTCGCCTTTTACCTCAGGCCTCAAGCGTTGAGCGTCACCGCCTGCCCGCTCACCTAGCGTTCTCTTCATGCATTTCACACTCCCTGCGACCCAGTGTGGTTCTCGAAGGGCATTTCAAGGTACTGTTGGGTTCGTCTTTTTTGTTGTTGTTGTTTTTGTTGCAAGTAAAAATGTTGCTGTGTATTAAAGTAGTTGAGCAATGTGCCGTTGTTCATAATTTTTTGCCACTCAATACCTTGTCTGTGTATGTGTGTGCGTATATCCATAGATATATATAATTTCCTTGAATTTCCTTGCGGTTATCTGCGTGTGTGCGCCCAAATATCCCTGTATTGTTTTCCATTTGGGAAAATACAGTAAATTTCGTGCAAATTAGTGAAAGGTAGCCAAGCAGAAAAGCAACAACACACAAGCCCACACAGTCGAGCGAATTGCTGAATAAATCTTTAGACAAAAAATTTCAAAATTTCATTATGTTCTATGCAAATTTGTACAAATTTAAGTTTAAATTGAAATTAATGAGTTCTATTTTCAGTGGGTTGGCCCACTTTGGTTTTTGTGCTTGTTCTTACACTAAAACTGTTTGAAAACTCTTGGGTCTGTTGGCTTATATGGCGCATGCAAGTACTAGGGTTGTGGTATTTTTTGTCGAAAATCTTGTTTGTCATGTTTTTATGCCATGTGGGTTAATTAATATTAATTTCATTAGTTAGTTTAGAGGACCAAACTGAAAAAAGGTCCACGTTTTTCTGTCTAACCTAAAAAAATGGAGATAGTTTTATATATGTAGTTTTCTAAATGTGAAATTATGACAAATATAATGCGATAATTACAAAAGCATACAAAAGATAATAACAAAAGCGGTTTGGGATATCATTGAAATTCTTTATTCCTGTGAAAGTACATTCGATGCCATTATGTATGGTACTCGATTTATTTTGTATAGCCACCATGGCCACGCTTGCAGAAGTTCAAACGCTTAACCCAATTTTTGACGGTTTTCAAGCATAAATCGGCCGATACTGCTGCAATTTCACCTTCGCTGTTCGTACGAAGTTCACCAATCGTCTCCGGCTTGTTGGCATAGACCTTACACTTGACATAGCCATACAGGAAATAGTTTAACGGCGTCAAATCGCACAACCGAGGCGGCCAATTGCCTGGGCCATTTCGTGAGATAACACGTTCACTAAACTTGGTTTTTAATATTTAATCATTGTGATATTCGCTGTGTGGCTTGTGGCGCCGTTCTGTTGGCACCACATATTGTCCAACTCCATATCATCCAATTTGTGACAAAAATATTCGGTTATCATTGAGTGGTAACGTTTCCCATTTACAGTAACGTTCCGGTCTTAATAATCACGAAAGAAGTACGGCTCAATGATGCCGCCGGCCCATAAACCGCACCAAACCGTAATTTTTTCGGAATACAACGGTGACTCATAGAGTACGTGTAGATTGCCGCCTGACCAATAATGCATATTATTATTAACGAAGCCATTCAACCAGAAATGAGCCTCTTCGCTGAATATAATTTTTCGATGAAAGTTCGGATCATTTTCAAGTTTAAGTTGACTGGGAATTTTGGTAGTAAATTTTAATAATTTCGACTTGTTGTTGGATAATATATCTTTCCATGATGAAATGGCAAACCTTACTGGAGAGAAATGTCAAAAGAGTGGGAAAAAATATGGCGTCGTTTGCTGTCCCTATCGTTCTACTTTTGTAGCGTTCCTATTCAAAACCCCATTATAGGACTAATGCATGTTAAAATATTATTTGAGGGGAAAAGATCATGTCTTTAAATGGCCTTGAGACAACGGTGCCCTTATGCATTCTAACACTGATCCTGTGAACCTCGTGCGAGCTCAATAAGCATTGGTTAGCTACCAGCAATCCAGATAATTTTGACTCAGAGTGGAACTAAAGAGGTGCACTAAAATATTTGTTCTTAATAAGGTTCATCTCGTCGCAATGATATGAGTTTTAAGTGGATATAGTTCTTAATTTTTTTTATTAACATTTTTTTATTTATCAAATCCGTTGTTTATAGTTTAACAATAAGTAATAACATCTTCAATCTATTTGAAAGGTTATGGTTCAGCCTTTTTGCCTATATATTGCTCCTTAAAAGACGGCTGGAGCACTTCCTTTTAAGCGGGTTTGATTACATGATATAATGAAGGCACTTCGACTATTATATTAACTAACAAGTAAGGAAGGGCTAAGTTCGGGTGTCACCGAACATTTTATACTCTCGCATGATAAAGTGATAATCGAGATTTCATTATCCGTCATTTACATATTTTTTTAAACGTGATACCTCAGCTCAAATACCGTATTTGTGTAAAGTTTTATTCCGCTATCATCATTGGTTCCTAATGTATATATTATACAGAGACGACATCAGATGGAATTCAAAATAGCGTTATATTGGAAGAAGGCGTAGTTGTGAACCGATTTCATCCATATTTCGTATATGTCATCAGGGTGCTAAGAAAATATTATATACCAAATTTCATTGAAATCGGTCGAGTAGTTCCTGAGATATGGTTTTTGGTCCATAAGTGGGCGACGCCACGCCCATTTTCAATTTTTATTAAAAGCGTGAGTGCAGCTTCCTTCTGCCATTTCTTCCGTAAAATTTTGTGTTTCTGAAGTTTTTTGTTAGTCGGTTAACGCACTTTTAGTGATTTTTAACATAACCTTTGTTTGGGAGGTAGGCGTGGTTATTATCCGATTTCTTCAATTTTTGAACTGCATATGGAAATGTCTGAAGGAAACGACTCTATAGAGTTTGGTTGACATAGCTATAGTAGTTTCCGAGATATGTACAAAAAACTTAGTAAGGGGCGGGGCCACGCCCACTTTTCCAAAAAAATTACGTCAAAATATGCCCCTCCCTAATGCAATCCTTTGTGCCAAATTTCACTTTAATATCTTTATTTATGGCTTAGTTATGACACTTTATAGGATTTCGGTTTCCGCCATTTTGTGGGCGTGGCAGTGGACCGATTTTGCCCATCTTCGAACTTAACCTTCTTATGGAGCCAAGAAATACGTGTACCAAGTTTCATCATGATATCTCAATTTTTACTCAAGTTACAGCTTGCACGGACGGACGGACAGACGGACGGACGGACGGACAGACAGACATCCGGATTTCAACTCTACTCGTCACCCTGATCACTTTGGTATATATAACCCTATATCTGACTCTTTTAGTTTTAGGACTTACAAACAACCGTTATGTGAACAAAACTATAATACTCTCTTTAGCAACTTTGTTGCGAGAGTATAAAAAGTAGTGATAATGTTGCTAGACAAACGGAGTCCAAAACGGAACCCAAACATTGCTGCTCTAGAGTTTTTCATTTGATGAAGCACCCAGCAGTTGTTTTATTACTGTGATTTGCGACTTAGCTAAGACCTTTGGACTTTAGATGGTTTATAACTGAGCTAATGATTTTGGGCTTTAGATGGTTCGTGACTTAGCTAAGACCCTAGATTTACTGAAATATCAGATTAAGGTATTTAGTAATAAACAAGTGGTTGGAAGCTTCAATATTTATGTGTTATTAGGTTGGTCATTAAATCACCGAAAGATGAATATATATATGTATATAAAAATGTGATGAGTCTTGATTATAAAAATAAATTTCTCTAGTCTTCTGTATGAATAAAATTTATGATAAGGTAAGAGTTTGAAAATAATTTCTTTTTCATTACATTATTTGGCTACCTCTAGTAGATATTGGAAAACTGCCGAGTGCATATTCCTCATGAAACTGCTTTGATAAAATGAAATAGTGATGCGGAGGGCTCTACTTATTCTATTTTATCGTATAAACCCAGACGCAGCCAATAAATAGTGACAGATTCTATTCCTTTATATTCTATACGAGTATAAATACATATGAATGCTCATATGTAGCGTTCATATATATGTACATATATATTTCTAACATAATTAAGCAACGATGTGTTTCTAAAATATGTTCGCTACCTTTTCTAATATAATCCCTTTTCGCTTAATAGTTGTTGTTTTTTGTCTACGCTGTCATATTAATCTTCCGTTATACCTTTACCAACACCTTAGCAATGATATTTATATGAAAACTTTGCGGCATTCAGCTGGCGGCTGTCGGTTGTCGGCTTACAATCGCACTTGGCAAAGCTTCATGTAACCTTTTCATTATCGCATTAATTTCTTTTGAAATTGCAATTAAAATTGAGCTTTTCATTAGATTTTCCAAAAACGGATAGATAGTCATTAAACAGCAAAGTTTGGCTGCTCATTGAGTGTCCTTTTGCCGCACATTAACGCTACATTTGTGTGAGAATGGTGTGTTGGTGTGGAATTTCGGCATACCGTAAACACCCCATTTAGATATAGATCGCTTAAATATTGCTTATTTTCGAACAACAACTGAAAGGAAAACCCCCTTTGTATGAACTCTATGCGCAAACTTCGGTTGATTGTGATACCTCGGCTTAATGGCTCGGCTATTGAAGATACATGGGCTGGATTGTCATTAAATGAAATGCTTTAGTTTTGACGGTTGTGTAAGTGTGTGTGTGAAATGCTTAAAATTTACGACTTTGATAGAAAATAGTAAATTAATGTGGATGTATGTGGATTTGGAGATGTGCGTGTGTATCCATGTCAAGGTTTTTCTCTAGAAAACAAATCTAATTCTCGGGTATTGCAGGTGTGTTTTAATAGAAAGTTAGAAGTGCTTAAAATGTGCTGGAAATATTGACTGAAGTAAATGAATTGATATTATAACAAAATGGAGTATCAAACCAAAGGATTGTGTAAAGACTTTCTTGAGGTGTGTAATTATTTTTTTTTACCTCTATCAGACACTTGTTACATCAAGGCAAGTTTAATTGGGTTGTCTTAGAGCTGTTAAGGTTTCACACTGTTAGATCAAAGATAATTTGATGGTTCATTAATTTTAGACAGGAAGTTAATAAGACAACATATTTTAAAGTTATATTAGAATTGGACGAAGTGAAATAAACAAAGTTAGCTCAGTTGAGGTATAATTTTTTTTTTTTTGGTTGTCTGGTGTACATATGTATATTTTTTTATAACTATACGGCGAGTATTTTGACTCTCTCTTGACTCTCTCCTAGTTTTGAATATGAAACAAGCTAAGACAAAAAAATTTTGTTTTATGACACAAGCTCTATCCTAGTTTGAATTTTTCTGAGTTTTGGTCTCTTTGTAATCCTTAAATTAAATCTAGATCATCAAACAAATAAGGTACTCAAAGAATATGAAAATTTCGAAAATGTTATATGCACCGAAAAGAAGGCTTGTGAAGTCCTGGTTGATTTCTCCTTTAAACAATTGTGGTCTTTGAAATATATTTTATTTTTTCTGGCAGTTATTTTAGGACTTTGCGGAAAGAAAATGTGTACTCCGAACTTTTTCAAACTTGGATAGAAAAAGCTTCAGAACGATGGATCGATTCATATACTTACAATTTTGCAGAAAAATTGGATATTTGAAGAAAACTTCTTGTTCATGCTGTACTAGACCGTTGTGATACCCAGAGCTCCTAGGGATTAAAAAAAACGTCGGATATCCACGTGTAATATCTACTCCTGCCAAATCGCCGAGTTCGTAGAAAATATTTTAACCAAGATGCTTGAACGTTAGCCTGTGCAGCTGGACAGTAAAGGAGAAAGTGCCTAGATGTTTTCACCTCATATTCCTCCCTTCAAATCTGAAAAATTGCGTTCTCCAAAATCTTTAGCCTCACCGCTTTTGTGTCAATGGAACAGTGTTCTGTAAGGACATCCATCTTTGTGGCCATGGGAACATTGCTAAGAGCTAGTAGTTTCAACGACGTTTTGAGCCAGAAGCATTCGCAACTCCACAAGTGCTGGTTGCTGGTCAAATCTTACTGAGCTTACGTTAAGTCCATATATCCAACACCTAAGAGCACGAAAATAGGAGCACATCTACTCATTTCCATTCTGATGGGATTTGGCTAACGGTAGCCTTTCTTTCGAGCTCATCGGCTTTACAGTGTCCGACGGTTCCGCTGTGGCTAGGCCTCCAGATAAGTTTAATTTATAAGTAGCACCAAGTGTAGCAGGTGATATCCCCCTTGACTAGCTTTGAGCTCACTGTTAGCCAGCTCAAGGCCTGTTTAGTAGTTCTGTGATCGAAATATATGGATGCCTTCATATAAAAAGGCGTACTTCGTTGAAGTATATCTGCTGCTCCCTTAATAGCTGCCACTTTTGCTTGAAAGACAGTACAGTAGTTTGGTAGCTAAAAAATAGTTGATTGAGAGCACCGACTCTTCCAACCTTTCCCATGAAGTTAGTTCCATTCGTGAAAGAGCTCACTGCGCCTCTTCTCTGGCTACTCCTATCCATCCACATATCGTTGGAGGTATATTCGCGAAAAAGAAGCCAAAAAGAAGTATTCGGCGCAGTAGTCCAAGTTAACAGGATAGATGAAGTTTGTACAGTCGCAGAAGGCAGTAATAAAAAATGATAAAGTGTTTTCGTTTTGAGTCTAAATATAGAGAGCCCAGTATGATGTGGTCCAAGTAGTAAAGTGCAGAATGACCACCATTTCTTTCTTAGCTAAAATTTCATATTTTTACTTATTGAAATATTTGAATTAAGTTCCTCTCTCATGACTCTTTTAAACTGTTAGAAAATGAGAAAAGTGGAGGCTAACGAGTATTCTATTTTCCGAAACCCAGCGCACAACACTGCAGGGAGATCTTTCGCTTTCTCACTTTAGCTTGCCTTCAAACAGATGTTTTTTGGCTACCCAGAGGCTACTTGGATCAAGATCGGAAGTCATGAGCTGTGCCACTCTCAAGTGACTCACTTGCGTGAACTTCTACACCTGGCTCCATCCTTCTCTATAACAGGACCATAATTTCAAAGGCTCTACCTTATTCACTATTTATAGACGCGTTAGTTTATATCCCCCTAGCTATTATCCTACTAGCAAAATATAGTAGTATAGTGACTTGTGCATCTTTTGACCATAAAACGATGTGAAAAGCTCCATACAATTCTCAACCAATGCATACAAGTAGACTGTGGGGCTTCTAGTGGGTTGAAGCTGCCACAACTACTAATTAACCAAAATCTCCTTTTAATTCAATTTCAATTCACTGCAAGCCAACTTTGTGTCGCACAGCAATTAAAACGATCTACCGTTATATAAAACATGCCGTTATACGAATTTATTTCAATAATCTCCATTTTTACTTTGCAAACGAACTCTTTATCTTCATTTGTAGTGCAGGCACATACATGTTCGCTATATTTAAATGTATTTATATATATGAATGTGTGTGTATATCTAAGTTTACTTGTTGTTCTTGCTGTAATTGTAGCTTAATTAATTAATTCACATAATTTCCTTATGTCTTTGCAGGTAAGTTATCCGTGTGACAGCCAGAAGCAATTAGAAGCGCAAGCTGCTGACGCCACTGCAGGCAAACACACATACAAGAGAACACGAGGCTAAGTATGAGTGTGTAAGTGCTTCAATGTGTGTGTGTCTTTGCGACTTGGCACCGCACTTGCTAACGGCGTATATCCATAACTGAGTATGTGTTTGCCTGCGCATAAGCATTGGAAAGACGACACTCCGTATGAACTAGTCAAAACAACCACACCAACAACAACACTAACACTTAAATAATTACAACAATTAAAAGCAGTCTGCTGCTCGTATGTGTGCGTGTAAGAAAAGTTACTTGAGGCCATGCAACTAAGTAAGATCGTGTGACAACCTGTATGGCCTCACTGCATTCACACCAGCGCACACACTCACACATACACCTGCACACATATACATACACGCTTATAACTGCAACTCCTTGCTTTGAGAGACAGTAAAAGCATGCCAGCAAGCATAGCGCCACTGGCAGGTGTGTGTGTGTGTGTGTGCTTGTTTGCCGGCGTTGCCACCTATTCACTTAGAAATTCACAGAGTCATACACTTAAGGTGACAAGCTCCGTTACAGGCAACTACAACATTTACTCGTAAGTACTTCATTTCGCCAAGTGCCTTTGAATGTCACACTGTTTGCCGTGGTGTTGATGTGCTGCCATACCGTTAACTATACATGTGTGTGTGTGTTGTTTTTGCCAGCTCCATTAGTTGGTTTGTTAGTTGCTGGAGAATGCATTGCTGCTGCTGCTGCACTTGTTTATTTGTCGAGAATGCCTTCATGCTAGTTTTGTTACTCCTTTGCCATTAAAGTTGAAGAGAATAACTGTTAATTTGAAGTGTTTGCAAGTTGAATATATTGAAGATGAGTTGCTTGTTATAGTGCTTCTTAATATGCCCTGGCATATTTGTTGTGAAGTAAGCGCTTGCATTAGGGGAAAACAGAAACTTCTCTATAAACACAGAAAAGGAGGGATTGTTGAATGGGTTTGAGTTGAGTTAGTAATTTAGTTTTTATTGAAGTACCGTTAGGTATATAAACCTAGAATAACTATTTTTCTAAGGAGCTTAAACTAAATTAAATTATTTATGAATAAGCCCAGAGCATTGCTAATATGTGGCTATGTGTGGTTGGAGAGTGTTTTAGGAAACCAAGGGTATTTATAATATGTTACAACTTTTTCTCCAAATTTTCTAAGGCCGACTTATCAAATAATGCTATTGTCCTTTTTTACGCATTATATAGATGAGGGAGTTGTAGAGTTAATAAAAATTACTCTCTGGCGGACCTAATTTTCGGACAGAAAGGTCTCTTTGGAATGAATGGCAGTGTTGAGATCGAGGCTGTCCGCAGAGATGTATCTGTGTCCATATATATGGAACCTAATGTGGATGACCTTCTGCTTTTAGTTGAAGGTTGTTCACGAAGTCAAATATAACGAGTGGGTGGGCAATTTTTAGACATTGTCCACAATTGGGTCGTAGGTGTGGGTGTAGAAATATCGTTGGACAAAACGCTGACTAAGCTTGTTAAGCTGTCGCCAGTTCATCCTCCAATCGTTCGGTTATATGGGGTCAGCATGAGGTATGTGACACAAGTCAAATAGCTATGGTTGACCAAGCGTGAAAGAATGTGTTTCAGTCCACATTTGGTGAATGTGAAAGAGAAACTGCAAGCAATCGTGGTCAATGTCAAGTGCGGAGTGATTGGTTCTGTTCGCACCATATATCGTGGCTTGTTTGTGGCCTATGCTGTTTATGAAACCGCTGTATGGTTAGGAGTAGCGACAGTCTTGTGGCGCCAAAAACTCTTCTCGATACAGCGTTGTATGATGCTTGCCTGTCTGTCCCACCGTTTCAACGGATGCAATGCAGGTGTTGTCAGGAGCACACCCTCTTGATCTGATTGTCATACAGTGAGCTGTTGCATTCAGGTTAAGGAGGGGTTTGAGTGTGTCATTGCTGCAGAAGGACTGGATTTCTGACGACGATATGGAGAGGAAGGGATATCTAAGGAGCAACAATCTCCTAGTTAAAGGAGTAGTAAGTGGCAAAACTGTTGAGATAATAGCTGTATTGATCGTGTGACTTACAACTACATTCGGGATGTTAGGTTTTTAGAAGGAACCCCAGACTTCAAATTCTGTCTGAGCTTGGGCTTCATGTTTACTGAGCATGGACCTCTGAATGCATTTTTACATATGAGAAACTTATTGTAGAGGCCTCAATGTGTATGTGAAGCACGCATTGAGACAGGGTATATGCCATTTCAAAGTGTCCAATCTTCCTGAATATCAGGAACTTTGATGGAATGGGGATTCGCTATACTGATGGACGGCTAGATGTCAGTGGTGTGATCTCCAATATTGCTTGAAACTTAAGTTTAGATTCTTGTGTGAAAGTATGGGGTTCAACCCTTGGTCACCAATCCAGAGCAGTATGGAAGTTCAACTGGCAGTAGTTTCGGTTACGAGGTCTGACCGGAGACTAAATTCTAGTACCACGGGAAGCAAGAGCCCACGGAATACACACCAACCTGCTCATGCAGACTGGGCCACGGGTAGTTGTGGTTTAATAACCGAATGTGGGCAGATTTTTTATCACTCAATTTGTAGTTGCATTGCGACCGGGTGCCGGACTCAAAGCACGGCAGAGGTTTTAAATGGGCCTTGAACCCTACCAAGGTGGCTAGTGTGTACATTCCACACTGCCAATTATTACTTAAAATGCTTGGTATTTCATTTCGCCGTAGCTGAGAGTGTACACGAATACCGTGGAGAGTCGATTCGGCGCCGTTCGCAGCAACTCGGAGTAAGGTATGGACTTGGCGCATTTTATGTTGAGTTCTTAAATTGAAACCATGAAAAATATAGTTTGTGTAAGAACTGAATCCAATCGACCTTCCTAAGCATCATCGTTTCGGTTTCAAGGCGACAATACAATTTCCGAAGAAATTGTTCAAACCTGAGAACTATAGCAAATAGCTGCCGTATTGGTCAACTGAACTATCAGAGAAAGTGACCTAAGAGATGAATATTGAATGAGGCATTCGTAGAAAAATGTTTGCACTATCATTTTGCAAAAGCTGCGGTCTAGTTCCCGACTAGTCATCAAGTAAGTAGTTTGCAACTAGTTCATAAATACCACTTTTACTAACAACAACGCTATTTCGCAACAAAATAAGTGCGTGTGTCAATGAGTAGCACCCATTTATTTTATTTTGTGGCATTGAACGCTAAATGCAACACAAAATTGTGCCTTGATTAAATTATATGCGTGCTCACGCACACCTTTACACATACAATAAGCGCTGCTACGTGCAATAATAAACAAATGGAAAATATGCGAAAATACAGCTTAACCATTTGCGCACATACATATATTCGCATATATATGTGTATGTGTATGTTTTTAAAGTATGTAATGAAATCTTCGACTACTTTCAGGCTCTCAGGCGCCCATTGAACTGCCACTATGCGGTGCCTTCCATTTCAAGCAGCCACAACCAACTTTGCTGGCACTTACACCACTGTAATTGTTGTAGTTGTTATGCTTGTATGTAATCGTAAACTTGCAACACATTTGTTGCATGGGGCAATTCACTTGTTACTTGCTCGTTTGTCGCACATTTATGAATACCTAAGCACACGCATACATATGCAAGTGCCTGCCTGCCACCTGTCACTCAAGCCGTAGAGGTGCTTGTTTGTTATTTTTGTTGCTTTGTTGGTGGCTACCCATATGCCTTCGCAAACGCTGCTGGCACTTTGTAAGAGCACTTCATTTCCTTAGGAAAACTACTGTCGGCTTCGCATCAACACACATACATACACAGCCGTTGAACACTTCTACCTTTCGCTGCTTTGTTCGGCTCTATCGTCAGCTCCCCTTCTCGCCTCGTGCGCTCATTTGTTGCCTTTTCCAAACCATTGAACTGCGCTTACTTTTAGTTTTCCTTCGCATTTTCTTTTCCCACCATTACCGTTATGCTCTAAGAAGCTGCTGGCACACACACATACATAATTACAAGTGTGTATGTACCTGTGTATGGGTTAGTGGTAAGGTAGGTGCCACTGTGCTCGAGAAAGTATTAGTTTTGGCTGCATGCGGTGTCAAGTGTAGCGTGTGATGTGCGGCGTGTGGCATGCGGTATGTGGCAAGCAAGTGAATCCAAACACACATTTTTACATACTTCAAGTGCGTTTGTGTGTGTTCGCTTGCATAGTGGCAGTATGCGTTTAGTAAGTGAGTATTTCCCACTTTCATTATCCAGTCAAGTACTCGAACTCTTCTGTGTCTCTGCACTTTACCTCAACTGCCACATCCTGTGCACAAAAACACACACACTCTTACACTTACAGGCACTGATGCAACTTGTTAAAAGTATTCATAAGCAGAAATTTAGTTGCTCATAGTTTATATATAGTTGTGAATGTGTGTGCCTGCTTGCCACTAAACAAGCTTGAAGTTATAATATTTTGCTTTTACCCACTCGGCTTCACGGTTCGAAAGGTGTAATTGTGTGCCGGAGCTCTTGTGCATGTGGCAAGGTGAGCCCATATTAGAATTTGTGTTGTTTTGATAACACTACTTTTATTAAGATGCTATCTAAAAGGCATATTTATTTGGGTTTTTATCGAAATGACTTGAATATAAGATATTGAATACAGTACGTGGCGAAATTTTTGATGTTTTTTTAGGAAAAAATGAATAATCAAAAGGATGGAGCCATGTGTGGAAGTTTACGCAAGTGAGGATAGTTCTCTGAGCCCCATTCACTTGAGAGTGACCAGAAACGATTCTTTTACATATGGCTCAAGCAGCTCAGGACTTCCGGCTTTAGGCCAAATATCCTCTGCGTAGCCAAAAAACATCCGTTTGAAGGCGAGCTAAAGTGAGAAGGCGAAACATCCCTACCTAGAGTTATGTGCTGTGTTTGGAACACGCCACGTAAAAGACTCTACCAATGAAAAGAAAACAGTCCCGGATTAGAGGCTCTCTTTTGACGGCAACCCTTGAAAACGTAATAAGGTTTATGATTTACGGGCATGCATCTGAAATATCCGGTCCGTTAATTGGGATGGGTCCGCTGCCCAGCCGGTTAATGTCCTCGTATAAGCAAAGGCTAATATCATCGCAGTACAAGAAGTGCGATGGGCAGGACAAAGACTACAGTGGTCATATAAAGGAGCACAAATTCGGTGTGGGATTCGTGGTAGGAGAGAAACTCCATCGCCGAGTCTTGGTGAATGAACGTCTAGCCTCAATCCCCATCTATTAGACACGTTTCCACTCTTTAGATGTGCATATGCTCCGAGTTCCTAGCATTGACTCGAACTACTAACTGGTTGCAGCGAAGATACGTACCCGCCTCTGTCTAGCAAAAAACTTACGTCAGCAAACCCAAGGAAGATTCGACGTCAAGATGATGCAATTTAAGAGACAGTGGCTTAGAGTATTTGACATACCTCCCGCCGGAGAAACAGAGGAAAAGGAAAACCTCCACTCCGTTAGGAAGACCAGGTTGAGAAGCACCTGGTTACACTTAGAGTCTCCAATTGGCGCCAAACACTGAAAAGGAAGAATGACTGCCGCACTGACTGGTGTCAATGGCAATAAATAAAGAAGAAGAATATATAAACTCTCTTCCTCTTATTAAAAATAGTATCCTATGTATATAGGTTAGTGGATCTAGTAGGTTAATGAGTCAGCTATGAACTACTTTGATCCTTAGCGGTGTGAGATGAAGTGCCGTTATGTGGCACAAAGGAAGAAGTCATTCCTCAGGATGCCAGCGCTTAAAGCGAATTTTAATGGAGTCTGCACTCTCGCAGCTAATTTTACTGAAAATCTTCGAAAATAGTTTTTATGGTCTTGTTACCTGATACTCTATTGCAAATTTATTATGTTGATTACGTTCCGGTAATGGATAAGTGGATAGTTACGGGAAAAGCGGGGCACTTATGACAACTTCAAGTCGAATCCTAGTGAGTTGTTATAAGCGATGACAAAGTCAAGATTGACGATCAAGAAGTTTTGGCTATGCTTTTGTTGGGATTGGCTGGAAGTCAGCTACTCCGCTACGCCTATAATTTGAATTGGGAATGGTACTGTCAAAATTGGACTGCTTGAGAGGAGCAATCCCCTAGCAGTCAGCCAATAGTTAAGGAAATGTGTTCCATCAGGACAACGAGAGTCCACATACATCGATAGCGACTTGTCAAAAATTTCGTTAGCTTGGTTGCAAGATTCTTATGCATCCACCCTACAGTCCGGACCTGGCATCAAGTGTTCCTTTTCGTGCTGTCAAACAGAGCTTTGAAAACGACGAAGAAGTGTTGTGTGTCAATACTCTTTTTCCGAGTCTTTTCCAACATTTGACACATGGTGAATATCTCTAATCAGTTGTTGATTTTCCAGGCGTAAGGGCCATAATATTCAAAGAGTTATATTAAATTACGATAGTGAATGCGAAACTTGTTTGAGTGATTTCACGGTTCTATAAAAGCGCTTCCTTCATGGGGATTTTAATGATGACAGAAGAGATCTGCACAAAAATGTATAATGTACTTCCCTTTAAGATTTTTCAGTTTGTAGTGTGTTTGTGAATAAGTGAAGAGTAAATACATTAAAGAGCTGGTCTGCTCCAGATATTGAGGGTACCGTAATGATTTTATATATAGTATAAAACGTTTTGCTAAGTTTAACTACTCTTCATTTTCCAATTAGCTTTTACAAGAATATTTTCAAAAATACAAAACATAAATGAACATACGATGCTAAAAACTTTGATCCCTTCTATTGTCCTCCACTAATCGGCACATACATATATACATCTCTAAATTGATAATTTTATGAGGACCGCAATTTAAAGATTTTTTTTTATTCAGTACTAATCACCTTTCTACTAATTTTTTTTTGTATAATACTAGTTTTCCATTAAATTCATTCCACATTCTGTAGCCCCTTTTAATTTATTCATATCTTTTAAGAGCTTTTGGTAGCCAAATGCAATTTGGCATTCACTCGCACATTTTTCGCACTTCACTTTAGATCGACAATGTGGTTATCCTTTAAGTGTCTAATTAAATTTGTTATATCCTCCTATGCTAAGTTCATATGTACTTATATACCACATATATTATAGTGCTCTTTTGGTATATATTTGTATATCCATATACCTACAGGCTTTTCCAATAATAGTTCTACATTCAATATTGACTTCTTAAGCTTGAAGGGAGTCTGGTTTATAGCTAAAGACCACTGACTTCAAATAATCCCACAAGAAGTAGTCAATGGTTTTAAATTAGAATTTTTTGAAGGCCGTTCAATGTCACAATTTCTTGAAATAATCGTATATCCAAACTTTTCTCGCAATAAATCGGCTGTTGCACGTGCTGTGTGGCACGTATCCTCATCTTGTTGGAACCAGATGCTGTCAAGATCAACTTCTTCCAATTGCGGACATAAAAAGTTGGTTATCATCCACCTATACCATTAACACTAACAGTATCACCGACTTCATGTCGAAAGAAGTACGAATCCAAGATTCCATTAGAACAAAAAAACAACACCAAACTGTCAATTTAGGTGAATGTAAATGTTGTTCCTGAATGATCTGAGAATTTAGTTCGCACCAGTATCGACAGTTTTGTTTACTTACCGAACAACTCAGATGAAAGTTAGCGGCATCGTATGATTTTCTTAAAAAGATCATTACCGTTTTAAATAGTTGCAAGGCAAAATCAGTAAATTCAAGACTTTTAAAGTGGTCCAATGGCAACACCTATGTATCTCGAGTGAGAACAATTCGAATGCAAGCGATAATCAAAATCCGCCACGTTGAGGTTTGAGACTGTCTCAATTCTTGACAACGGCTTGGTATCGACAAATTGCGATCTTCAGCAACACTTTCCAGTACTTGGAGCGGTTCTTTGCCTTATTGGCACTTGAACATTATGTAAATGCACGTTCGCAATTTTCAACAATTCGGCGAATAGCGCTCACAGGCGAAGGATTATTACGACCATGAAATGGCAAAAGCAAAGAGTGCGAGAACGATTATTTTGATAATAAAATTATACGTTGTTCTTGCGTATATCTGGTGGTATCATGGTGAAAAAATTAAT
This sequence comes from Bactrocera dorsalis, assembly GCF_023373825.1. Taxonomy (NCBI): domain Eukaryota; kingdom Metazoa; phylum Arthropoda; class Insecta; order Diptera; family Tephritidae; genus Bactrocera; species Bactrocera dorsalis. The sequence goes on along the minus strand of NC_064306.1, from coordinate 59,116,938 downwards.
ATAAATATTGCTATTAAAAGTGGCCGAAACGACACATAAAACGGGGATATTATTACCAAGAAAATACTACATTGCTCTCATGGTAAAGTGCCGGCATTTGGTAACACATATCGGGTGTCCGCCCGTAATACTTGTATAGTATTGCTACTACATATCTGTCACGGCTATTAGAAATCATATCATCCCTATTGGAAAACCCGGTAAATCCATGCAATTAAAAATCTAATGAATGTAATTTGGCTCTGAAAATTTTGGCAACATCGCGCTGCTATTAAGTAAAGGAGGTTCTTATTTAATTTAATATCTCAATTATTAGGATTATATGATATCTTAGCTTAAGCTGTAAAAATTGCCTTACATTTAGTTTTTGCAGCAGAAAGCACTAGTTTCACGTTGAGTGAAGTAGAAGGAAAGATATAATTCGAAAGCTAATTTCCCTCTTATTATTATATCAATTACAGTTCTCTGACAATGAAATACCATCTTAAAGTATTCTTCTTCTTCTTTAGTGACGTAGACACAGCTTACACAGTTCTAGCCGGTATACAACAGCGAGTCAGTCGTGCTTCCTTTTCTGCGTACTGCGTCGAATACTTTCAGAGCTGGGGTTATTTTCGTCCATACGGATGATTTGATCTAGCCAGCATAGTTATTTTGAAAAGAGTGGAGTACCGCAAGGCTCGGTAGTAGGCCCCTTCTATGGAACATAATGTATGATGGGGTGCTAAGGAGAAACCAACAGAAAGCTATTATATTAGTGGCTTACGCAGACGACCTTATTGTGGTAACAGTGGCTAAACATCTCGACGACCTACGGAGAAAATGCAATGAGTGCATAAACTGCGCCAATGGTTCTCCTCAATGAGTTTAGAACTGGCGGAGCAAAATACAGAAGTCTTGCTCTTAAGTACAAGAAAAGTAGAGAAAAGTATATCTCTCACCATAGGGGAGTGCGAGATTCATTCAAAGCCACACCTAAAATATTTGGGAGTAATAGTAGACTCAAGGCTCAAATTTAAGGATCACCTAGAGTACACTGCAGGTAAAGCGAATAAAATCCTGAATGCCTTATCAAGAATGATGGCAAATAAAGGCTGCGTGCGTTCCAACCAGTAATGAGATCGGTTATGTTATATGCGGCTCCAATATGGATCCAGGCGCTAGGCATCAAAGCATATGCCAGACAAATAAACACAGTGCACAAGCTGTCGGCAGTAAGAGTTATCAGTGCTTTCTGAACAATTTGCTGCTGAAGTAATAGGCAGTATGATGCCTATTGACATCTAGGGTGACGAATACGAACGAGTTTACAAATTACCAGAGCCATCTATAGGAGCCAAAAGAGAAGAGAGAGTGAAAAGCTTAACAATATGGCAGCAGCGGTGGCAAACCTCACTTAAAGGACGGTGGACCTACAGACTAATACCGGACATCCATTCCTGGATCGATAGACGACATGGGGACCTGGATTTCCACCTAACCCAAATACTAAGGTGCTTTAGCAGCTACCTGTACAGTTTCCAGGACGACATTAGTCCGAATTGTCCGACGTGTTCAGAGTGCTTAGAAGACTCCGAGCATGTATTCATAGCCGCTGTCTCTTATCTCGCTGATCTATGTCAATGACGTCGTATAGCTCATCGTTCAATCGACTTTATTCGCAAACATTTCGAAAACTCGACTCATTTGATTTTGTCATCGTTCATGCCTCTGTGCCACCTAGCACGCCGGGGATGATGGGTGACTTCTAGAATTTGGTCTATGTTCGTCGCGTAAGGACTTTATTTTGCAATTGCTTACTCAGTCCGAAGTAGCACCTGTTGGCAAGAGCGATTCTGCGTTGGATTTCGAGGCTGACATTGTTGTTAGTTTTAATACTGGTTTCAATATAGACGAAATTATCTACGACTTTGGAGTTATGATTGTCAGCAGTGATGTGGGAGGATGTCTTTAGGAAATCGATCCACATTAAAACTGGGTATCAAAAATAGGCTTGATTCATTTGTGGGCGATAAGACCGTGTAGTTCTTTTCGATGGAACTCACCAATTTGTAGGAAGGTGGAAAAATGTTAAAAGTTCAGTTGAGTAATAATTTGAATGATACTATTGAACAAGATTTTTTTGAATAAGAGTTTGAATTTGAAAAGCCACCATAAAGTTATGGAGCCAATGCAATTGCCATAAAAAATTCATAAGCTTCAATACCTATTTTTTTTTCAATTTTTGCTTTATAAAACTTTAACTATTTTACACGCAAAAAAATATATTTTTAAAATTTTTTTTTTTTTAAATAAAATAAAATAATTTTCTTAATTAAAAATAAATTTATTTTTTTTTATTTTTTCTTTAATTTTTGCTTGAAATACCTTGAACTATTTTTTCCCCCAAAAATATGAAAGAAAAAATTGCAAAAAAGTGCCTTTAATCTCCCACTCGTCCATCAAAACGCGAACTGAAAGCCGAGCGACGTCAGCTTGCCAGCCAGCGAACCGCAACGGCAGCTGGACGGACGCTATTGTAAGTGACATTAGACGCGCTAATATTGGATTAGTTCCGCGTTCAGACGAAAATTATCCAAGTGGCAGGCGACATCACTGTGTTTTTGTGGCAAGAATAAGTGAGTACAACAACGCTTACCACGGAAGCACTGTAAAGCTAAAGCAAACCGCTATACATAGATATGCGCGAAACTGCTTGAAAAGGCGCCAAGTGGCAGCCAGAAGAGTGCAGCGGTGCGGTTGAAAGGCGCATTGTTAGGCGCCGCTGTATTTGTGTGCCTCATGTGTGTTTTTGTTGGGTAAAATGAGTTGGCTGAATGATGCCAGCAGCTATTTACCGTTACATGCATGTATGTGTGTGTGCTACATGTACTTGCCACACAAGTTGCGCTTAATTGCATGCACACATACATAAAAACACACGCGCAGCCATGTGAGCTCATAAGCGCGCAACACCATGCTTGAACGCCGAAAAGCGGGCTATGAACTCGCTTTAACGCGCAAATACTTGCCATTTACATGCATACAAATGTGGGTTAGTGTGTGTATGTGTGTGTGGCAACTAATGTTTGCATATGCTTAAGCGCACTCATGGCGAGAATATTGTGGTATTAGTGCCGTTAGCCGCCAGCCGCTGCCTGCTGAGCAAGCAACTGCAGAAAATAACAAATGACAATGCCGCGGCAGCTAACGGTGCAGCCGTTATGTGTGTGCGCGGCACGTGACAAAAAAATTCGCAAAATTATGTGAGTGTGTGTGTGTGTTTGTTGCCGAAGAATATGCTGTGATTAAGCGCGAGTCTCTCATGCTTATCCGCCAGCTCTCTAGATGTGTGTGTGTTCGTGTGGCTTCTCATTTAGCAGTTTCTGAATTGCTACAGTTAGCGGTGTTTAGTCACTTTTTCTGCGCACCGCATTACCGTTATTTGCTTTTTTTTACACTTTTCGTAATGATTCTTTGCTCGCACAGCCCATTTCATGTTGGTTTCGTCAGTTTTACTGTTTTTTTTTCACACTTCTTCAGTGTTGCACAATCTTTGTGGCGCTGCGTTAGCTTAGCCGACCGCAAAGCTGCCGAAATTTCAGCATTTAAACGCTTAATGAGCGGCTCGCTTTAAGTAATTCGCAATTTGCATATGAGGCCGCGCTGCCATACCGTTATCCTGTCGTTTGCCTCATTTCCTTTTCCTGCGTTGCATGCATTGTTTTGCGGTCTTGTATGCACATATATGGATGTCTTTAACCCCATTTTTCCGCGTTTAAGTTTGCGGTTTTTGTGCATTTCTCTCACCTAATTTCGCGTATATTTTTTCGCCAATTCTTTTAGCTGCTGACGTCAGCAGTTTTTAAACGCTTTCATAGCTGTTCATCGTTTGAGGTCGCTTTTGTGGTTTCTGTCTTCGCTTACGTGTAAGTGTGCGCTTTACTTAACTTTCCCCTTATTAGTTGCAGAAATTATTTTCTTTTTTTCGTAGTGTGTTTTGTGGTTTTGTTCTTTGTGTTGACTTGCTTACATATGTGTTTACATGCGTACTCCTTGCCTCATATTAGTGTGACCTCATAAGCGCATTAGCGACAAATTCAACACTTGCGGTTTCACAGCAAAACAAAAATGGGGGAGAGATGATTTTTGTAAATTAAAAGAAGACTTCAATAGAATGCGAAAGTTTAATTTGAAGGAGTGAAAAAAATAAGTAATTTCATTAAGTTTAAAAAATATATTTAAAAAAAAAATGCCCTCAGCAAATTTGGTTGTTGCAGCTTTAGTGGCTTAGGGAAAATGTACAATCTGTCAAGTAAGAGCGTAATGAAATAATAGCAACCTCGGAAAAAAGTTCAAATCATTTTACTTCTAACAATAATAACATGCAAGGAAGCTATGCAAATGTGGTGAAAGGCAACACTGTGCAAATGCAACTGCCGCAAAATCCTCCAAATGGAGGTATTGAAACTATGATTATAAATCTTACACAGTGTATGACTCAATTTATGTCTACCATGCAAAACATGATCCAAGATTTAATAAAATCACAAAATCAAATGCTGCAAAATTTATTAAGTAAAAAATGAGCTTACTAAATATCTGTATATGGAATGCTAACGGTGTTAACCAACATAAATTAGAGATTATCAGATTTCTGTCTGAAAGGAATATAGATGTAATGCTTATTTCAGAAACTCATCTAACAAATAAAAATAATTTCAATATACCGGGATTTAGACTATACGTTACAAATCATCCGGATGGAAAAGCGCATGGTGGCACGGCAGTGTTGATTAGAAATCGTTTAAACCACTATGCTCTAGAATCTCATGCTACACCACAGTTACAAGCTACAACAATATCACTAAAAAATCGGGGTTGTGACTTAAACCTTACGGCTATATACTGTCCACCTCGTTTTAAAATTACAGAAATCGAATTTAAAGACTTTTTTGGAACACTAGGTCAAAGATTTCTAGCAGGTGGAGATTATAACGCAAAACACACATACTGGGGCTCACGTCTTATTAATCCGAAAGGACGACAGTTATACTACACTATTACGAATAAGCATAATAAACTGGATATAATATCTCCTGGTAAGCCGACATACTGGCCCAGTGATAGAAGAAAAATACCAGACTTAATAGATTTTGCTGTAGTCAAAAATATAGATAGATCGCTTATGACAGCTGACACATGTACAGACTTATCATTTGATCATTCTCCTGTACTAATAAAGTTATACGAACAGCCCATGTTATTTGAGCCGAAAGTTTCTCTAACATCACATAAAACTAACTGGTTGAAATATAGAAAGTATATCAGCACCCACATCAATATTGATTGCAAAATAAATACAGAAAGAGACATTGATGAAAATATAAAAGAAATTAATGACGTAATAACTAATGCAGCTGTATTGGCAACACCAAAAAGAAACAACAAACCAGTTGGTTTTAGAAAGATCACCAATAATGAAATAGAGAAACTTGTAAATGAGAAAAGGCGAGCTAGGCGGGAATGGCAATTAAATCGATCCCCTTCATCTCTGCTTCAACTGAAATCTGCTGTACGAAAGTTAAAAAAAGCGCTTAAACGCGAAGAGGAACACAACACTGAAAATTATATAAAGAAACTGTGTCCAAATTCGCGCAAGCAAAATTCTCTTTGGAAAGCACAAAAGTCTTTCAAGCCACCAGTAGATTCCAACATGCCTCTAAGACAGTTGAATGGTAATTGGGTGATGTAGTGATGAGGATAAGGCAAATTGCTTTGCAAATCACCTAGAAAAGGTATTTCAACCCAATTGCCCAAAGAACAACTTTGAGTTGCCAACCTTGCCCAATACCGCAAAAGAGTCGCATGTGTCTATTAGGACTTCTACTTCTGAAGTTACTAGAATAATAAAAGAGCTTAACCCCAAAAAATCACCTGGACATGATAATATTACCCCAAAAATGCTAATTGAGTTACCAAATATTGCCGTAAAGGTGCTCTCTTTGCTCTTCAATGCAATTCTTAATCTCGGACACTATCCAAATTCGTGGAAAAAGTCGCAGATCATCTTGATAGACAAACCTGGGAAAGACTTAACACAGCCGTCTTCATACAGACCAATCAGTCTTCTACCCTGTCTTTCAAAGATATTTGAAAAATTGTTACTATCAAAGATGACTCCTTTCCTCCACGAAAATAATATAGTACCAATGCACCAATTTGGGTTTCGTGAAAAACATAGCACGATTGAGCAAGTAAATAGAATTACTAACGAAATAAGAAAAGCATTTGAGCACAGAGAGTACTGTTCAGCTATATTTCTAGACGTGGCTCAGGCGTTTGATAAGGTATGGCATGAGGGCCTTTTATACAAGATTAAAAATATTCTACCTTCAAAGTTATATAAAACATTGGAATCGTATTTAAAAAATAGAAAATTTATGGTAAAAGTGGGAGATTTCATATCTGATGAAAGACAGATAAGGGCTGGTGTACCCCAGGGCAGTGTTCTAGGCCCAACACTATACATCATATATACAGCAGATCTTCCAACAGCTAACAATGTATTAACTTCTACTTTTGCGGACGACACAGCTATAGTGAGCCGTAACAAATGCCACATAATAGCATCAAGAATATTAGCCGAGCACTTAAAGTTTGTCGAAGAATGGCTAGCTAACTGGCGTATAAAGGTAAATGAACAAAAGTGTAAGCATGTTACATTTTCGCTTAGACCAAAAATGTGTCCGGCAATAAAAATTAACAATATTTTAGTACCCCAAGCGAATGAAGTAACCTATCTTGGTATTCACCTAGATAGAAGACTTACGTGGAAAAAACATACATATATCTAGTAAAATAACTTGCATGAAGATAAGAGCTGCAAATTTAAATTGGCTATTAAATAAAAACTCCAAACTTAGCCTAGACAACAAAGTGCTTTTATATAATGCGGTCATAAAGCCGATTTGGATGTATGGCATTCAACTGTGGGGTACGACCTGTGCAACTAATATAGACATAATACAAAGGTTCCAATCAAAAATGCTTAGATCAATCACGTGTTCACCATGGTACATGCGTAATGAGAATATCCATAAAGACCTTGGTATTTCTATGGTAAGGAAAGAAGTAGAAGACAGCAGAATTTAATATATATGTAAACTCCGTGATCACCCAAACCCTTTGGCTAATGCTTTGGTACATTCCTGCAATCAAACACGCCTTAAAAGAAGAGATATGCCCGCGTACTGAGGAGCAATGTATCACCAAAACACCTCAATCATTTGCTTGAGCGTGTCTAGTTTTTAAATAGGTTTAAGATTTTATTACTTATTGTTAGGCTTTCAAAACAAAAAGCAGATTCAATAAATAAAAAAGATATTGAAAAAAAAAAAAAAAAAAAAAGTAAGAGCGTGATCGACCTCACCGACAGTTAATGAAAGGTTTCGCTCTAATTCCTTCGCGAGCCGATAGAGGAAAGCTTTGTCCTTGATGCCTTGTCAACGAAGGTTCAGTTGATGTTGATATTTTGAAAGAGAATCACGTTAAACGCCATGAGTGCTAAGTGCGCGTCGCGCTACAAAGCTGTGTTCCTTTGCATCCACCCGAAAGGTTCCAAAATGTCGCAATCAGTGGCTGCTAAATATATGAGAAAGTCGAAGGCATATCTACAGAAGTAGATACAGCGATATAAAGTGGCTAAAAATGTCGATGATTTACCAGAACGTGGTTCGATAGGAAAAGTGAGCAGAAAAGATGAAAAAACAATAGTGAATCTGTTTTCGCGGAATCCTGCTTTAACACTGCGGCAAGGACAAGCAAAATTAATGGCAAAAGGTTTAGATATATACTACGAAACTCCCCGAACCCTTCTTCATACTCATGATCTGAAATGGCGCAACATAATGAAGAAGCCTCTGTTGACTGAAAAACTTTTGATAAAGCGACTCGCTTGGGCGCATGAGAATATTGATAGAGATTTTGAAAATGTCATTTTTACTGATGAATGTTCTACAAGCATATGGGCACGTTCTGTCCTCACGCGAGCCTGGTCAACTTCCACCAATAGGCATGTTCAGCGGACCGTAAAACATGGAATAAAGTTGCATCTTTGGGTTGCATCTTCTCAAAGCAGAGATTCGACACTTTGTACCTCTTTACTGACAACCCAAATGCCTAGAAAATGATAAAAATCTACAAAAAGGCGCTACTGCTACCTGCCAAACGATGGTTCATCAGAAAAAATGAAGATTGAATTCTGCAGGAGAACAATGATCCTAAACACCGCAGCAAGCTCTGTATTCAGTGCAAAACTCTATCTGGCATCGTTACATTGGATTGGCCGTCGCAGTCGCACGATGCAAACCCTTTTGAAAATATGTGGGCATATATTACACAGAAGAATGGAAATGAGAACTAACTTAGTTGAAATCAGCGACCATGACAACTATGGCAAGGAATACATTTCGGATTATGATAGATACAATCATTAATGGGGTAGCGGTATTTGCTTCCAACCTGCTGGCTCACGGCTTTATAATTCACACTTTCATCACTTAGAGTCATCCTTACTGTAATGCAAAAACTTCCAAATTTAATGCTGACAAATAATCGCAATTATTTCAAGCTTTTACAACCGCAAAAAGCACAAGTTGAATATCAATAAGGCTTAAGATATGCAAAAATTTGCGCATCAAAGCGACCACTGAGGATTTTCAATTATTTTGCGTATTTACCGAAATCTATTTACTTACGAGAGACTAATTTGCCATTAACTGACGCTAATTAGCGGCTACTTAAATATTACAGCAAATGCGAAATTCAAAGTCAAGAGTAAAATTTCAATCACAACCATCCAACATTCAGCAGAAAGCAAATAAAAACAACAAAAACATAGTTTGACAACAACAACAAGCGCCGTTAGAAAGTCTTATAAATATTTATTATTTATCAAAGCGATAGAAAATAGCAAATAGAGAGTAGTAGTTGACGGCGTGAGGCGAGCAAAAATGCTAATTAGACGCAAAGTGAACGCAGTGATGCCAGCGTTGACAAATTCAAAGCGAAACTGGACAGACAATGGCACATAAAAGCTGGCGCACTTATTTATTTATTTGTTTTTGTATGTCAGCAGACGTTGTACAGCGGTGAAGACAAGCTTGTTTGCACAGACGCTGTCGCGATAGGCAAATGTTGCGTATACGCCGTGTCGCCCATTTCACTACTGAAGTTTTCGCTACTGAGCAACAACAATTGGCACAACAACATGGCATGCAAATTATGCAAATTGAAAAAAAACTTAAGCGAATGTTGCACGCTGATAGTAGTTGCCCCAACGTGATTTATTTGCATGTTGCAGCCGTTAACAATTCATTTGCCTGTTTTACTTTCGATTCGTGAGGGAACATAAGAGGCGGCAATTTGTCAACAAAAATGCTAAATGGCAAGCAGCCTAAAGCGACAATAACAACAACAAAAACTAACAAATATACAGTTAGTGGCAAAATGCGATACGTATGCATATCGTTGTTGTTGTGAAAGCCGTAAACGGCAACGTGCAACATTAAGTGGTTGCCACTACTAATTGAAAATTTTAATGAAGCAACAACAAAATATGCAAAAAAAAAAAAAATTAAGCACCACAAGCCAACAAGAGAGAAAGGAGTAAAAGGCAGCAAATAAAAGCGAACTAAAAAAGTAATAAACACAATAAAAACACTTGCCACATGGCAACTAAGCTGTAACTGCGTAAATAAAAAGTGCGCATGAAATTGCAAAGTGTGGCAATTACGAGCATTATAAATCAAAGATGTAGCAGTCATTGAAGTTGTAGTTTTTGCTATCGTTGTTGTTTGTATTATATTTGTTGTTTCTGTTATTTTCGTTTTTGTTGTAGTTGTTGTTATTTGCATTGTTTTTGTTATATTCGTTTTTTGTTATTTGTTCTTTCATTTTTATTGTTATTTTCGTTTTTTTTTGTTGTTGTTGTTTTGTTTTCTGCAAGCTTACAATTGCTAAGCTTGTTGAGCGCTTGCGGTATCGTCGTTAGTGGTTCGGGTCGAGTTGGTCTGTTTATTCATTGTGGTTGTAGGAGCTGCGGGTGTCCGCCTCTAATGTCCAATGGTTGTCAGTTGTTTTGTGCGTGAAACTTTTGCCAATTAATGTCCATAAAGTGAAGATATCTTGAGGAGAGGGTTTAAGGAAAATGAAAAAAAAACTACTGCAGTAGGGGTAATTTAATGTCGATGCAAGTAAATATTTAGAGGCAATTGAAAAGTCTTTATGTTTAGTGGAAAAGCTACAGACTCAAAGAGTTGTGGATACCGCTAGGGCGGATTTCTAATGACGCACCTAACATGTTCATAAGTCTGTCTGAGATTATATCCTGTATTCATCAAGCTGATATTTGGAACTAGCTTCAGGCAGAGTTAAGGAGATCTTAATTACAACAATAACCAAAAGCTAGCAGCATCATCCACGTTAACAACAGTGCTAAGATGATTTTCAATGTTATCTGTTTTTAGAAATTATTTTCCTAAATTTTTCGTTCTCTCTTATGTCGCTCCAAGCCAACAGGCTCACACTGATAAATCTGCATTCCAAAATTCAGTAATTTATTTTAACAGGATCCATTGTAACGAATCAAAGTTCGACTGACACCGTGCGGACATCCATAAAATAGTGGAACGAAGAGAATAGCTCACGCCTTTCTCCTAGAACCTTAAGTACTTCAGAATACATAAGAGTGCGTAATTGCGTTAAAAGAAAGCGTAATGAGTTCAAGTAGGCTATTAAAAGAAGTAAAACCTTAAGCTTCAAAGAACTATGCAAGAAAGTGGATGAAAATCCATGAGACAATGCCTATAAAATAGTAATGGCAAAGGTCAAGGGAGGTAGAAACCAGACACCAACCTGTGCTACCCTGCTAGAAAAGGTGGGAAAAACGCTTTTCCCAACGCAAGAGCAGCAGACGAGCAGAAGAATATCAGCAGTGAAGGAAGCGTTGTCAATTGAAGAGGAGGAGTTAATAGAAGTGGTGAAGATATTCAGAAATGCAAAGGCATCCGATGGCACCTCGAACAAGGAACTTAAGACCACAGTTAAACACAACAAGAAGGCCTTCGCTAAAATTCTTTCTCGGTGGCTAAATGAAGGCTTTTCTCAAGGGTATGGAAGAAGCGGCGCTGGGTTCTCTTTTAGAAACCAAACGAACCAACTTTGTATGATCGATATCATGGCTAAAATGTTGGAGAGGCTGACCTGCATACGTTTGAAATGTTACCTAGAAGGAGAGCTACCTGGCTTGTCTGAAAACCAATTTGGTTTTAGAAGAAATTGATCCACTAAAGAAGGAGTCGGAAAATTAACGGACATTGCGGCCAAGGCCACAGAGGTGACCAAATGTATGCATGGCAATAAAAAATATTGCGTTGACACATTTGAGGTAAAAAATGCTTTTAATTCTGCATATTGGTCCCATATCATTATTGCTCTGGAGGCAAGAAACATACCGGGATATCTGCTGCGAATAATTAGCTATCTGTCTGACAGTCTGCGACTTTACGACATCGATGCAAATGTAAAAAGCTTCATGGTGACAGGTGAAGTACTGCAGAACTCCGTATTGGATTCATTACTATGGAATGTAAAGGTTAACATTGAAGGCCCTAGTCAAATTAGGAGAGCCCAACTAGCTAAAGTCAGGCAGTCAATACTAATGCATGAAACTCCTGTATGGAAAGAGCACTGCGCACAAAAACGAAAAATGGCAATAAGGCAAAGGCTGTAACAAGTTTTTGCGCCACACACACATGAATCGGTCAGTATCATATCCAGTCTTACGTCGACAGATCTAATGACCTCACAGCTAAGTAGACGCTATAAAAAATCTAAAGCTATGAATAGACGTCTAACAGCTGACGAGGAGAGACAGGTGAGCCTGGATTGAAAGACAACACGGGGAGACAGAATTTTATCTGATGCAGCTCTGGACGGACCATGGGAGTATCACTACCGATTTTTTCCACCTGCTCCAAATATGTAGTCGAGAGAACATCATGGAACGAATAAAAAACGAAAGAAAGACGCCCGCCAACATTATAAGTCCATTATGCAATCAAAGCTGGTATAGGCGAAAATGAAAAAGTGAGCGCAAAATCGATCCAACCACTCAGGATAAACGAACAGTAACTGAGAAGCTTGAGAAGCTTAAGATCAACTGAATAATCCCGCAGGGAGTTTGAGAAGGGGCATTCTTGACCAGCTTGGTTTTGCGAATTCTGTAAAGCGGGCCATATTAATCGTGCATGCTGCCTTTCTACAGCGGCAGCATCTTTGGAAGATTCCCCCTCCGACATCAAAAACCAAAAAAAAAAAATCAGTTCTTGGTTGGACTTTAAAGAAACACTTTTCTGGAGTCCTTAATTGCTTTCCTGATTAATATGGTAATCCTGGTTCTCAGTTCCCAGATTTGGAGAAAATCGAACTATGGCATACAAATGAAATTGAGGTAAATTCTGTGGACATTGTTAATATAATATGTATAAGCAGGACCAACATATGTATACTTTTTCTGTCTCGTTTCAATTTTTTTTTTGGTAAATATTTCAATTCATGCCCTAATTTTTTGAAGAAAGAATATTGTTTCTGGCCCTGAGACTGTAACAGAAAATCAAGCGCATTCTGTTCCGGTAATTTTAATGTCAAAAATGCACCATGCCCTGGCAGGCCAGTTGTCGAAAATATGGTGATGGTGGAACCACTTTGAGACGGCCTAAACGGTGAACAAATAAGGACTGATGGTAAGAAAGGATTTGCTGAGATTGGCGGAGAATTATCTACAGTGAGTTCTGGCTATTCAGAAAACTCAAACGACCGCTTCGGGGAAACCGTTTTGAGTCAATTGAAGACTTTAAGCGTGAATAGCTTCTTTTCCGTGCAATGACTTCTTTTCCGGAAATTGTCTTTAAGAACTGTTTTGATGATTAGAAAAACGACATAGATTTTGAAGAGTAAATAAGAATTTTAAAATTATGAACAAAGTTTTACTATTTTTTGTTTAAGTAGCAAAACCAGTATATTTTTTGTGACCTGGGAATGACTCTGATCCATAAGCTATACGAAATGTGGTTAAAGAAAATCCTTACTTTCTTATATTTTTTTAATATTTTCTCTTTCATAACTACTGAATTAAAATTGTCAGCTTATTCAGTTTTCTTTCTTTATATCAAATTCGTGCTCACAATGCTCCCTTTTATTTAACTTCTTCTACTTTTTTCTGCGCCATGTTTGCTTCAGTAGGTTTTGTTAGTAATGGAAGCATTTGGCATTCGCTTAAGTTTTTTCATTATGCTACTTTTAATTCATTCTTCAGCTTCGCAACTCTAATTTTATCGCTCTTCCTTTCTCTCTCTTTCTGTATGTATATTCAAACTCCTGCTCGGCTTCGTGGCTGCAATTATTTGCATTGAATGTATTGAAAGTCAACACTGAAGCATTAAAATAATTGCCATTGCCGCCTGACGCACTCGTGTATATATAATGTGTCTGCTTGTGTGTGTGTCACCACAGATTCTCATTATCTCAAGTAAGATTGCGGTTGCTCTGATTCTTTTATGCTTTACTCTGCGGTGTAACATAGTTGAGAATTTTCTTAATTTATTTACACACAAATTCTGCTGGCAATAATGACCAAGCAGGATAGTTGTACAAAACTACACAAATTCCTTTCTATATATGTATATACATATGGACAACCAGCAGTCTTGCTTTTTAATAGAAAAACCTCTATTGTTTGTCGAGCATTGTGCATATCCTTGCGCTGCTCCAATAAAATTTATTAAGTCCCTCACTTGTGCAGCGAAGCCTTCAATGACTTTCTATGGTTTTCGCTTTTGTGCTCTATTTACTTCGTTCTAAGAATGTCTTAACGAACTTCCTTGAACTTTTTCAATTTCTCCGATTTAACTGACATGGACGAAGTAATAATTGGTAGTCAATTAATTGAATATTTGCAAATTGACTGCTTGATCCTTTTTGCATAAGCCACAGCAAGTGTTTTCATTGCTGATTGGATTAAAGTTCCATTGAAATGTGGCAGATGTGTTGGCTCGTCGCTTGAATTTATGTAGTTATGTATGTGTGTGTGTAGTTATGTATGTACTCGTATGATATAGTAAGTAATAGGCTTTGCACTAAGCTACTTAGCAGCAAAAATGCTAAAATATGTAATTAAAAAAGGAAATATATGGAATATTCCATTGCTGGCTACAACAGTAGTAGGCAATTGTTTTAAGAATTTGTGTTGGAAAAGTGTAAATCTTTCAAATACTATTGTATGTTTCAATTTTAAATATTTTTTTTTGAAGGTTTTCTAAAATTCCCTATTTTGTACTCAGAAAAAAATCGGAAAATCAAAACTTAGGCCAAAAAGTTTGCAGCTTCAAAATCTGTAAGCAGCTTTTCGAACATCTTGGACTTACAGCCACTGTTAAGTAATAAATTGAATCAAATATTTTTGTAGTAATCTTAAAATATGTTGAATTTGTAATTCACTATCAATTTAAAGAGGCTTTTTGAAGTAAATTTCATGGAATTTTAAAATATTGTACAATCACATCTATACGGTCGTAAAGTTTGTAAAGTCTACGCAATTAGATTGCTTAGGTGAAAGAAATATATTTATTATATTTAGCTTAAATTTATATCCGTTTAGATAACATTCTTGCATTAATATATTTTTTCTTTTATTCTTACAGGTAAGCACATCACTTCCAAATGATAATTTATTATGATCCTGCCATCTATGTGAGTATATAAATGAGCAGGAGTAAGGTTTGGGATTTTACATAGGAAATCGGTTGAGCAGTTCGACCGGAATCATGTCTGCCAGTTTAAAAAAGGTATGTTTTGAAATCTTCCAATAGTAAAGTGGGTTTCTACATTAATTGATAAAAAAAAAATTGAAAAAGACGACCCCTTAAATTTGAACCTTGAGTCTATAATTACTCCCAGACACCTTAGTTGTGGCGGTGAATGAATCTCACACTCCTCTATCGTGAGAGATACTCGTGTACTTTTCTTCACGTTTCTAGTACTTATGAGTAAGCCTTCTGTCTTTTGCACAACCAGTTCTAATCTCATTGAGGAGAACCATTGCCGCAGACCGTTTATGCACTTATTGTATTTGCTCCGGTGGTATTTAGCCACTGCTACCACAACTTCAAGCGGTTTTTGACTATACTTTTGTACATTTTGCCAATTGTGACAAGCCTGCCTGAGGTCGAGATGATGAAGGTTCCTCTAGAGCTTTTTTAGTTTAAGGAGTAAAGCCAATTGCTGGACTTTCCATTATCTGAAAAATATATTTAAGAAGAAATTTCAAATGGAATTTTCCACCTCGAATCTAAAAGCAGCGATTTCTCCAAAAATATTTTTTTTAAACCTTTTAAATGTTAAATGTAATGACAAACAAATGACAACGATTATAGTGAATGATTTACTCCCATGTACAACATTTTAATTTTCCAAAATGTTACTCATACGCCACCGCTGACCTAAATAACCAATAGTCACTCATACGACATGGCGTACGCATTCAAAACTCATCAAATTTGTGCTTTGAAGACGAAAAGAAAGCAATTAACGACTGAAAGCTACACAGAAGTGTAAGCACACCGAAAAGCGCACCTTAATTTGCATATGAGACCTTCGGGCGCCAGGCAGCAATAAGAGCTGTGAGATTCACCGTTAGTTTACGCTTATGCGTCCCATTGCTAATTACAAGTTATGAGCGAGCGCAATTTAATATCAAACACACTCGATGCGAGCCGAGTTAATGAAAACGACCGGTGCAACAACAACTACCACTGACAACAGTTAATTTCCGCTACGTAAGTGACAGCGACAGTGCTTCCCCGCGCCTTTGTCTCCTGCGTCTTCAGTGACAGGCGACGACTTATCACTCAGCACAATAGACAATAACTATGCGTATTGTTGTTGTTGCTTTTGTAGTTACCTTGCAATTGCCAGCGAGAGAGCGCTGCCTGCGCACATATCGCTTAAGTGCTACTGGAAATTACAACAATAATAGCGATTGCATTGACACTTTCCGCACAGTGCCGCCCCCCCGCCCGCAGCTGCCCCTCAACGCTTTTGTGGCAAGCGTTTGCGCCATATTTCTCATATTGTTTTGCATATTAACTGACAGCGGAGTAAGTTTTTGTGCGTTTGTGCAACGCTTGCAACAATTGACATTCGCCAACTGTTGCCACAGCGTGTTGCAAGTGTGACATCAATGATTTTTTACACTTCTCCTGGCCCGTTTTTGCATGCTACAATTGCTGCAGCAGCTGCTACGCTACGCCTGCTGTCCATTCCACATGCAACAAATGGTGGCACGCTCTTTGGTGTTGCAAATACTAAGCATTGTTGTGCGTTTTTTTGTGCGACGCGGCGCGCCGTGTCACTTGCCATTGTAATCGTTAAATGCTACGGTTTGCAGAAATAAAGAAAATTGCCATCGTAAGTGCTCGCGTCGTCGTGTCTCGCTGTATTGGTGGCGGTATTGTGTTGGCAGCAAGCATTTGTTGCAAGCTGCTGCTGTTTCTAGTTGTGCGCCCGCACTTGAATTCACAATGCATGCAAGTATTGTATGAATGTGTCGGTGTGTGTGTGTGCGTTTTGAAGGTGTTTGTGCTCGCGTATGCAAAAGGACACTCGACATTCTGCGCTCCGTTTTCTGCAATCAAAAAATGGCTGACGCTTGCAATGGGAACATTTCCGTGACGTGGCAAGTGTTATCGGCCGCTGGTGCGGGAACTAAGCCACAGTGGGCTTAATGGCAGGCTTAGTTGATGGAAATTTTTTCTTTGAATTTTGTCTATAAAAAAGTGTTTCTTACCAAAATAGTTGTTTTTAACATCTTAAGCTGAGAGAGTCGGTTAGTTAAACCCGAGTTTATCATGCGATGTTTACTAAACTCGAAGTTTAAAGATTTTTTATTATTTATGTGGCTCTGAAATATAAATTTTTATAGAAAAAAATTTTTTATAGAAAAAAATCAAAAAGTTTAGTTTAAAACGAGTTTAAGGAGGTTTAAAGTTTAAGTAAGCTCATTGAGTGTTCCATAAACCCGATTTTATAATGTTCTTGTTTATTAAACTCGGATTATATTGAAAAATTTTACCATTTTTGTATGTTTTCTGTCAGCCACAAAACACCCAAAAGCGATTTTTAAAACAAGTTTAAGACAATATTATTTTATGTTCAACTCTATTTTCGTAAAAGGTGTTCGATGTCAAAAGTTTAAAAGTTTTTGTTCATGACCATAAATATAAAAAATACAAGGGCTGCTATATACATATATTTCTGGCCTAATAATGAAAATAGGCATATTTATCAACGAAAATGGTTTTTGGTTTTTCGTTGGATTTGGCTCGTCTTGGAAGACCCACACGGTCGATTGCTGTTTTTTTCGGGCTCATACGCATAGATCCATGATTCGTCACCTGTGACAATCTTATAAACGTCTTTTGAAGCACCGCGATCGTATTTTTTCAGCATTTCTTTACACCAATCCACACGAGCCTTTTTTTGAGCGATTGTCAAATTGTGCGGGATCCAACGAGAACAAACCTTTCTTATGGCCAGGTGTTCATGCAATATCGAATGTATGCTGGTGGGAGAAATGCATAGGCATGCCTCTATCTGAAGGTATGTTACATGACGGTCTTGCATTATCAGTTCACGTACGGCATTGATGTTTTCTGGCACAACGGCTGTTTTTGGACGACCTTCACGGATTCGTCTTTGAGCGAGCGTCGGCCACGATTGAATTCGTTGTACCAGTTTTTCACAGTGCTATAGGATGGTGCTTCATAGCTATAGAAAGATTTTAGTTCATCGATGCACTCTTGTCGTGAAAAATGATCGCACGAAAATGTTCGCGAGTTAATTTCATTTTTTGGCCGAGATGAATTTTTTAATTCCCTATAAATAAAACAATTCACGATTAAATGACAAAACGTTCTGAGTGATGTTATGCTAAAAAATGTCAAACTTTCCAATGGAAATGTCAGATTGCACCTGGCAACACTTAGTGTTGCCTAGGCCAGAAATATATATAGCAGCCTACGTATTTATTTTTTTACCTTAAACTCGTGTTTAATATTTCCAGGTTTAATGAACTCTGAGTTTAATTTTTTTATATAATTAATTAATTGTAAAAATCAGCTTTTTGAAATTTATTTTCTTAAAAAAATATATAAACTTCATAATAAAATAAGTTGTACTTAAGTCAATCGGGTTTAACATTTTGTTGCTTACTAAGCTACGTGTTTAATTTCTTATATAAAATACGACACTTGATTACAACAACAACATGTTTGCTTTGACTTTGTTTTCAAAGTGAAACTAAAACTCTACAATCAACAAAAGGTAGTCAATAATCTCGAGTTTAAAATTTTCGTGTTTAGTAAAATCAATAAAAAGTGGTGTTTAAGACAAAATGAAGACAATTTTCTTGTTTAGTAAGCTCCTAAATTGCAAATATAAATTAAGATCAAACTTAATAAACTCGAGTTCGATTTTTTTGTTAAACTCTGACATCAAATTTAAGAGTTAAATCTTAAACTCAGAAGTGGTCAATAAACTCGAGTTTAAAGTGTTTTTCGTGTTTATTAAACTCCGAGTTTATGTCCATATATTTAATGTTAAACTATGTAATAGTCCATAAACTCGAGTTTGAAATTTTCGTGTTTAATAAACTATGAGTTTATTTATTTTTTTTTATATATATATAATTTGTTTTTTACAACTAACTTGTGGCATTAAATTATTGTTAAAGCATAAACTCGAAATTCAACAAACTAAAGGCAACTTTCTTATTTGGGAAACTAATTTGCGAGTATAGTTTAGCCTTAAACTGAATAACACTCAATAAACTCGGGTTTATTATTTTTATGTTTGTTAAACTCCAACTTTGAATTTAAGTTTTAAGTTTTAAACTCAAAAACATTCAATAAACTCGAGTTTATGGTGTTTTTCATGTTTATTAAACGCCGAGTTTAAGTTATTACTTTTTTGGTTTACTATGATGATATAATATAAATATAATAATAATAATAATTCATGTTTGTGAGTAGTGTTTAATGTTAAACTCAAAAAAGTTAATAAACTTAAGTTTTAAATGAAACTACAGATTTTTTGTTAGCTATCTTAAACTTACGAGACTATTTTTGAACATCTGATGTCATATCGTCAAAGAAATAATGAGGCATATTACATCATAAGCTCGAGTTTAATGTTTTTATTAGTGTTTATGGAACTCGGACCTTTACTTTAGAGAGTGGTTTTGAATTTCTCATATGATATCGTCAAAAAGATAATGATTGACATTTCACCAAATCTCGAGTTTAAGGTTTTTTTTTTGTGTTTATGAAACTCGGATTTTAATTGGTTACTTTGTTGTATAAAAACCGGATTTTGAAGCCTACATACGAATTAAATTTAAACTTTCTTGTGTATTAAATTCTATAGGTGTTTAATGTCAAACTCATATAAGGTGTTGCTGGCTGTTTCAGGCTAACAAATTTGGTTTGTGCCACCAATATTATATTAAAACTCTATTTGTCAATCAAACAAACACTCGTTTTGCTCCACTGTTAGCCGACGCCAATTGAAATAGAGCGCTCATCTTTATGCAACAACGTCGCTGGCGCACAAAAGACGTTAAAAATGTGTGAACAAGCAGCTGTTGCACCAAAGTGATCTACAAATAGAACACATTTGCAGCAACACATATGCAAGCACATATATAATTCAAAATGGTGTGGGTCTGAAGCATTGTTCCTGCATCGCCAGCATGCCATTATGCCTTCGCATGTGTGTGTAAGTATGCGTGTGTGTGGGTGCATATGCGCTACAAATCACGCTTTGATTAGATCGAAAAGTGCTACTTTTCAATTTTCTTGTTGGAGCGCGGAAAATGAACAATCAGGCAGCGAAAAAATTGTAGAGTGTGCGTTAAAGGGGCAAAAAGGATATGAGAAAAGGAGGATTGTGAAGGTTTAGTGCACTTACAGGGTGGCGGCGAGGAGTGCAATAAACAGTGGTGAATATATGTTCTTGTATACAAATATGTACGAATTCAAGTACAAAAGAATGTAAAGCAAGTATCGAGTTGCACTCTTTCTGTGTATCTCAGGTATTTTAGTTTGCCTCAGAAATATGAAAATCTACAAATGAAAATTTTAAATTAACTATTCGAGTAAACTGCCACAAATTAAATTTTAAAACGCATGAATTCTGTCCGTGTAGTTTGTGTGTTCTAGCGCCTACTTGTATGTTACATATCTAAACCTACAGCCTTCGTTATCTTCTTGTTGTGTGTGAGTAAATTGCATTGCGCTGAGGCATATCATACTTATGCTTGTGTGCGTGTGGGTGTATTTGCATGCGTGTTAGGTGGTCCATTAAATTTAGTCCATAGTGCTTGTAGTAGTCGTGTGGAAGGCGCCAAGCTGTAGTGGTCATTCTGAAATTGTTTGTTAGGCACTCACACATGCAAATTTGAATGCATTTACGGTTGCAGAGGCCTGCGGAGGGGGTACGCGGTTTTGTTTTGAATGTGATGAAAGAAAATTTTTAAGTTGGAGTTATTTTTTAAACTTAAAGTAAATTTTTAGTGTAAATTTTTTACTTAATCTTTTTTTGGGTCAACGTTCCCAAGGGTGCTATGAAGGACTCATTTTTTTAACAAAGCAAATATACATAGAAAACGTTCATGCTTACTAGAGGGACCTATGCCTGCAATATCTGCTACGAATATATGTTTATAAGTTATTAAAGGGTTGCCAGCTTTTCATAAATAGTTTTTAATTTTTTTTAAAGAGCTTGAAGAATATGATTTAAATTTAAGTAAGTGCAAATTGCGATGCTCAGATAACCAATTGTGCTATTAGAGAATTTACAGTAACGGTTTATAATAAAAAGGGTTGCCATTTATTAATAAAGTGTACTTAATTTGGTTAAACAAACTACTACAATGTGGCTGGTAATTGGAAGAGGTTTAATGGATATGCCTATTTCCAAATATTTTGTGTTAGAGTTGCCAGCTGGTTAGAAATTTTGAACAAACAGTATAATTATAACTATAAATAATTATAGCTAATGAGATTATTTCAAGTTTATTAAAATAAACAAAAAAACACTTTTTTTGAAGGGTTGCCACCTGTCGGAAAAATCAATATAAAGTAAAAAAAAACATTATTACCTTTACATTGAATAACAAATTGTAGTTACTAAAATAGCAAATATAAATATTTTAAGTTTTTAAACTCAGAAAAAAATTAGCATGGTTGCCACCTGTTTTAAATTGTAACTTATTGGTAATTTATTGATGTGCTAAGATAGCAAATGAAAATATTTCAAGTTTTTAAAATTAGAAAATATATTAGGAGGGTTGCCACTTTTTTTAAGTCGATTTAAAGTAAAAAAATATATTATTACCTTTACATGGAATAAAAATTTGCATGTTCTAAAATATCAAAAGAAAATATTTCAAGTTTATTAAAATTAAGATATATTAGAAGTGCAGCCACTTGTTTAAAAAACGATTTAAAGTAAAAAAATTATTATTACCTTCACTTTGATAAAAAATTGTACCTACTAAAAATATTTCGTGCTTACTTAAATTAGAAAAAATATGGGGAAGGTTGCCACCCGTCTGAAAAGTTGATTTAAAATAAAAATAAAAATTATTATTACATTTACGTTGAACCAAAATGTGTATGTACTAAAATTAATGAAATATGAAAAACTTTAAGTTTGTTAAAATCAGAAAAAATATTAGGAGGGTTGCCAGATTTTAAGTTTTTTAAGAAAAATCTTAGTATTGTATATTTAGAAAGACTTTCGATAAATAGTAGATATAAAATGCTAAACAAATATAAACGCGCCTAAATGTAGGCCACATTATTACAGAATTTTTTTGATGTTGCATATTTTTAGGAGTTCAAGCTTTAAATCAATAAAACCAACTTCGCAATTGTAATGATATTTATTTGCACTAAAAATAGTTGAGGAAGGTAGTAAAATGATTGAAAAATTCGAAATTCGAATTCGTCTTTCTTTAGTAACTTAAAATATTTAAAAAATATCGGGGTCTATAACCACTAAAACAACCCCCTCTCCATTCCACCTTTGACTACTAATATGCGCCTGTGTTTGTGTGCGTAGTCATTTCGAAAGTGTCATGTTGCATGGCTGTCACACGCTTCAAGTGTCACATAGTGGACCAGGCGCCACACACGCTCGCGCGCGTATTAACAAAAGTACGCACGAACTATAATTTGTAGACACCGCCTGACACAATCTCCCACACACTTATTTGGCATGCGCTTGTATGCAGTTCGCTCTTGCATATACTTCAATATTTCGAGTTTTGCATATCTTCGTTTGTTTATTGCCGCTGCTCACTCATCTATGTCGAGCCGTTTCGCTATTTGAGTGGAGCGGAGTGACAGCTGAGCACGCGATTTTTCATTTTCAAACCATTTTCTATTTTCCATTATCCGGCGTTATTGCTAAAAACCAAATAACGGTGGATTTTACCGCTTTTCCATTATTTCGCCGAACATTAAGCGATTGTTTTTCTCTGGATTATTTTTTTCGAAAGCATTTAATACAATTTTACTAAGCTTTTATTTATTTTATTGCGTATTGTTGTTTGTGGCGCAGCTTTTGTTATTTGATAACTGTAAATATAAAGTATGCATGTGTAGATATTTAAATTAAAACCGGCAATAGAGACAAACTCTCGTGCCGTGAAATTATTTATTGTCGAGGTTTACCTTTATCACTTGACACGTGATTGCAGTTTGTTGTTGTTGCAAATATTTTGTAGGTAAAAATTTGAGAGTTTAGTGGGTTGTGAAAAATATTTTAGGGCAACAATTATTGTAACGGTACAAATGAAAGGTATTCATATTTGGTATAAAGTGAATGGGAACGTTTTCTGGAACTAATTGGAATACACGACTTATATACAATATGTTCTCATATAATGTTTAAGTAGAACCATCTTCTCCCTTCACGTTTCCCCTTTTAACCTTCCGCTTATGCTGCAGATGCATTCGGAATACGAATGGAAGTGTAAAAAGCTTTGTAGGTACTCTCTCTCTCTTTCTCGTGATAATTTTACAGATAATGTAACCTACTAACTTGATACATAAGATAGCCTTCTGATGTTACATACATTTTTTGCTTTCCACCCAAGACAAAGGACCATTACCAATAACGAAACCTATACCAATACTAATACTAATGCCAATACCATTACCAATACCAATACCATTTTTAATACTAATACCAATACCAGTATCAAAACCATTACTAATACCAATACCAGTACCATTACCATTACCAATACTAATATCAATACCAAAACTAATACCAATACCAGTATCAAAACCATTACCAATACCAATACCATTCCCATTACCAATACTAATATCAATATCAACACCAATATCAGTATCAATACCAATACCAATATCAATACCAATACCAGTACCATTACCAGTACCAATACCAATACCAATACCAATTCCAATACTAATACCAATACCAATGCCACCAACTACATAATTACTTTATTTTTCCCTTGGCATCAGTTAAGACACCAAGTATGGAATCTTTAGCAAAAAGCTCAAAGTTTGATAAAACCTTATGGATCCAAAATGGCGAATATACAACTTAACCGGTAAAATAGAGGCACGTAAATATAACATAGTTTCATTTCTACTCATGTTGTCATGTTATAGCCTCAATATATGTAAGTACCTGACAACATCCGTATATATATGTACATACATACATATGTATGTATCACAGTATAAACATATACTACTCATACATGCATTTACATTACTTACATTATATTCCCTTCGCATATGCGTGCTCGCCCTATAACTTTGCTGTTCGTACGTGCCCATCAGAAAGCTGTCAATATTATTGAAATAAATCAACAAAGCAGTGAATATTGACTATCTCGACAGCGGTAAAGTCAACAATTGTCACATCAAATACGATAAAAAAAATAGCAAAGATGATTGACTTTTATGTACATTTGTATGCAAAAAAATTAAATTGACAGCAATTGGTTGAAAGGGTTTATTCAAATGTGCCAAAGTGTTGCTGGTTCGAGCATATTTTTCGTGTGTATGTAAGTCTTAGAAATGACAGTAGTAAGAGAGATCAAGGCATATAGAATAATTGTTACCCATTTTTTTCGCGAAAGTTGCATTTTTTGAGTAAGCAAATTTTTTTCTGAATAATTTTCCACAAATCTCGAAAGAATTCGGGATCCCGAACATACGATTTAGAAATCCCGAAAAGTGTATACTAGTAAAATTTCAAATAATTTTGGTTTAGCTGAATAAACCAAATCCTGTTTGCATACATTTTTATAAATCCCCGAAAAATTCGGGATCCCGAAGATATGACATAGAAATTCCGAAAAGTTTAAATGAATAGAATTTCGAAGAATTTAGATTTATTTGAACAAACCAATTTTTCTTTGAATAAGTTTTCATGAATCCCGAAAATTTCGGGATCCCGACCTTTTTTTTTACTAATCGCGAAAATTATTTAAAAACTACTTTCGCATATATTATCAATATATTACAATATGTACAGTGTGTTTATATGTGTGTATCCAAACCTCTCTCCTGCTTAACTCTTTACTTGCGCTTTGTTAGCTGTCAATAATGACAGTTGTATCGCATTTGTTCGCGCTCTTCAAGCAGCTGCTGTTATGTTCACATTTTCATTGCCTACTTTTGTGCGCGCCGAATATTACTTCATACATAGTTCAACCGAAATTTCTAAGCTTTTTGGTTACCAGCGAAAAATGTGCGCTATTTATTTATTTGCTGTCAATATGTGCACATATGGATGTGTATGTGTGAGTGTAGTTTAAGCGGATTGGAAGAAATATGCTTATTATTTAGCGCCTAGTTGCTAGGCAATAATTTTACTGTATGCATTTATCACGCCCAGCAGGTGACACAATATTAATACTTAACTATAACCCTTGTCTAGTAAAATTCAATAAGAAATACTTAGTGGCTGAGTGGCTTTTTGTTTGTTACTCAATGGGTTGCTCATTGTTGAAATATTTTGAAAATATCTTGAGTGCATATTGAAAGTGAAATTCACTGAAAGAATTGCAAAGAGTTAAATGTGGGGCGTCTAATCAGTCTTCTAGGTAAGCTGAAAGCAAGTGTATTTGATATCTACTTATTACATTCAAAAAATAACCCAGTGTTGGTATTGTTATTGGTATTAGTATTGGTATTGGTATTGGTATTGGTATTGGTATTGGTATTGGTATTGGTATTGGTATTGGTATTGGTATTGGTATTGGTATTGGTACTGGTAATGGGACTGATATTGGTATTGGTTTTGATACTGGTATTGGTATTGATACTGGTATTGGTATTGGTTTTGATACTGGTATGGGTGATGGTACTGGTATTGATATTGGTATTGGTATTGGTATTGGTATTGGTATTGGTATTGGTATTGGTATTGGTATTGGTACTGGTAATGGGACTGATATTGGTATTGGTTTTGATACTGGTATTGGTATTGATACTGGTATTGGTATTGGTTTTGATACTGGTATGGGTGATGGTACTGGTATTGATATTGGTATTGGTATTGGTATTGGTCTTAGTCCGGTTGTCAGTTTGCAATTGTCAATTGGTTTGTTGTTGGTATTGATATTGGTAATGGTATTGTTATTGGTATTGGTACTGGTATTGATATTGGTTTTAGTATTAGTATCGGTATTGGTATTGGTATTGGTATTGGTATTGGTATTGGTATTGGTATTGTTATTGATATTGGTATTGGTATTGGCATAGGTATTGGTACAGGTATTGATATTTATTTTAGTATTGGTATTGGTATTGATATTGGTTTTAGTATTAGTATTGGTATTGGTATTGGTATTGGTAATGGTATTGGTATTGTTATTGGGATTGGTTTTGATATTGCTATTGGTATTCATCTTAGTCCGCTTATAAGTCCACAATTGTCAACTCTTCAATAAATCAGTTCCCTATTAACCTTATGTAGCACCTTCGCCTATTTCCTATCTTTCTAGCACTGAAATGTGCACATAAATATGTACACGCATATGTTTATGTAATTTTGTCCTATGTGCGCGCTCAAACAAATATAAATATTCGCCAACTCTCTCACATATAGCAAATGCCTACAAATATTTGCTGGAAAATATGTTAATGATGCTTGAAATTGTTTGCACGCGACTAACAGCGCCGATTTCGCGGCACAAGTGCCTACAACAAAATCAACAACAATACAAGCGCGCATACATACTTAATGGCGAACATCATGAAAATGCAAACAATTGCAAATATTTTCATACAACAATAACAACATACAGCTAGTAGAAAATATAAACAGCAAAGCAAAGAGGCATTTATGCCCTTTACACACACACATACACGCGCATACTTGACTTGCACACGTAGTGAAAATGTGTGGTTGTGCGTTGCGGCATAACCGGCATGCTCTCAATGCTGTTCGAAATTTATGAATTTTCATTGAATTTTCTTGTTGTTGACGAAATTACTTAGCAATTGATTACTGAGATTTTCAAGAGAGGAAATGGAAAATAAGTGTTTACATGCCCTTTTAATCAGATTGTATATGTATAAAGAACATTTTTTAATATCGGAGAAACAATCGCAAATTTATAAAAAGTAATAATTTGAAATATGACATTTAAAAAAAAGGTTAGAGTTCAAATATTAAGATTATATCGCTTCCATAGGTTTGTTTTTTTAGTCGAAATTGATTAACAACGCGAAAATAGGAAAGTTATAAGGTTACCTTGCCGGTTTTGTCCACCTCTCAAGTTTTGAAGCAGTCTCTGTCAGGCAGGAAGCTGATTTCTCGTCCCTGCAGTCTATTAGCAGTAGATCCGACCTAAGGATTTTTGCAGCCTTTGGGTACCTCATCTTTCTGCTTTCTGCAGGGTGATCAGCTATCTTCACCTGATTAGTTTTTAGGCAGTACCGCTATTTTGAGGCTTTAGAGGGTATCATATGAGCGCCCTATTCTATATACCGGCCTATACACCAAGCACCACTTGTAGCTCTCGTCTTGGTGCAGCCAATTTTGGATTAGAGTGCGCTTTGTATCTCTTCCTCTCAGCTGCATTTGATGTAATTTGTCTGCTTAGTCACTTGTCAGTAGGCGTCTTATAGTCCTGATAGTCCGCAGCAATTTTTATTCCTGGCGGCACATCCGTTAAATGAACATGATACTCCTTACACCCTGGAAGATATATATACATATATGCCAGAGCAACAAAAATTTTTCCACTAGAATTTAATTTAATAACGGTTTTGGATACCTCATAAAACTGGTATAAACTCTGTCTGTTCTAATTTAAATTAATTCGGGAATACCCAGAAGTTACACGAAGGTAAGCGAATGCGGTGGACTCGGAGAAACCAAATCTGTTTGTGTTCAAACGAAAGCGCAGAATTTCTCTATGCAGGTTTCCTTCGATAAATGGGACACAACTCTCTGTCTAAAAAATCGCAACAAGTACCTTGGGGGTAGTCTTGGACAACAAACTGCTGTGGAAGCACAAGGTGTAAGAAAGAGTGAGGTAAGCTAGCAATGCTTAAATGAGTGTAGGCAGATGCTCGGCATAACCTGGAGACTCTCTCCCTTCATCATGCACTGGTGCTACACTGCTATTTTAAGATCAATTCCGCTCTACAGTGCAGTAATATGGTGGACAGGCGTATGGAAATCCACCTACCGGAAGCCAATGGCAAGGGTTCAGATGCTCGCTATGCTGTGTTTAACCGGAACTTTAAGAACAAATCCAATGGCGGCTCTTGAACTGATACTAAACCTACCACTTATCGACCTCCTCGCATAAAACAGCGTAGCAAAATCGGGGAGATGACTATTGGCTGCAGGAGAATTTACATATAGAACCTTCGTGCATAGCTCAGTGGGAAATGGCGGCTTGGCAAACACCGACTACAGGATCACACTTTTCAAAAGTGAAAGAAGGTTCAAAGTAAGCAAAGATGGCTACCGTAAAGGTATGTTAGTCATGCGCTACACTTTAAATATCTATACGGATGGTTCGAAAATGGGCGATGGAGTTGGTGCGGGGATATATTGTCCATAGTCAGGCAAAAGACAGCCTTTTAAGTTGCCGGTCCCCTGCAGTATATTTCAAGCTGAGGTCTTTGCTACTGCGAAAGCCGCGGAGCTGGCCTCTAATGCGATGCAGGTAATTCCCCAGTCAACACCTACATAGGCAGCCAAGAAGCAATCAAGGCAGTAACCACGTATATCGGCCAAAAGTGTCTTGGGAAGCAAGGCAGAAGGAGAAAGAAAGTGCCACAAGCAAGCAACTTCACTTCTACTGGGCGCCAGGCCACAAAGGCTTCGAATGAAATAGTGGACTAGATTGCCAAGAATGGTGTACGGTTAACACCGGAGAACGTGGTCAACATTAGGGATCGCTTGCATTGTCTATACGACGATCTAGACAGAAGCATGGCAAAGAAAATTAAAGCCCGATGGAGCAAGCTACTTGGGTGCAAAAGTCATTTGCAAAACGGTAGATCGGAAGTACACAAAACTCCTATTTACACGTGATAGAAGAGACTGTAGGAACATGTTCAGAATACTAACTGGTCACTGTCTCGTAGTGGCACGGGCACGCAGAATGAGGTTGACAGATCGAGAAAACTCGGAAATGCCTAGATCAAGGCGCCAGACAAACAATGGCATTTGTTCCGCATTGGCAAGATTACGCTGTAAACATTGTGGGAATGATACAATGGAGGAGGTATCGATTGTGTGGCCGAAAGGTCTCTCGTTAAAATTCGCTTCAGGTGCAGGAATTCTAAAAGATGACTGATCCTCATGGACCTAGTAACTGAACTCCAACTGGTATTGCAAAGGACCAACCCTAGTCTATGCATGGCTTATTAGCCTACCAGATTAACCTAACATAACTTAAAATAAAGAATGTTAAAGGTTTCCAGGTATAAAAAACTTCTCCACAGTGATGTAAAGTATCATTTTTTGTTTTATTATTTGAAAAGGATACTCATAGTAGTCTCTGAATGGACGCTCCATGATTTTGTTGCCTTTTCCTTTAGGTACTACAGTCTCTCATATAAATTCACTGCAATTACGAAAGAAATGGTAATTTTGTTGCTATAAGTCTAAAAAAAATTAATTATCAACGAAAGTAAATAAATTATATCGTCACCTAAAATGCAAAGCAATGTATCGCCAAAAAAATCGAAATTAAGTTCTTTATTGCTTACGATTCACTACATCATATTATATATATGTGTGCATCGAATTTTAAGATATAACCGAAATATAACCAATATAACAAATTTATAACCAATGTATAACCATTTTATAACTAATAATATAACCATTTTATAAACAATATATAACCATTTTATAACCAATATATAACCGTTTTATAACCAATAATATAACTATTTTATAACTAATAATATAACTATTTTATAACCAATAATATAACCATTTTATAACCTATATATTACCATTTTATAACTAATAATATAACCATTTTGTAACCAAAACTCAAATTTTATTTCAAAATTTTTGGATTCTATGATATCTTATTCCTTCGCATGTAAACTTATGAAAAGTGATTTTAAGTTTTTTGCATTTAAGGTGACGATATTTACATTTTTTGAATAAAACTTTCTTAGGTGTCCGCTCACTCACAGCGCACGTGGCAGTGCAGTTTACCAAATTGATTTGCTACAATCATTCGACAATCATGATGAGCACTTATTATCAAACACTTCGAAAAAATATAAATAAAAAGGAAAAATAAAAGATCAATAAAAGATTGCATGCAATGAAATTCGATAGCTGTAGCTACAACAACTATTCCATAACTATCATATTTGCCAGAGCAAAATGAAATCCATAGTTATTAACTTAGAGCTACTTGTATATGATAGATAACCGATGCAAACTGATAGGTAAACGCAACAATTTGCTTTGGGGAAATTTCAACAGAAAATTACAAGCGTTCAATCCAAAGTAAACATTGCAGAAGTTGGAAGTGAAAACATTGAGAAACATGCAATTGCAATATATTGATTTATTATTGCTCGGCAATAGAATTTATCGTATTTTCTTATTTGTGTGAGTAAGTGTCGCTGTGTGCGTGCAGCAAATTATCTACCGCTGCAGTTGAGAGTATCAAGTGTCCATACGAGTAAGTGGGAGTAGCCAAATGAATGAAAATAATGCTCGAGGCGAAAACGATATCCGACAGGCGGAGTGGACCGAGTAAAGCAAATAAGTAAAGTGAACACTCGAAGCAGCACAACGAGACGCATGCTGACCGGTTATCGAGTGGACAAGTGATCAGGGCACTTTGCGTGAGTTGCTGAGTAATGACGGGTGACTGCTGACAATAAAGCGGTTGTAAGGAAAAAAAAGAAAATAAATGAAAAAAGCAAGGAAAAAAATTCTAAAAAAAAGTCGAAAAATGAGAAAAGCATTAAAAAAATACGTCGAGAAAATAGTTAGTTCTAGCAGATTAATGCCACAGTGTTGCAAGTATAATAGTCCAACTACCTGCTCGCCTCTCCGCTTTCTAAGGCTGTCTGGCGAAGGCGTTAAGCCAATTCTTAAGCTTTGGCATTGGCAGTGAGACTAATGCAGTTATTGGTTAGACACACACATGCGCTTGAAAAAAATTAGAAAAAAAAAACGAAAAAAGAACATTGCAGAATCAGCGAATTAAGTGGCTTTCAATATCCTGACTGTAAGCTCGTGCTCTCAACCTATTGTCACTTCACTGCCGCCGCTTCTCAGCATTTTCTTTCGTCGCGCAAATGTGCGAATTGGCTTTGTGTCCCGCCACCGCCACTCTCTATGTACCCACCGCACTCCTCTACGGTCCCACACCGCGTCTAGTGGTCACAAACGGATTTCTCGTGTTGCCGCATACGTGTGCGCACTGAGCAATAAGTACATTTTCGCCTTGCAGCTAGTAAACTTCCGCTGCGCTCACAAAAGTCGCTTGCACAAATTTAATGCCAACAATTTTCCCACTCTCTCCCGCTCTTGGTCTGCGTTTCCCTCTCGACGCTTGTTTTGCTTTATTTGCTCAAGCGTATAAAACTCTAAAGAAATCTGGTGTTAAAAAAGAAATGCAAAAACAACAAAGCGTGGCGTGGTGTGAGCGAAAGCGCTTTTTTAGCTGCGTGAAATTGTCATGGCGATAATGGCAGCGGCGGCGGCCGCGGTGGTGTCGCTGGCAGCAGCAATAAAGTAGTAAAGTTAATCTGCAGAAGCTCATACAACACGAATGTTGCATTAAAAATTATGTGCCGCTGTGGGCAAATGAAAACAAAAACAACTAAAGAAGAAATGTATGAATTGAAAGCAATATTAAGCAGTGCGAAAACAGCCTGAGAGAGCCACTTGATGTCACGTTCAAATTTCAACCAATGATCCAACAGAAAATTGTTATAAACAAATTATATAATATTTTTTATATCATATAATTTTTCTTAAAACATGTTTTTTTGTTCTGCTTTGAATATTCTTAGAGTTGGAGTGTTTCCATCCATTCGGACGACAGACCTAGCCAGCGTAGCCGCTGTCTCTTAATTTGCTGAACTATGTCAATGTCGTCCTAACATATTATATCATATCTCATACAGCTCATCGTTCCATCTAATGCAGTATTTGCCGTTGATAATGCGCAAAGGACCATAACCATAAAGCTGTTGTCATCGTCCATGCCTCTGTACCATGTAACAGAACGGGGATGACTAGTGACTTGTAGAATTTGTTCTCTGTTCGTCGAGAGAGAACTTTACTTCTCAATTCGCCTAAAGTCTGAAGTAGTACCTATAGACAAGAGTTACATTGTAGTTGGTGCCAATGCTGGTTCCAAGATAGACGAAATTATCTACGACTTCGAAGTTATGACTGTCAACAGTGACGTGGGAGCTAAGTCGCAAGTGTTTGTCTGATGACAGGAGATATTTCATCATACCCTTGTTCACTACCAGACCCATACACTCTTATAGTATACAATACCTTATCTATTCAGATTTTCCGCTCGAGATATTTTCTCCAGGAGTTGGTTGAAGAAGTCGCACGATAGAGAGTCGCCTTCCTTGAAATCTCGTTTGATATCGAACGGTTCAGGGAGGTCTTTCCCGATGCTGACGGAGCTTTTGTTGCTGTTTGACGTCAATTTACACATAAGCCAGCTCCATTTCGTGATGTCAAAAGCAGCTTCGAAATCGGTCGGTCAGAAATTTATCTGTCACCGCCGCTTTGTTGTTCTTTAGATGGGTAATATGTTTGGTAAATTTGCTCATCTACGATATCCAGCACCTCTTTTGTGACTTCTACTTCACGTCGGTTTTGCTAAGTTTCAGCTCTTTAGCACATTCGGTGAATGGTCTCAAGATCTTCACTAAATGTTTTGTGCTATTCAAATCATTGTTGTGTTTTGTTCATGATACAATAGACCCTATTTAAGCAACATTTTCAACAATTCTGATCAGTTCTGTTAAAATTTGGTCAGATGTACCTTATGTTTCTCATCTCATAGTCCTCAACGAATTGAAATATTCTAATGGCTCCCTCTCATGTCTACGTTCCCCAACTATAGAAGAGAGTTAGTACGATATGTAGTCGAGAAAATGTGAGAAAAAAAGCAATCTCTTCAAACCAAATAATGATCCTGAGGCTCGCAGGATGACTAAAAAACTTGAAAGAAGCAATCCAGTGTATTAAGGTGTTTTTCAGCTTAATATCCACACTGCGCTGTTAACACTGCTGAAAATCCTAGGAATAATCCAGGGTCAGGGTTTTGCTAACATAAAACACCTTATATTGCTTACTCGGCTTCCATTGAAAAATATCTTAAACCCAATTTTCGCTTTCATCTCGGTAACAGCTAACCTCACATGCCCAAGGAACATCCCTAAAGTTTGGAAGTTTTTAAAGTGGTTTTTAGTTATATTTCAGTATAGTTACTGAAATGTTGGCCTAGAGTAGAATGCAGGAGATCTGAACTGCTTGTCTTGAGTCAAAGTTAATCTTTTTGCCGCAATCATAGAAGTTCATACCGGATATTGATCAATAGGAATCCAAGTGGTGGAGCTAAAATCTCGTAGGACGCTGTTTTTCAAAGTTGCATGGAGATGGGTGAGGTGGAAACATTTTGGCTTTTCTCCTTTATTATCCAGCCTTTGCATGACCTCGGTATTTTCGGCAAACCAGAAGACATAGCCGAAACTGACAATTGATGATAGACTCAATGCCTTTGTCGATTTGTAAGGGCCTAAGGGCACAATAGACCTAAGGTCGCGGTGTATTACTCATTCATTAATCTAAGTGACTTATAATCCAATATATAAAAGCATTTAGGTGCCACTACGGACTAGCGTTCTATACTGTCCAAGTGACATCCCTCTTAGGAACGACCTCGTAATCTAACAAAACCTAATTATAATCCAATTATAAGAGTTTTTAGGTACCATAATGACTGGCGTTGTAAGCTATCGCAGTGAGATCTTTGTTAGAAGATTGACCTCTGAGCCTAACTTAAGCTAACCTAGTGAATTTGGGAGGTTTAGCTCTTGATATTCAAAAAATATAACTTTTATATAAATACCTAAATCTACGCCTTTTTGATTAAAAAGTTTTTTCTTCAAATAGCAACCCTGTATTGGGTTACCATGCATGCTTGCTCCTTCTTCTTTCTTTCTGCTGCTTCCAATCCCCATATATTCACATGCTTTTGGTCTTATCCCTGAGTAAGATGTCTGTTTCTCTGATTTTGTCGCGAACAATAATATTTTATATTTTTTCACACATTTCCAAGCACAAAAAACAACAATAAAAACAAAAATTGTAAGCCTGTAAGAGATTGCTTATAGGAAAATCTGTGCGTGTGTGTGTGTATGTGAAGCAGTTGTAACAGGAAGCATTTGGTGTCATAAAAAAGCGCATTGTGGGCGTAAAGTGGAGTTCTTGTAAAACACATTTATACAGCAACAAACACACACACATACATACATATGTATATGGCTAACATATTGCTACATACATAGATATATGTACAATATGTATGTGTGAATTGAAGAAATGTATGAAAAAGCAAATTAGAGATACGACAGCAATGCAGCAAAGGTGCATTAAAGCCAGCAGCGTAATCCTCTTGGCTATGGCAATAACAATAACAACTGTTATATTCAACATGTGGCAACGCCGTGTGTGCGCGTGTGCTATATCGTTATGTATGCATGTGCATAATCGTAAATATTTTAATAACACTGTTGTATGATACTTTTTATGGTTGTTGGTGTATTTATGTCTGTAAGATTAAATATTGTGCCATCATGGCTTCGTTTGGTTGGCGAAATGCGTGTGTTCATGTAAATACTCACATTATATGTAGATATTGGTATGTGAAGTATAATGTCATTTGTTGCTACAAATGGTTTTTATGCCAGTTGTAAGTTGTCGAGTAATGGCAGACATGAAAGTAGCTTAGGCCGTGTTAAAAATGTCTCAACTTTAATTTAAATTGAAATCTGCATCAAACTGTAGTTGTTTTTAATAGTTACTATTATAGTTTAATGTAATTTATTGAGACACGACCAACGATTCGCAACTCAACTGAATTTTCTTTCCTTTAAGCGGTTTGCGAAGTCAAAATACCGTCCATTACATACAAAGATCCCACACTGCCTCTAGAAACTAGAGTAACCCTCGTGCGATTGCGGTCTGGTTGCTGGAATAGATAGTAGAAGATCAACTTTGCTTTCTGGAACTTAACCCGTGATACCTATACAGAAGCCTCTCAGAAATCTCAGTATTATCAGACGAGTTAAGTATACTCAATGTGTTATTACTGTGCCAGATTGGGCTCTGGTTCCTTATGTGATCAACAACGAAAAGTTCTTCTTAATAAAGGTCACGCTTGACGAGCAATGGTGATGCATATTTGTTGTGGAAAAGCTACGAATCAAATATGGTTCAATATGCATAATACTAATATCGGTATTCTGCTTGTAACGATTTTCTCTTGAGACAATTGTGACAAGCAGAATACCGATATTAGTCTCATTGCTGGATGATGCCACTATCAGAAGTATTCGCACTATTATTATTTTTTTCAAAATTGAAAAATTGTGTCCCCCGGGCAGAAACTTGTGTTGAATGCAGAGGTTATCGCCTCTTCCTTTTTGTACCTGGAACTCCCATAATGTTGATCATAAAGATCTTCATAAATCGAAAAATCACTTTGAGTCATGTTCCAAGTTTCGGCTATGGCTTCTGGTTCACCGAAGGCAAGAATTCCGAGATGTTTGAATCTTTGTCTTGTAAAACTGGACAATGAAGGAAAAGGGCCTGGAAACTCACCTTCTTCCACACAATTTTTACAATTTGTGTCGGTCAAGATTTTTAACCTTATCGTATGAAAGTCTATTAGAAAATATTCAGTAGGAATTTCTACGTTTGCGGCAAGATGGTACTTGTAAAAAGCAAGAAGTTCAGTGTATTACCTCAGCTCTAGTACAGATCAGAAGGATCTTGCAGTTGCAAAGGAGTTGGTCATTGACCAAAGACTGCAAAGCTCACATGAGATCTAAACCCAACTCGCCCTAATGCGATGCGAATTGGGACAAGGACGCCTTCGGTGTTGATCCTCATTTTCAATATATGGGTTTATAGAGAGAAAGATTGGACGTTTTTGTTCAGTTGACCTTCTATTTTCTGCTTTAAGTCAGAAAAATCTCCAAGTCTCACAAAAGCTTATCTTCAATCAACGCCCGCTAAGCGGACGCGAGGTTCATACGCCCAGTGCTAGAACGCAAGAGGACAACGTGATCCTACTCGCTCCTATTCCGATGTTAGCGATTAGCCAACACAACGGATATGCAGTTTCCAGCGATTCCGCTATGACCAGGCACCCTAATTAGTCTGTTAAGGAAGTAGCTTGATGCTATATCTATGTAGTGAAGTTAGGCTCTCTTTGACTAACTTTGGGCATACAGCCTGTAAGACTAGTTCTGGTGTCGCAGTGATTGTGATAGAAACTGAACTCAGATGAAGAGAAGATAATTTCAGCGTGATCCTGTTTGGACGCCTTCATACACCCAGCTTGTCTGAACCTTAGAGCGACCTTCACAGCAATGCACCTGCCACCAATATCCATGGATGATATTGTAGTTTAATGCGCAGTGCATCGCAGATGCCGATGAGCGCCGTCCGTTGGATACGTTCAAGGTTCTTGGTGAGTATATTGTTTTCGAGGCGTCGTTCAACATACCAACGCAGCATAGAATATTATTGGCTTGACTACGGTTTCGTAGAGCAAAAACTTCCGAATAGTAGCAGAGGAAAGTTCGAATTTTTATACCGGATTGTGACAACTAGGCAAACTTTTGTATCAATTCGGCTTGCGCGATTTAGGTGGACTAGTCCGGGTCAATTTTGATCACACTCAAAATTGACATTTTTACTTGATTCTATATCCTCTTTGACTCTATATATTTATCAATTCGGTTTGTGTGGTTCAAGTGGACCAGTCCGGGTCAAATTTGATCACAATTCAAATTAAATTTTTACTTGTTTGAACCTCTACTGCCTTCAGCTTCCCAAAATGCATATCAATGAAATAACTCTACCCTCAATGAATATAATTTTTCATTTAAGATAGCACCACACATCTCTGGGACATAACCTCGACATGAAATAATTGTTATTTTATAAGATTTCATACTGATTTAGTGATCTAGATATTTCTAAAAAAAGTAGCTATTACTTAAAAATATCTTTCCTTACCCGTTTAGCAAGACAAATAAAAATCCAATCAATTTAGAACTGCATAGAAAACACGCCACCCGTTAGACTGCAAAACTGCAACAATTCGTTTGCTTTCTTGGGAAAAACTATAATAAAAAATGTTTCCAAAAGATAGGCATTTGCAATCACTGTGCTTGCATGCTTACACACAAAGCATCTATGGGGTTTTGTATGCCTTTATGCCAAAAACTTCCGCCTTGAGTGCGCCCTAGTGCATTATTTCCGTGAGCTTACGTTTTCTCAGGAAAAATGCTTTCCTCCGGTGGATAAGTGAAAAATCAAAAAATCACAACAAGATGTGTAAGCAAACGGTAGAAGAATAAACACACGAGTAGACATATCTACATATATACTGGTGTATATACTTAGATATGTATCTGCTGTTGTTCGAGTGCCGGATATGCCGGCGGATATGTGATAATCTGTTGTTGGCATTGCAATTCTTCTGTGATTTTTATTAGCTAAGCAAACAGCGGAGTTTCAACGGTATTTAGGTGTGTGTTTGGTAGAGCATTAGGGTGTTTAACGTTTCGTAAGTGATTTGGTATGACCTTGCATTCTCTTCGTAAATGCAAAATATTGAAAAATATTTTTATTTGTTGTTATTGTATAAGAAGTTTTAAGAGTTTTATAGTAACTCAGATCGATGACGAGGACAGATTTCTAAAGAAACTTGTGCAAATAATGTCATTTACATTTGTATCTATTAAATTTTTTATTATAAAATTTTTTATTACAAAAATTTAAAGCGAAATTTTTTAAAAATTCCAATCAAAAGCCTAAAACTCCAATCTGATCTCATCTGTTGCATTCGCCTGCTATTATTAATGCAGACAAGTTAGATCAAGTGCTGAGCTAACCTACCATAGAATACCAAAAAAATCGCTCATATTACTTCTAATCCCTAATGCACCTACACATCCGAGCATCGTCTTCGTATTATCCCATTATTCGCCTAATATTTGTGCTATATATGTGTGTGTGTGCTTCTGGCTTTGAAATATGAATTCATTTTT
Source organism: Bactrocera dorsalis (assembly GCF_023373825.1). Lineage (NCBI taxonomy): Eukaryota > Metazoa > Arthropoda > Insecta > Diptera > Tephritidae > Bactrocera > Bactrocera dorsalis. The sequence goes on along the minus strand of NC_064306.1, from coordinate 59,078,962 downwards.
GCGCAATTTTTCTCAGCTCATCTCCCATATTTTTGTTGATTATACCTTTGTTGCTGATTTAGCAAATGGAAAGGTAATTGGATTTTGTGTTAAAGTTAAAATGAAAATTTCCCAAATGAAATTGTTGCCATACAATGGAAGTGTAAAGTACATAAGTGTAGAAAGTAAGCGCTGAATTTATGACATGGCTTTAATAAGTGTTTAGTATTGAATTTTACGGATTTAAAAGAGGTACTACTTCAGAGGATAACAAATACTTTTATAATTAACAAATTTATAGATTTCTAAACAACTAGACTCTCGAACGTTTTAATTTAATAAGGTCTGCATTCAATAATGAAGAAGAAGTATCCTATTTGCAGAAATACCTAACGATTTGGTTTGGATTGCTTAGAGCTCAAGCTGTCTCTAGAAACTCGAGTTACTCTCGTGCGATTGCGGTCTGGTTGCTGAGGCCCTACTTTAGAGGATAATAATTACTTTTGTTACGACTTTCGACAAGCAACATCTCTTGGAACATACATAGATATATCGGTTATCCTATTCTAGTTGTTAATAACTTCTAGTTTAACGTAATTTACTGAGAGACGGCCAATAATTTGCAACTTACCTCAATTTTTTCCCTTTGTCTGGTATGCGATGTCAAAATTCCAACCATTACATGCAAACAGCTCAAACTGCCTCTAGAAACCCGAGTTACCCTCGTGCGATTGGGGTCTGGTTGCTGAGGCTCTACTTTAGAGGACAACGATTACTTTTGTAACGATTTTCGACAAGCAAAATTCGTCGGAACATACATCAATATATCGATCATGATATTCTAGTTGTTAATAGTTACTAGTTTTACGTAATTTATTGAGAGACGACCAACAATTTGCAACTCAACTCAACTTTATTCCCATGCTGATATTTGCAGTGTCAAAATACCATCCATTACATACAAAGAGCTCAAACTACCTTTAGAAACTAGAGTAATCCTCGTGCGATTGCGTTGTAGTTGTTGAAGTAGATAGTAGAAGATCAACTTTGATTTCTGGAATTGAACCCATGACACCAAACATATGCCTTGCATGAAAAGAGCCCTAGCTGGGTATCAACTGGCTTTCAAGTGCCATACTCATATAAAAGCTGTGTCACTATAGTCGTACAGCTCATATACTACAAAATAGAACCTTGACTTGGATTATTTTATAGATCTGGTGTTAGCTCTATAATTTCTCTGTAGTGAAACATAAAAATAGCCGGGATATATACCAGTTTAAACCCCTAAAAATTCTAACTCAAATTCAATTAATAAAAAAAAAAGAAAAAAAAAATTGGTATTTAATCAACTAGATCGGTGTTGTCGCTTTATGATCTGTACTAAAATTTATTTGTCTACGATTTGAAAAAATCCTAATCCAAGGAGATTCGACTAGTAAAATGGACCAGTTTCCTGCAAGGAAGGAATATAGTCGACTGACTAGTTTTATTTTACTAGTTATGAGGCACTTGATCGTGAGTTGATTTCACCATATGACACTTGCAAGGTTTAATATTCTTTATCCAACCCAGAAAAACAACAAAAATATTGAACTTTCAGTTAGTGCTGCCGTTAAGAGGCAAATCTCTGTATATAAAATTAGAAAGTCTCCCGCTGAGTGGCAATTAAGCTGCTCAACTCCAAAAATTTTGCAAAAATTTTCCAAAAATATTTTGTTTACCACTTTCCACTTGCGCTTTTCCTTTTCTCTCCATTAATTACATATTTTTTGTCGCCATACATTTCGGTTGATTGCTCATTTCATTTACTCAAAGCAAATAACAGCAAAAAATGCATATTTTAGATTAAAATTTTACATAAAGCGGTTTAATATAAAATACAAACACTTCTAAACAAATGCCCGCTTGTTAACCGAAAAAAGTAACAATATATTGTATCCTTTAATGCATTCGAACAACAAAAACTTATTTGCCAACGCGCAGTAAACACAGCTGCGTGGCGGCTGTTTGCTTTGGAAAGCACTCAATTTATCTAACTGTAAATTTTTGCATATATTTTTCCATTTCATTATTTACTTGCAAATTCCAAAATTTAGTAGTTAAAACAACAAAAGAGTAGCGCGTAAAAAATGTGATCAGAAGTAATAATAAATAAATATTGCGATAAAAAATATTGTGATAAAAAATATTGCGATAAAAAGTATTTATTAAAATATGTACATATACTCATACATATGTATGTATGTGTGGTGGTGAGTGACAGTTTGTGTGATTTGGTAGTTTTGTTGTGCATATGCTCATATTTAATAAATTTGTGTCTGAAATATGTCAGTCACAGAAATTTTTCGTCTTTTTTATAGCATGAGAGTAATTTATGGGCAATTTTTTATTGCATGCTAGTTTGTTGAAAGTGCAAAAATTTACATAAAAACTAATTTTTATTAAAAATTGTGCAGTTAAGATTTTCTCTCATGACATATTTGTAATTTCTATCATGACAGAATTTTTTGGTACAAAAAAAATTTAACACTGTTTTCGTTTATATTCTTATGGTACAACATTTTTTATGTTATAAAAAAATATTATAATATTTATGTTATAAAAATTTTAAATTATATTTTGAAAAATAAAAGCTCGTAGAACTCTAGAAAACACCCTATACTCGTATATATACTTATATATGATTGCACATACGCTAGCAAAATGCTCTACTATTTAATAAAATAAAAAAAATATCATGTAGACCTAAGGGCTTCTAAATAGTTTGAAAAGTATGCAAAACAGTTACCCGAAATTTGACACAGTTTTTATTCAGTTTCCAAAACTCAACCAATTTATTAACATATTTTATAGTTTCTTTTCGTGCGATAAATTTATTTATAGTCAACCGCAAAGTTGGAAAAAAGTTGCTGTAATTGAACCTCTAATTTGCATAAATGACAAACTGGAACAATCTCAGCAACGGTTAAGCTTGAACGTATTACAAATTGTAATTGAAATTTATGCTTTGATTAGATTTAAACGAAGTTGAAATAAATTATGAATTAAAAAAAATATAAATTTACAACTAAGCTGGCATATTGAAGATATAGAAATGCTAGAATTAAAGTAGCAAATCAAATATATTTTCTACTTGTCTTCTAAACCTACATACATATCGTCACTTAAAATGCAAAATAACGAAAACTCATTTTTCAAAAGTTTACAGGCGACGGAAAAACGATTTATTAGAAGCCACTGATATTGACACAAAATTTGAGTATTGGCTATAAATTGGTTATATATTGGTTATAAAGTGGTTATATATTGGTTATAAATTGGTTATAAAGTGGTTATAAAGTGGTTATATATTGGTTATAGCCGACAGTGAAAGCTGAAAATTTTAATTAGAATTCAAAATTTTAATTTTATTTCAATTTCGAATTTTTTGATGATAGGCTTTTTGCAGCATTTTAGGTGTCGATATATATATAATAGGTATGTGAGTAAAATATCTCTTCTACAGAAAGAAAGTTTTTTTTAAATAAATATAAGAAATTCGTTTCGTTAGAAGATGAAAGACGTAATGAAGACGATAGCTCAATACTAAATATACTCTTTTTTTCTGTAAAGTCTAATAATTATAGTGCTAGATTAGTTATTAAACGCGTTTAAGAAGATCTAGCTACATTTCGATCAAGATTTTATACGGTCTTACATTTACAAATCTGTAATTCACTAATGTTAAGTTAAGACTTCTGTTAGTTAAAATTTAGAGTGAAGACGATGAAAGTGGCATAGCATACAGGACTTAAGCCCCTATCTCTCATTTCTTATAGATTTTCTTCTAATAGAATTAACTACCAACAGTTTACGAGTACGAAAACTAACTCGTTGGAGAGCGGTTTTAGCGATAAGGACACTAATACATTGTAACTTTTCCTGTACTTTCCTTAAAATTTTAATATCCAATCTAATCCAATACGAAAATAATGGTATTTAGTTTTAGTTAGATATTGATATATTTGACATTACTTAAGCCAGCCTTTGATTATATTTGACCAAAGAGTTATTCTACAGGGCGTCGAAAAGTTAAAGATTAATATTATGTTTTTGGAACTTTATATTGATACTTTGTCTAGCACCTAAATCAAATTAGCGTCTCTGGTGGTAGTTGCCTAAGGCGCTTTATTGACTTGAAATATACATGGTCATATATATATCAACATCGTGTTGTCTTTCCCTAGTTGATAATGTTTGAAAAATACATTTAATGTCAAAAGGTCAATGAATGGATGATAACATTACTCAACAGTTCCGAAAGAAAAATTTGCGACTGATGTGCTAAGAGGTCTGTGGGGTATTTGAGGTGTCCTCGGTACGAATTTTAGTTCAAAAATGTGCCATACAGCTCATTTTGTCATTTTATTATATAAATAGGAATAGTTTGATCCCTGCCAATCCTACATGTTAGGAAATTTTTATTATCATGTTCGCTTATGGCAGCTCAAAATTATGTAGCTAGCAACCGCCAAACCAAACATTTCTTTGCAAACTTAGTTTTTTGTGTGTCTTAAACTCCTTTAGGACATTTCCCCTATGATCTGCAACATAAAAATCCACAGTAGTTTTTGACTAAGTGAAATCGGCTTCCAGAACTACACATTTATTTTTCTCAAAATGCTGCTCTCAGTGTTGGAGCGGAAATTTTTTTCTCAAAACTTGCCACAAGACCTTCTTATGCTACTTTAGAAACGACTCTCGGATTAGAGTTTTCCATTAGCCAACCGGAGAGACTGAAGAAAGCTGCTCTTTTCGCCTGAATTTCTTAGCATTGCCGTCGGATTACATCAAGCACATATACATTGAAGTGTATATGTCAAAGTAGATATACATACATATGTATGTATATATTCTTGATAAAGGTTAATTGCTTGGTTAAATGGCGCAAGAAAAGGAGAATAAATCCAAATGAAACGGTTTGTAAGCATTCATTGAATTATAAATGCTACACAGACAACATCAACAACAACAACGATAACAACAAAAAGATTTATCTGAGAGACGTGTATGGCATCTCCAAGGAGATTGCATTGTCGGCAAGAAGCCCTGACTGTAAGCCAATGAAAATTGCACATTAATTGAATCTTAACTGCATTTGGTTGCCAATGAGGACACACACAAAAAGCCGACACACACACATATGTACTAGTATGTGTTGTATCCATGTGTGTGTGTGTGTGTGTGTGTGTGTGGGTGAAGGACAAATCGGCTGCATCAGCATGACCAATGCTATTAATATGATTGCAAGCAGACGGGGAAAGGTGAGGAAGTGCAGTTTGAGAAAGTTGGAAATGTAAGTAAAGCGTGTGAGAGAAAAGCAGGACAGCAAGCATGGCAGATATGTTAAAAGAAGACTTATGTTGGTCGCAAAAAGCTCAATGGATGGAAGGAAATTTCTCCACAAAAACAAAGTAAACATAAATGCTGCTGGTGATTGATGCTAAAGCCATAACAATAACAACAATAATAAGACATTTAAAATATCAGAGGTTACAATTAAAGAGCAAAAACGAAAAGACGCAAGCATGAGTCATATTACAGACATACAAATAAGTAAAAACTCGCTCACAAGACGATCCATCACAATGGAAAAACAAAACTTCGTCGACGAAAAGCAAAAAAGAAAAGTAACTTTGTATGAAAATCGCTGTGAGTATATACATATGTATTTCTTATATATACGACCTGTCTGTATGGCAGTGAAAAGAGTTGTGCAGTAACTGCAGTCAAAAGTAAAGCAACCAAAGAGCCGGCAGTCGACAGTGGACAGCCGACAGCACCCGACTAAAAGGCGCATTGTGCGCAATCAATATAAATGGCAATGCTATCGATGCTTGTGCGAGCCAATTGCTGGTGAACGTTGACAAGGTGACCGACAAATCCCGCCAGCGAGCGACATTGGTGTGTAAGTCACTTTTCAGCATCATTGCTTAAATTGGCTTAAAGTAAAAGTAACGGCAACAACTTAACGGCGTAGCCGAAGACAGGATTGGTGACACGAAAAGTTGGATGACTGGAGGAATGAAGGAGAGTTGGTGAAAAACAATTTTTTGCCGAGTGTGATTTGGAGCACGAATGCATGATGTAGGAAAAATGGATTTGTAGAAATATATGCGCTGTGTTTGATTGTTTTTGTGGAAGAAATTGGTATGTAAAATGAATCGGGAAGAAAAAAATATATTTATATTTTGCATTGAGATGCCAAAAACTTTTTTGAACTCGGTATTTAAATAATTTTATATTAATAAAATAGTTCGGGAGTTTAATATCAATGACCCAACATTTATTTTTTGTTTTAGTTTTCGGTATGGCAAGTTATAGTCATTTCAGTTATGAGCTGCTAACATATTTAGCTATAAAAAGAAAATATATATTTATCTATTAACATTTGTTATATTTACAACCATTTTCAAGGATTTTTTTTTATGTAAAAAAATCTAGCTTTTATTTATTCTTTGAATTTTCATTTTTGTGGCTGAGTATCTAAATTATTTACCCTAATATTGGCAACCACAACCTTTTGTTGCGAAAAAAGAAAAACAAATTGAACGTTGCCTACATTTAGGCATATTCACAATCTATGTCTTGGCTAAGCGAGGTCACATACCTAAAAGTATGATGTGTTAGTACAGTTGAACTTCTTTAATTCGAACTTCTATAATTCTTGAATTGGCAAAAGAAGTAAAATTTCATAAAAAATTTTTCCATAACTTAAAGTCTCTCTAACTCTCTAAACAAATATAATTTGAATGTTGCCTACATTTAGGCATATTCACAACAGATGTCTGGGCTAAGCGAGGTCACATACCTAAAGAGACAACGTATTAGTATCGTTGAACAACCATAAATCGAACTTCTATAACTCGAAGTTCTCTACATCTTCAACTTCTATAACTCGAACTCTTGTGTTGGTAATGAGAAGTTAAATTTCATATAAATTCTCTTGCATAACTTGATTTCTCTCTAACTCCCTAAATGAATAAAATTTGAGTGTTGCCTACATTTAGGCCTATTCACAATTTATGTCTTGGCTAAGCAAGGCCACATACCCAGAGGTTTGGTACAGTTTAACTTCTATAACTCAAAGTTCTTCATAACCCGAACCCTTGAATTGGCAATAGAAGTCAAGTCTCATACAAATATTCTTACACAACTCGAAGTGTCTTTAATCAAAGTTGCTTGTGGATTATGGTGATTCGAATTAGGAAAGTTCAACTGTATTTCGAAAATAATATGAGTTCTTAATTTGTTAGTCCAGCCCCAAACACTGAAAAAGTGCCTAACTTTGAAAATTTATTTTGAAAATAAGCAGAAGAAGGAAGCCGTGTTTCATGCCACAGATATCTACATTAAAAAAATTGTTTGATTTTGATTTAAAATGGCGGCTTCTAAGCCAATCTTCAGAATTACTTATACAAGAGGGTTTCAACAGTGAAAATCTTAATCTGGCCTAACCAATTAATATAGACCAGAATTAAAGTTTTCTCAATTATGACAGTAATTTCTCACCCGACGAAACGATGAGTTAGTATTGTCTAATTAATGTGCTATTGCTACCCTAATAGGTACTCTAGCTACTAGATGAACGCGATTAAAAAAAATTTCCTTTTACACTTAGAAATTTTTGCTTCTCTACACTTCTACGAGATACATACTTAGAGCACCGGTCCATAAGTATTTGCTATTAAGTTTTAGCTCCTGTAAAGAAAAATGTATGAAAAAACTTACTTAAGTCCGCCACATACTCATAGTAATAGAAATATTCCAGTGCAAATAATCGAAATTAACATAAAATGCGGGAGACCGTGACAACAGCGCAAAACCATTAATCACGTATACGCCATGCATGCCCGAGTACGTTGAGTTGTAGCAAAAGCACACTAAAGGAATAAAATTATGCAACAAGCAGTGCCAGCTGACGATGTGTTGAGTTGTCTGGATATGAGAAACAAAAGCAAATTGTATGCGACTTCCTGCCCACCTCATATTCTTCTCTTGCAATTCTCGCACTCTAACTTTTTCTTTTTGTTGTAACTGCAGCTTTCAACAACAACGCGCTCAGCTTATCTCGTTGGCCGCCTGCTGTGCGGAAGTATAAGGAAAAAAGCAAAAACTTTCGCGCTCCTAGTGGCAAGCCCCCTGCTGTGTGTGCGTGTGCTAGTGTGCTGTGTGCGTATTAAGACCGCCAACGGCGTTTTGTCTGCACACTGTTGTTGTTGGCGTCATCGCTAACTCTAGCAGGTGTTGAGTTATGCGTTTAGCTAGATGAATTTAGTTTTTTAGCATATGTTGTTGCATTTTTTTGTTTTATTTTGCAGTTGTTGTTGTATTTTCTAACATTTGCTGTTGTATTGTTTTTTATATTTTGTTGTAATATTTAAAAAAAAATTAATTTGTTGTAATATTTTTTAAAACATTTTTGCATTTGTTGTTGTAATATTTTTTTAAAAGATGTCTTGTATTTGTTATTGTAATTTTTTTTAATTTATTTTGCATTTGTTGTTGTGTTTTCTGACTGTTTTCATTTCATGTTGCATTGAGTTTTGTTGCAACATTTTTTTTAAGATTTTTTGCATTTGTTGTTGTAATATTTTTTAAAGCATTTTGTCTTTGTGGTTTGTATTGTATTGTGTTATGTGTTTAGTTTGATGAATTTAGTTTTTAAGGTATTTCTTGTTGTAATTTTTGTATTTTATTTAGCATTTATTGTTTTATTTTCTAACTTTTTGCGTTTGCGTATGTATTGAACTTCCGTTCGTCTTTTGAATTTGTTGTTGTAATATGTTTTTAAAGATTTTTTACCTATGTTTTGTAATTCTTAATTTGAAGTTACTGTTGTAATATTTTTAAAAGTTTTTTTGCATTTGTTGTTGTAATATGTTTTAAAGATTTTTTGCCCATGTTGTTGTAATTTTTTTAATTTGGCATTTGTTGTTGTAATACTTTTTAAAAGATTTTCTAATTTAGTTTGTTGTAATATTTTTAACAATTCTTTGTCTTTGTCGTTGTAATAGTTTCTAATTTTTTTTGCTTTTGTTGTTGTATTTTTTTTAATTAGGAATTTGTTGTTGCATTACTTTTAAAAAAAAATTCTAAATTTGTTGTTGTAATATTTTAAAGAAATTCTTGTCTTTGTTGTTGTAATATTTTTAACATTTTTTGTTTTTGTTGTTGTATTTTTTTTTTCAAACTTGTTTTACTTTAATTTATTTTTGTGCACTCACGACATGTGGCGACCTTTATGTCATGTGTCAGTACAACATGCCATCCACTACTGTTGTTGTCACGGCATTTCGTCGTTAGCATGTTGCAAGGCCATAAGCTAAGCTTTCAACGCGAAAATTGTAAAATTTGAATTTGAAAAATTCGTCTATTAGTACATATATGCAAGAAATTAGTGGCTCAGCATAATATCTGGATATTTGTATACCATGAACCGAGTAAATTAAGTTAGACACGAAGAAAGCCTAGAAGAAGAAGCCTAGAAAGAAACGACGACAAGACGCTATAAATTATATATGGGATATTAATGATCATCATGTCGAGATAAGTCGATTTTGCCACCTGTATCTGTCTGTCTGTATACACTTGAATTAGTCAGTCAGTTTTGAAGTTTTTTTCTTGTTTTTTTGTCAAAAAATGTTTCCTGATTTTCACCTTGAATTCACTTCGAATGTCGCACAATAAAAATCCAATTCAAAAATCGCAATGAAATCAAGTGTAAATAAAATTTCGATTAAAAATAAATCGAATTAAACTCCATATGTTAGTGTACGCCAACTACATACAAACACATGCATGTACAATGTAAAAAAAATAAAAAATATATATCATATACGTGTGTACAAGCCTCACCCACCTGTTCGCACAGTCAATCAGTTGCGACTACCAGTTGCCTGCCCTCAACGTGTCAACTCGCATTTATATCAATAAATTCGGGCACAATGTAACTGCGTGCGTGAGTGAGTGTGCGTTTGACTGTGTGACATTTGTTGAAGTGACAGTTTTCGCCGCCATTGCGTGTTAGCCGGCAGGTTTGAGCGCTCATATACATGTGTTATTATATATGTATGAATGTATGTATGAATGTATGTGTGTATGAGTGTATGTAAGTTTGAATATATGTATGTATCTGGGCATGTATGTAGTTATACGTAAGTACGTATGCCTTTGTGTAAGTGTTTTCCTGTTGTGTGCGACATTTCTGTTTGTGGTTGATTTCGTGGTGATATGTCTATTTCATTGTTTTTGTCAGCGCGAAATAAAAAGCTGCCTTCTGAACTTCATCGTAAAGTGATTGCTTCCATTTGCCAGCTTGATTTTAATTTCTTTGCGGCTTTAATATTTAATATACTCATATGAAAGTCACGGAATTTATGTTTTAGTTTCAGTTTGTTGAAAACTTGCTGACCTCTGATTTATTGCCATGGGAGCTGTGCTGGTATGTTTTACTCAGCGCTGTGTGGCACTACGTATAAGGATTTTATGTGTAGGTTGGGGTAATGTTTCTTGCAAGAATTAAGTTCTGCTTGTCTGAATGAAATTTGGAAGAATTATAATCAAAGATTCAGGGTTGATATATGGTTATCTTTGAACCGGATTGCCAAAAATAAAACTGCATTTTCATGTATTTTAATGCCAAGCTTTATTATCGCCTTCAAACTAGGCTCATTTTGAGACAATCCACGCATGCCAATGCTTAATCTAATTTTTCATATATTTGTTTTAATCCTCGACTGGGTTCAGAATTATGGATTTCTTTGGTTTCGGCTAATTTTTGGCGAGCTATTCGCTAGATTGCTGGATAGTTAGGACTTTATACTGTTGGATAGTTAGGACTTCATACTTATAAATCCACATCTTGTTATCAATAATCACTTTTGCGATCTATATTCGACGTAGTTTTTTTCAAATCTGCCGGTCTTTTTTTGCGAACTACTACCAATGACATGCCTCATACCCAAAAAGTTAACCTAAGCATGGTCAAAATATTTACCACAACATTACCCAAAACATTATCCGAAACGTTACCCAAAATATTAACCTAATAGTTTTTTCAAAAGGTTTTTTCTTAGGAATCTAGTTTTGGCATGCCTCATACCCAAAAACGTTAATATAAACGTTATTCAAAATATTTACCAAAACACTAACCAATACATTATCCAAAATATTACCGAAAATTTGTTTTGTCGTTTCGTAAGCGAAGTTGAGATCGTCTGAGATTTTTCTCATACCAAAACGGCGATCTTCAAGCGCTATTTCTTCTACTGTTAACGTGATTAACTGAGATGAATGATGGACGGGTATGTGATAAATTTTCGATAACATCTGGACTTTCACTGAATGCTTTGTGCCATGCCAAGACTAATTGACGATTTTTAGAGTGTTCGCTCCCGCCGGTGTAGTATCCCGAGCATACTGCAGCACGTGCACATATCCAAATGCAGCGATTGGAGCGACGGATGTGATTCCGTGATTTCTACTCCATATTCTTACTAGATAATCCACAAACTGGTCCGTCCGTCATGAACATAATTCAGAAGAATAATGCAAAAGAGAAATAATAACCGATGCAAACGATTTCTTGCGAGCATACCCTTGCTAGAAAGTTCGTAGAAGCTCCGGATAACAAAAAATAATTGAGTTGACGGAAGATATCCTTAGATAGATAGTTTATATAGTGATACACCGATGACGTGAAAACAGTGGAAAGAATTGGTGCAGGAACAGTTGTTATTGTTGTTGTTGTTGTAACAACAGAAAACATTTCTGAACTAATTTCGAGGCATGGGGCCCAGTTGACAGCCTTTGGCCAAATAAAAATCCGGATCCGTTCCGATTATTTGGACACGACTGTCTTGGGAATGTACCCTCGTTGTTCAAACATCGAACAGAATAGAACAAACTGCCGACGTTAGCGATATTGAACTAGCGCTACAGGCAATCACAAGTTAGGCGATCAAATCGCTATTATTCTTGAAGCAAGTAGCTTTCTGAGTTTCTTGTATCGGCAATTTTACACAAAGGTATAGTTGGCAGACATGAAGACTTGAAAAGTGGCCGCTAATAAGTAGCTAATAAGTAGCCGTAGCTGGTTCTTGACTTTTCTCTTTTTGATGTGTGTTTCCACTACACCATCAAAGAAGAACTTCTTAGGAAGAAACATAAGAGAGTGCTGGATACGGACGTCCGGCTTTCGTCATATGAAGGAAATTCTGAGGTCATACATCTTGAATAGGTTCAAATGCGTTCTCAATCTCCTTTAAAACGAAATAAGGTTACTTGAGTGGTGTATAACGGCTACTACGTACTGCTTTTTTCTTTGATCGTTTTTATGTCATAAATTAAGTACATTAAGTTTGCCCGGAAGTTTGTAACATCTAGAAGGAAACATCGGATACCATATAACAGACACCATGGCATATAATGGGTTGTCAAAAAAGTCTTGCGGTATTTTTATACTCTCGCAACAAAGTTGCTAAAGAGAGTATTATAGTTTTGTTCACATAACGGTTGTTTGTAAGTCCTAAAACTAAAAGAGTCAGATATGGGGTTATATATACCAAAGTGATCAGGGTGACGAGTAGAGTTGAAATCCGGATGTCTGTCTGTCCGTACGTCTGTCCGTCCGTCCGTGCAAGCTGTAACTTGAGTAAAAATTGAGATATCATGATGAAACTTGGTACACGTATTTCTTGGCTCCATAAGAAGGTTAAGTTCGAAGATGGGCAAAATCGGCCCACTGCCACGCCCACAAAATGGCGGAAACCGAAAACCTATAAAGTGTCATAACTAAGCCATAAATAAAGATATTAAAGTGAAATTTGGCACAAACCATCGCATTAGAGAGGGGCATATTTTAATCTAATTTTTTTGGAAAAGTGGGCGTGGTCCCGCCCCCTACTAAGTTTTTTGTACATATCTCGGAAACTACTATAGCTATGTCAACCAAACTCTATATAGCCGTTTCCTTCAGGTATTTCCATATACAGTTCAAAAATGGAAGAAATCGGATAATAACCACGCCCACCTCCCATACAAAGGTTATGTTGAAAATCACTAAAAGTGCGTTAACCGACTAACAAAAAACGTCAGAAACACTAAATTTTACGGAAAAAATGGCAGAAGAAAGCTGCACCTAGGCTTTTTTTAAAAATTGAAAATGGGCGTGGCGTCGCCCACTTATAGACCAAAAACCATATCTCAGGAAGTACTAGACCGATCTCAATGAAATTTGGTATATAATATTTTCTTAACACCCTGATGATATGTACGAAATATGGGCGAAATCGGTTCACAACCACGCCTTCTTCCGATGTAACGCTATTTTGAATTCCATCTGATTCCTTCTCTGTATAGTACAATATATACATTATGAACCAAAATAAACAAATATGTAAATGACGGATAATGAAATCTCGATTATCACTTTATCATGCGAGAGTATAAAATGTTCGGTGACCCCCGAACTTGGCCCTTCCTTACTTGTTTTTTATTGAAATTTTGATGACTCATGCCCTGCTCTTGACCGATGCTACGGCTGCTACTATGTCGGTCTCTTTCGACCAATTCAGCGATTTTATCGCAATTTTCGACGACAGGCCTTCCGGAGCGTGGCGCATCTTCGACCACCTCTACACCAGAACGAAAACGTTGAAATCATCGTTGTGCGGTGGAAATGGAAACTGTATCGGGTCCATAAACTGCACAAATTTTATTGGCGGCGTTAGATGCATTTTTGCCTTTATCGTAGTAGTACTGTAAAATATGCCGTATTTTCTCTTTATTTTGCTCCATGTTTGCGACGCTATAACTCACGAACGACTTAAAAGAAACGACAATCAATCAAACACGTGTTAGCGCGTGAAATGAGCTTTCCAAAAAGGTATAGCATAGCCGATGCGACGAATAAAACTAGAACTACGCGCTTTCAGCACCAACTAGCGAAAATACCGCAAGACTTTTTTGACAATCTATATAGTATAGCTGTCTTACAATTTGAACGATCAAACCAATGTTCTGGTATGGAAAATAAAATTCGGCAGAGATTATTATTCAAGGCAACGATACAATCTCTGAAGAAATTTTTCAGATCGGACTTTTATAGCTTATGATATATGCCATACAAACTGGAACAAACTGGAACAAGCAACATCTATTTATACTTCTTATGTTATAAGAATTCATGTTTTGTACAGATTTTAAAGCAAAAGTTAAAGAAAATTCACGAAGAAGCGCCACTATGGACTAGTGGAGCAGGATTAATCAAACAAAAAAAAATTAGAAAGAAAAGATAAACAAAGAAAGTGATTGTGGAAATGTGGAAAAATGTTCGAAGGCTTTGCGAAATTTGTCAAATAGAACTGTCAAAACAAAGTGAACAAAAGAAATAAGAATAATGCCTCGCCTGTACGCAGAAACCAGCATAAATATATAAAATATTACTCTAATACAAACTTACAAGATAAAATACGATTTTAGTCTCATATTTAATGTGTGTGTGTGATAGACTTTGGACAACTTCCTGTCAATGATGTCGTGGAAACACATCAGACAGCAGCAAAAGCAAACACTGTTCTCTGAATAAGTGTTTGCGGCTATCTCTATTGAAGTATTGGAGTATGTTTGTATGCATGTGTGCATCTGTATGAAAGTGTGTGTTCATTTACAAATGCGCCGCACAGCGAAATAATGAGGTGGTGCAAATTAAGGCGGACACAGCGCCTTTGTCAGACGCATAACAGTAATCACAGTGACAGTTAGCAAATGACAACCATATTCGCGTGAAATCACAACATGCACTAATACACACATATATACATATACATACGCACATTCATACACATATATTTGTTAAATATATATTTTTTCGTTCATCATAAGCGTATATTGATGCCCGATGTCCCTTTAGCCGCTCAAAACGTCACATCGCTCTTGGTGAAATGTCATTTGGCTGCTGTCACTGCGACCGACATTAAGAAAAATGTGTCTTCGTTAATTTAGATTTGCTTTCTGTGTCGTGTATACAAATAAAAGTGTCATTACATTTTTATTTACTTTGTGTTTGGGTTGGCTTTTGTGGTGGTGGTGGCGGCGGTCATGGCAGTGGTGTTGGCGTGTGATGAGGCAGAAAAAATTAAGATGAAAATGAAATTGAATCAAATTTAGCGATTTTTGTGCTGTGTGTCGGTGAAAAGTCGTGAAATTACATTCTTTTCTATGTTATCTTGTGATAGAGGTGGACAGTTCGGATTAATATTGAATGGTAGGAAGAAATTTGTTCTACTGGAAAATAACTCAAATGCCGTGCAAAGTCTTGTCGCAATGCTATTCGTTTCGCTAACAGTTTCTAAAACATACTGTGGGCGAAAAATAGTAAGACTTTTTTATTTAAATTTCGCGCGAAAACACTTTCCGAAATTTTTTTTTTCTAGGTTGGTATGACTGTCAGTAATATCTGTGCCAAATGGACATGTCGAAATACTAATTAGTGTTTAGTATACGCTTGTCTTTCTGAAGTACATTAAATGCCTTCGGCGATTTTTACGATAAGTGAAATTATTCAACGAAAAATTTCATTCAATTCTTGGTGCCGAATCAAATTTCTGGTGCCGAATGGTTCAAAATGTTGGAAAAGCTTTTGGTGAACATTGTTTGTCCTGAGCAAGTGTTTCTGATTAGTAGAATCATTCAAGGAGGATCGGGTCGAGAACGCGTTGACGACAAATCACATCCAGCACGGCCATCAACATGAACTGAGGATCAACACATCATTAAAACAAAAGAACTGGTGCTTGAGAATCGACGTTTCACAATCAGAGATGCTACCGGCATCGTTGGAATATCGGAAGGATCAGTGAAAACCATTTTGAAAGATCAGTTGATCTTAAGAACTGTGAAAGCACGATTGGTGTCAAATTCACAAAATTTTTTCGAAAAAACCACCGCGTTAACGTCTGTGAAACAATGCTATACAACTACCAGAATGTTATAAAACGTATTATTACTGGCGATGAGTTTTGGATCTATGCTTATGGCACAGAAATAGACGATCAATCGACCGAGTATCGTGGCAAAGGTGAGCCGAAGCCGAAAAACCACCTCACAGCAAGTAAGAAATCAAATTTATCTTGACAGTTTTCTTCGATTATCAAGATGTGATGCACTCCGAATTCCTTCAATTAATGCAAACTGTCAACAAGATATACTAGATGAGTATTATGATTCGTTTGCGCGAAGCCACTCGTAAAAAGAGGCCGACAACTCTTGGTTTTTGCACCACGATAAAGCACCGTCGCATACTGCATTAATTCTGTGTGAGGTCTTAACTAAATTTTCATGCAACCATTTTGTTGTGGGTACACTTATGGAACAACTGACGTATTTGATAGTTCTTCGTCTTCAATTCTTGCACCAGTTGGATTTTGTATGCTCTCAAACCAATATCCTTTCGCTAAATTTTCCGCGATGTAAATAGGCGCGCGATGGCGGTGTGACTTATACGGGTATCCTTCGATATTCTGCTTCAGGCATCTGTGAGGCTTAACTAGAGTAAACCTGGTGTAAAGTCGATCCATGGTTGCGCGATTTTGTTGATCGAATACTAGCTACAGTACACGATACGTCAAGTGAACTGAACCATTAATTTAGTGATTAATTTAATGATTTGCAAACGTTGTTCCGATGTAGGTCTGTTCATTATAAAATGGCGAATTATTTTGCGTATAAAAAAGGAGACAGCTATTAAAATGACCAATTCCGAAAAGGTACTGCCTCGAAAATCAACCGCCTCGAAAAACACCCATTTTTCAGCAACCAAATTCTTTGCCACTTTAACTTTTTGATCTATTTTTATTTAAAACAAATTTGCCAGTTTTATATATATTTTTTTAACATGTTGGCTGCCAGCGTCTCTCCGGTGATTACCACATAATACTACCCCCAGGTGTCAATGTATCATCGGTATTACACGCCCAGGCCAAAGCGTAACATGTATTTTTGCGCTTGGCATCTGGAAATAGACTTTTTTGTGATCACCAGTGTAACACTGGCAGTCAACGTGTTGACGTATTTTATCAAAGGTTTTTCGATTTTGACACATTGTTTATGAAGGAGCAATGATTATACCAAAAGTATAAGCATTTCTCAATTTTGAAACAATTTCTGCGCTTATTTATGAAGATATAGTTCTTAGAAGAATAATATTATGAATCAAGTTTTTGCTATTTTCAAATCAGTTTAAGTTTTGCTTACGAAAAATCAAAAAATTATTTAAAAATTTTATTTTCGATGAAATTTACCTTTTATTTGTTGTATTTATTTGAATTATACTCGCGATCGTTTTGAAAAAATTTGCAAGCTTCGCTACCTGAGTCTTGATTGTCTCATAAATTGAGCGGTTTTGTTTTCTTTTATCTAAATGGGGGTGTGACTTGGATAAAATAAGCTTAAATGTAGGCAATATTATAAAATAAGACATTTGTTGGCCTACATTTGGGCGCATTTTATATCAAAGTTTCCCACCTATTTGGAAACATATGTTAAAAGTTGCATTAAAACTTAAATCTTCGTTTCGTTAAAATAATTTTAATAAAAAAGTAAATTAAATGCTATTTCTAAAACTAAAAAGTACAAGAAGCATGATAGAGTGAGAATAATCTCTTATGTATTTGCTTACATCTTCATTGCCAAATTTTAAAATTTTAATTTTAAATTTTAGTTCTAAAATTCGAATAATCAAATTTATTTAAAAAAATAAAAATATCTCGACTGCTGTTTTCAAAAATTTTTCCTCTCATTCAAGTTAAATGACTATAAGTTCAAATGCCGTGAAGTAGCAATTAATTGTCTCCACATTTTGGCTTCAATATTAATCCAATTGCAGCCTGAAGGTGAAAAGAGCAAGGCAAGTTGCGCATTTGTATTATTTATTTGACTGACAGCTGCATAACTCAGCATTTAAGCGTTGCCAGCCTATGCTTGTTGAGTGCCGCGATGACATAACGGAAATTCACCGACTGATCTTGATTGATGACAAGACGTGTCAGGCGGAAATGCCTCATTTTTTTCCCTACCACAATCTTTTATACTCGTATTCGCTTTCTTCGTTTTAACTTAATTTTTGCATCTCATGCGCTCTCGCATTCTTTGTTGTATAGTTATTTTTATGAAGAAGGTTTTTATGTACCCACGTATTTTTTATCAACTTTGTCATGATTTGTTTTCCTTTTTCCCACAAGTGCTTGAATGAAAGTATTTGTCCGCTGATGACTTGCTGTATTCAAAGAAAGTCTTTGGAAAAAGTGTGATTAGTTTAGTTGTGTTTATAACCATATTGTTGGTGGCAGAGTTTAAGCTCACTTTATCGAAAGTGTACTGTACCTTATTATAATTACGCCCACATATACATAAATATTTCGTCCAAATATTGTCACAACTCCAATTGACCTACAAGGTATAATATTTCCTTTAACTTTAATGTGACCCACTTGAGCGCTCACACCCGGAAGCGCTACACTGACGTAGTTAAACAAGTTTGTGTGCATTACACACACACCACCTTATATTTATAGCCCCTACAAAGGCATGAAATCCACCTTTCCTAATCACTGTTTGGTCCACAAAAGTTTTACGCCGCTGGATTTAGCGATTTACTATTATAAGTCCACATTCCTGACTATACAAATACACTCGCATATGTTTACCTTTCGTTTGACCTTTGTAAACATGTGTGTTTGTGTGATTTGTAATAGCGGTTACTATTGACCGCTTGTGGCGGCTAGCTGCGCTATTTAAGCGTTAAGCGGAAATGAATTTACGCACTTCCGCTAAATTGAGCAAACTAATTTTTCGTATATGTGTGTGCGTGTCCATGCGTATTCGTTTGAGGTCTCGCAATGCGAATAAAGGTTTATAGTGGAGGTGAAATGACCCTATAGGAAATTTTTGAATAAACTTGTAGAGTGGATTGTGTGACAAAATGGTATCTTAGGAAATTGTTTTTTTTTTTAGGTTAAAGATACGAAATTTTTATAAAAATCACCAGTAAACTGCGAAAAGCTAAGAAATAACGTATGTGTATTACAGTCGCAATATGTCGCTTTATAACAAGGGTATATATCCAAGAAAAAAGTGAAAGAAATTTTGGTCGAAAAAAATTTGCTGTCCTTATCTGAAAGAATTGTGAATAAATAAGATACTTTCTGGTTAATGTTTTGGGTATGTGTAACCAGTTATTTGCTTCATGGAAAAATTAATGAAATCTTGATTGAAAGTTGTTTTCTATCGTTAGACGGGCGACTTGTGAATAATAAGAAATCAGTTAATTTCTGGTTAATGTTTTGGGTATGGGTAACCAATTGTCTGCTTCATGCTTTAAATTGCATTATATGAAATATTGCTCAAAACTAGTTTGCTATCGTTAGTTGGAAGACTTAGAAAGAATAAGAAAGTAGTTAATTTCTGGTTAATGTTTTGGGTATGCATAACCAGTTATCTTTCATGATTAAAAAATTGAATGAAATATTGCCGAAAATTGTTTGGTATCATTAGATGGAGGAATTTTGAATAAATAAGTTACTTTCTGGTTAATGTTTTCGGTATATGTATGTATGTATGTAACCAATTAACTGTTTCATGCTTAAAAAATTTATTCATATTAGCTGAAAAGAAGTCTGCTATGATGATGTTAGATGAAGGAATTTTGAATAAATTGGTTACTTTCTGGTTAATGTTTCGGGTATGAGTAACCAGTTATGTGCTTCACAATTAAAAACAAATTAAATGAAAAATCTTTTTTTTTTTTATCGTTGATGGACAATTTGTGAACAATAGGAAAGTAGTTAATTTCTAGTTAAAGTTTTGGGTTTATATAACCAAATAGCTGCTGCATGCTTTGGGGCAAGGTTCGGTCAATGTTCTGCAAATAATACTTAATTTACGATAATAAAGGTAATCCGAATCAAAACTTAAAAATAGCACCACTTAACAGTTCTGAAGGAAAAATATGCGATTGTTCTAAGAGGTCCTTGGAGTATTTGAGGTGTACTGATACGAATATGGGTACAAAAATGTTCCATCACATACAGCGGTTTTTGTTATTTTAGTTGATTTTATAAATTATATTCTCTCTGGGTATTTTCATTTATATAAATCCTTTGTTTGAAAGGCACTACATTGCGTATACGTAACCTTCTGATAACTATCAAATTCCAGAAGCAAGCGACATTCATATTATCAAAAGTTACGTATACGCAGTGTAGAGAAAATTTTTTATTATGACATTTTGAAAAATAACGTTCCATGTAGAAAGATATTAGCTTTTTATATAATAAATACATTTTATAATTTTCTTTCATACTTCTTATTTCAAAAATTTTACATTTCCAATGAGACAAGTAAATAATATACCCCATTTTTTAACCGAAACTACCAACCATTGTTTCAAAGTGTCTTTACCTCAAAGTTATTTACTCCGATTACACTCATAACCCCCTGCTTACCACCTACATATCTATAATTTATTTATTTACCGAACTATTACGACTCCTTTAACCTGATTTTGCGACTTTCCTTGCGCATTAGGACACTTGCCGCGCTTTACTAAAGTTTTATTGCCTGCAACCAAACAAAATGTAGCAACAACAATAAATATTATAAATCACGTGAATCACCCGTGTGGCCCGGGATAATCATGATTATGACCACGTCTAGATCACAACACTATAAAAGCATAAAACACTGGCAGTTAGTTCTTTGGCTCACAAGCCAATCTTAAGCTCATAAAAGTTTATCAAAAGCCGCCTATGACAACGCTTTGCTTTTATTGCACCCACAGCGCCAAGTACGACTTACTTACAATCATATATAGAAACATATATGATCACTTACGATATGCACACCTACTACAAACAACTACAAACACACACAGACACCCACACATGTTCAGCAGTGAATTTTTCTCCGCTTTGTTTAGTGTTCCTGCAGTGGGCCGTAAATATTTAAAGAACTCTGGTGATAAAACTTTTATTGCTGACATTTAAGTTTTACTTCAACAAAGCAGCAAAGACAACAACAACAACTACCACGGCTGGTTTACTACCTTCATTCAATGTCATTTCGCCACCATTCCACTCAACTATCTAGCTGTAGAGAGTGACCAGCTCGATTACGCTACGGCGCCTTGCGTGTGGCACGAAAGCGTCCACATAGATACACACATACACACATATATATATGCACTATGTTATACAAACATATTTTTATACATATATATATTTACTTATGTATATGTATATAATATTTCTGCCATTATGTTGACTCGCCTGTGCCCACTTGGCTTTATTAATCCGTCCTCGTTGTCTCTCACACATTTCAGGTGAGGCCAGGTAATTACTTTAATGTGGAAATTGTTAGCCGACAATGTGGGCGTGTGAAAATTTATGTTCTACAGTGTAATTTAGCATTTTATGATTAGAACCTACTCGCTTGTTAATAAAGCCAGACACATGCGACATTTATTAGCGAGTTTTCTTTTGCGTTGAAGCACTTTTTTATGATTTTTAACGATATGTGAGTAATAAAAATTAAATACACATTAGAAACTAAAAATAATTTATAGGTTACAAATTAACGGTCATAGTATAATTAAGTGGTGAAACAATTAAATACTTTGTGTAATTAAAGGGTAGCTGTAGAAATCTTCATATATTAGTATATGGACGAACATCATTTGACAACTAGGCAGAAATATTTTATTGAATACGTTAGATGGACCACAAATTCAAAACAGAAAAAAAATTCCATTATAAAAATTTGGCTAGTAGCTGAGGTTCCAGAAATTGTAAATAAATCGCAAAATATTTAATTATTTCTCATATTAATTTGGCACATTTAAAGTAATCCCCATCAGATGTAATTATTTCAACGATTTTTTCAGCCCACGAAACACTTTTCCTAAGTACTTTCTCTAACACTTGCTGACGACTTTAAAGCACCATATCTTTCACTTAAAGAGGGAAGTTCGTCTAAAATGAGGCATGTTAGAAATATTTCTTTCAAATTTGCTACTTGTAAACTAAATAATGCACGGGTTTCATTGCGTCAAATTCAATGGCGCTAAATTGACGCTAGTAAAAATTCCCAAACAATAACTTTGACGGCGAGAAATATTATTTAAAGGATAACAGTTACAATGCACAACAAGAAAAAACGTTAAACGCCCGGTTGCAACCTAGCAAATACACAGGGTTTAGATCGTTCAGTTTGTATGTCAGTGCTATAGTGGTCCGATCTAAACAATTTTTTCGGAGGTTCTACCGTTGCTTTGGACAGTAAAACATGTAAAATTTCGTTAAAATATCTCGTCAAATGAAAAAGTTTCTAGTATAAAGATTTGATTTCAATATTTCATTTTGTATGACATCTATATGCTGTACTGGTCTGATATCGTGAACAGCTTCTTAGAAAAAAAGGACTTACGCAAATATCTCAATAACTGAGAGACTAGCTCGCGCTAATATAGACTGATGGCTCAGTTCATCAAGCTGATCATCTGTATTCATATATTTTATTGGGTCTCTGACGTTTTCTTCAGGGGATTACACATTTTTTGGCAAACTTTATATACCCTGCTCAGCGTATAAAAATGGATGTAAAAGGGCAAATAAGTCTGTTTTCACTAGGCTGCCGCGTGATAATAATTTTTTTCGGTGGCACTACGTTTGTTACTGAATTTTGACATATTGTGGACCAACCATAACTAAGAATATTATTCCAAAACATGATAATATGCCAAAATTTTCCGGGGTCTACAATAACTGAAGGTCTCCAAGAACCCTATTTGAAAATCCCAACCAACTCATAGCTTCTATGGATAGAATTCCAGAGTTGAGAAAGCAATTCTTTTTAGAACTTGATTATTGAAATATTTTGGCTAAATGATGCTCTTATTTATTAATATTAAGTAGGTAAAAAAACAACAATTTTTTTGAATATATTTTATTGGTTTTTATTGGTATTGACGCTCCTATACGAGACAAAGATTTTTTGAAACTTGTCAAATTTCTCTTGAATATTTGATGGGACATGTTCTTCAACTCTGATCCAATGGATTCAAATCTGTTCTTCTACACGGCCAATCATCTGCAGGTATGAAATCAGGAAAATTTCTTTTAAACTACTCCTGGGTAAATTTTTTCTTGGGTGTTGGAGCACAATCTTGCTGGAAGATACAATGCTTTATTTCGAAAAGAGCATTGCTTAAATGATTTCCACGTCTTCTAAAACATTTAGCTGGTGTGCTTTTGTTCCATTTTTAACCCATTTTTTTATAGAAGTGGAGATGTGTAATGATTTTATCAGAGACTTCCTATCAAATCGTTTCTGGATTATGACTAGTTTGCACCTCTAGAGTAACATTATTTGGCATCTTTGGAAGCTTCTTCAGTAGCACTGAAGATGCCGTTTGCATGTGTTGAGCCTAATTTGCTGCAAACACGTTGTCAAAAGATGCTCAGTTGAACGAAGATAGGCTTTCATGTGGAGATCATCTCGAATAAACTAACGTGTCTATTTCCTTGTCGTGAAATCTCCCTCGTTGTATGCTTTGCAGAGTTTGGAACAGACAAAACTAAGTAGTATTTGTCAAATTCGTATAAGATAGCTCTTTCTAATAGATTCTCTTAAAAAAATTCAAACAAAAGCAAAAGTTTTCTCGAAGATTTTGTTTAGTATGTTTGTATGGCAGCTAAGTAAGGCTGCAGGAGAGGAGAGTTTGGCTTAAAACACCTCTTGCGCCCAATTAATCTTCGGTGAAAAGGTAAAAAGATGCCGCCTTTAAATAAGCGTCCACAACCCCCACCGTGGTTGCACTGAGGGAGAATCTACCAACGAGAGTGAGGCAAAAAAGAAATGAGGGAACAATACAGCGATCATCACCAAATGTTGACGATCAAATCCTTGATAAACGCCCATCAGAATGAGGCCAGTAAGATTCTGATTATGATATACTGGAAACCCGAAAAGGTTCAGTTTGACAAAGGGATGGTGAGGGCAGTATTCTGTCACCTCAGTAGGTCTTACCGAAATTGCTGGCAGGCTAATACTGTTCTCACTTCCGTCTCGTTAAAACCCTGGCAGGTTTTCAAGTACATTCAATGTACGTCGCCGTAATTCTTTGGCCGTACAGGTTTAGTTGAGACGAGCTGCTGAATCGTGCCTTAACATGTCTCTGAACATAAGTTTTCATTTTTCTTGGTCTCCGTGCTTGCATAGATAAAGAGGTTCATAAAGGGCAACTGCTACAACGTGCATAACGTGAGATAGCGTTTTGAAGCGGAGACTCAATATGCAAGAACAACAAAAACCCCAACAGAAAAAACAACAAAATAAAGACGACCAAGACTAGGAATACGGGGCCTTATTCCGTAGAAGTATTTGGTTACTTAGCTCCCCTATACTGACTGTCAATCCAAAACAAACCCAAAAAAACTGTAGAAAAGACAGCCTCTATTGACATTCCGGGCGTGGCAAAACAGAAGAAGAATTTTTAGAATTCCAAAAAATCGTTGGCTCGCCACCATTTTTAGACCCATATTCTGTTAGGCAAAGTTACTCGGAATGATCCGTAGAACATTTTCTGCTAACGCGTTTTTATAAAAAAAAATTGATCCACTCTAATGCATATTACTTTCTAGTATAATAGAAAAGCATAAATACAATACTTCAAATAAAATATTCGTGAAATTTTCGACCCAATTAGCTAACCAGCTACCTGTAGTCAACAATAGATTTCCGTGTTGCCATTTGCGGAATGCAAAGACAACAAATTTCGTGCAATTGGCGCCCAGCGAAAAATGCAAACAAGAGAATGTCCACAAATATGCAACCAGAATATTGACTGAGACCACGAAACTAAAACAGCACCTGAGGCGCATACATACATATGTATATACCCAGCTAACTGTGAATATTTGACAATATGTTCACATTCATACACATACTCACAATTACTAGCATACATACGTATATGAATATGTATGTGTATATGTATATGTAAAAAGAAGTAAATAAAAATCAGTGGCAGCTTTCTGCACACCAAACAATGTGACCAAAAATTTGGATGCACACAATACCAACAACTCTCTATATTTGCTCACACTCTCTGTTTCACTCTCTATCACTATCACACAACAGCAACAGTAACAATTATCTTAACGGCTCTCTTCTTCTTTGTTTTGTTCTCTATTTTGCAGCGAACGGCGCGGCTGGGCAGCAGCTGAAGGGCAACCAAGAGGATCCGTGCAAGGTGAAAGGACGTGTGGTTGGCGATGAAGTCTATTGTGACCGTTATTGGGAGTGTGTCAGCAATCAGCCCGAGCTTTACGATTGCCCCAATGGACTGGTCTTTGCCGGCAAGCATCGTGGCGTTACAGAAGGCTGTGATTATCCGTGGCGCGCCAACTATTGCGAGGGCAAGCAATTAGCGAGTGAGTACAGTGTGCATTGTGCGGGAAAGGGAAGGGAAGGGGTTGATGAGTGGGTCAGGTGTTCGGGATAAATTGAATTTAAGGTGCATGCAGCTTTATGTCGGCTAAATGGGGACTTCGTGCCTGGGCGTGTGTCCCTCGGTGTGGTTCGTTGAAATTTTATGTTTACCGTTGACGCTGTTGCGGTCACTACACACACATACACAAACACAAGCGCTGGCAAGCACTGGGATGCAAACAAGTTGAGCTGGAAAAAGTCGTGCAACATATGGAGCCATTGCATTCACTTGCAACACGCGTCATTTGAGTGCCATTGTGTGGCATGCTGTTTGCCTTTATGCCACAAAACACATATACACACACATACACATGGGCAGTGTAGCGTTGCACCGGCGACTCGGCTGCTTATTAAAAGTTTTTGCTGCATTGTCGTTGCACGTTATGCGCTGTGTTGCAACATGCAACTTACCACAATTGGCCAAATGTGACAAGGCAATGCAATCGATGCGTGCCAATATCGATGTACACTCACACACACACACATACATGCATACAAACACATATTTATTTGCGCGCCAAACAAGCGCACGTGCATATGTATGTGTGTGTTTGTTGGTTATGTGGCAGCTATCGCTTGCGGTCGCCGTGCGGCTGTGTGCGTTTTTCCGGTGTGGATTCCACTTTAATGGCTTCACTGTTGTTGCACACACGCGCGTCGGTTGCCGGTTGCAACATGTGTATACGTGTGCGTGTGCGTGTGTGTGCGCCATTTAGTGGCGACTTACGGTGAGTGGCGCTGAGAGACGTGTGCGTATTTGTGCACCGTTGTGGCACGCTTTGTGGCGTCCACGCGCTCACATTGCCACAATGTTGTATGTGGCACGAAAAGTTTTTACTCGCCAAACCGCAGCGACAATTTCGTACAGTTTTAGTTTGCATATTAGAATTTTATTGTGGTGTAGTTGGACTAATTGCGGCGGCGCGTATGCGTGTCCGTGTGCGTGTGTGTGTGTGGCAACAAAGCTTCAGCAAACACGCAAGTTAAGCTCTCCCGTTACTGTGCCGCCGGCTGATCGCTTTGTTTCTTTTTGTTGTCTATGCCAACGGTACATTTATGCAAACACGAACCGCTATTACAGTTAGTATTTGTACAACCGAACACTGGTAATGCACACACGGAGACATCGGATAATTGAAATGTGGCATAGAAGGTGTTCGCGTTGGAGTTCAGTTTCTGGTTAGTTTTTGGTGCGAATTAGGTGAAGATTTGAGGTTAGGTTATGGGCGTTATAGTTACTAGATGGATATGAAAGGATTAGACTGGGGTAGAACCAATCACTGTATTGTAGATACAATTTCTTTTTTTATTTGGAGCTGAAAGAGATATTCGCCTTGCCTATATCTATGGAGTGCATTCTAGTAATCGGAGAGGACATTTCAAGGCACATAAAAGAGGTTTTCTTATAAGATAAGCCCAGAATTAACCACCTAAACCTAATCACCTAATTTGTGTCCCCATATCTTAAAAGTCTATATCCCTTCAAATAGCGAATGTTAGTTAAGTATTTAGTATGTAGTAAAGGCTCGAATACAAGTCAAACAAAATTTAGATCATAAGGACACCGATCTGCTTACTTTTTGGTAAATAAATTTTGAAAAGCTTTATAAAAGGTAATCCATTTCGAGGTTCCCTACTTTTTTAAAGAAAAAACACAATAACTTCAAATTTAATGCGAAATGTTTATTAACATTCGAAAAACATTCTTTCGCATATATTTCTTGAAGACTATCTCTTTCAAATGTTGGTCGCTGGTACCTCTTAGATCACCCATACGTTGAGTACAATTTTCGATGACTCGTTTGAGCATTTCGACTGGTTCCAAGTTCCAAGTTCTGAATCGAAGCGGCATTGTCCACATAGGCTTTAAACTTTGCATATCTCCAGGAAAAAGTCTAACGGTGTAATATCATATGATCTTGCTGGCCAATCGACCGGCCGACAATGTGAAATTATCTGCCCATCGAAGTGTTCTCTCAATAAATCCATTGTTTGATGCGATGGGTGGCAAGTACCGCTGTTTTGTTGAAATAAAATGTCGCTGAGATCACGAGCTTAAAATTTATGCATCAAATAGTCAGTTATCATGGCACGATAACGGTCGCCATTGACGGTTAAGTTCTCACCGGCAACTTTTTTGAAGAAATATGGCACAATGATTCCACCGGCCCTTAAAATACACCTTTTTTTATGGATGAAATGAGAGCTTTTAAGTCTTTCCAAGTTGTTCTGCTTCCGAAATGCTACGTAAAATTTTTCTCGAAAACGTCGGATTTTCTTGGAACTTTTTAAGAGCTCATTGAGTGAAGAGATGTGGCTTGGAAATGTTGAGATGTTTTACGTCTTCTTTATAGCACGGATGGACTGATGCTTATTCTGTTGTAACTGTCCCGATTATGTTAACCATAAGTTGAGCGAAGCGCTTGAAACACATTCTTTACATTATATACTTGGGTCAGCCTATAATAACTATATTACTCGGTGTAGGGTTAGAAATTTCGTTCGAATTGGATCTAAGCATTATCAGTATACAATGGGAAACCACTTTAAAGGGAATAATTTGAAAGCCATCCACTTCAGTTAGTTAGATGATAAACCAAAGTTGAGGTATGCACCACAGGCTGCAATGTCTTCGCTACTAGATCACAGAACTGATAGTAATCGGTCGATCAGATTCCTGTCTTTTACATACACTTTAAGCTGTTGCAGCGAGTATTCAATGATACATGCTGGCTTATATTATTTCTGATGAGGGCAAGTAATTGTGTGAACTTTTTTATCCTCCCAGAAGGAGCTTTGTTTGTTGAAGTTCACATATTTGGTTTTTCGACTTTTATTAATTTCTGAGCTATAATTTATAAAATAAAATGTAACGGGTGATTTTTTTGAGGTTAGGATTTTCATGCATTAGTATTTGACAGATCACGTGGGATTTCAGACATGGTGTCAAAGAGAAAGATACTCAGTATGCTTTGACATTTCATCATGAATAGACTTACTAACGAGCAACGCTTGCAAATCATTGAATTTTATTACCAAAATCAGTGTTCGGTTCGAAATGTGTTTTATCGACAAATTTTGTTCAGCGATGAGGCTCATTTCTGGTTGAATGGCTACGTAAATAAGCAAAATTGCCGCATTTGGGGTGAAGAGCAACCAGAAGCCGTTCAAGAACTGCCCATGCATCCCGAAAAATGCACTGTTTGGTGTGGTTTGTACGCTGGTGGAATCATTGGACCGTATTTTTTCAAAGATGCTGCTGGACGCAACGTTACGGTGAATGGCGATCGCTATCGTTCGATGCTAACAAACTTTTTGTTGCCAAAAATGGAAGAACTGAACTTGGTTGACATGTGGTTTCAACAAGATGGCGCTACATGCCACACAGCTCGCGATTCTATGGCCATTTTGAGGGAAAACTTCGGACAACAATTCATCTCAAGAAATGGACCCGTAAGTTGGCCACCAAGATCATGCGATTTAACGCCTTTAGACTATTTTTTGTGGGGCTACGTCAAGTCTAAAGTCTACAGAAATAAGCCAGCAACTATTCCAGCTTTGGAAGACAACATTTCCGAAGAAATTCGGGCTATTCCGGCCGAAATGCTCGAAAAAGTTGCCCAAAATTGGACTTTCCGAATGGACCACCTAAGACGCAGCCGCGGTCAACATTTAAATGAAATTATCTTCAAAAAGTAAATGTCATGAACCAATCTAACGTTTCAAATAAAGAACCGATGAGATTTTGCAAATTTTATGCGTTTTTTTTTTTTTTAAAAGTTATCAAGCTCTTAAAAAATCACCCTTTATTTGGAAAGGTGGTGAGTAAGAATTTATCGAAGTTTTTTATTCCATTTTCATTGATTTTGAAGCTTATCAAAATATTGATGAAAATTCTAAGATACCCCTCTTCAAACCGGTGATATAAACTTTATTTTGCTCGCTCAGGCTTTAAAACGAACGTTTTGCATTGTGAAATATTACTAGGTCTAATCCTAGTCAATTGTTGCCCCATAGCTTGAGGAAGTGACTACTTTCGATGAATCGGAAATTCATTTTCCGGCTTTTGGAAAACAATATTTAAGTTTTAAAGAGAGGAAAATTAGTTAAAGGTGGTGAATTATATATTTTTCTGCAAATAACTTACCTTTGTAGACATAACTTAAATTAGCGTTCTTTTTGCAAAAAATCAGTCATTATGACAAGTATGAAGATTGTATACTGTAGACTCGAATATCTAACCACATCTGTTAGAAAGGCTCAGACAAAATTATGATCTCTAAGAAAACTATTCTCAAGCATAATTTTTCCATTTCGTTGTAGTAAACTGTGATGCATAAGTGTTTGCTGTGAGAGTAGTTTCCTGCGATCTTACTGTAGCTTCAGAAATTCTCTTTGAGTGGGTTTTTCCTTCCAAATTATGTTACTTCTTGAGTTCTTCTGAATTTGAATTGAAATTTCCGATTTTGGAGGGTTTGACACCCAAACCTCTCCATGAATCCGACATTGTATCTCATGATACTGCGATGTAAAAGAAATTGTATTAAAATTATTTATAGAAAAGAATAAGGAACCTCTAAAATAGTTAGGACTAATACGGTTCTATGAGGACTTCTTAAAATTTGTTTGACTAATTGGTTCATGGTGCAGTTATTCTTGGTAAAAACAAACGAAGTTTGATCATTTCATCACATTACCAGTGCGACTGGTTTCCAGTTTCATCTCGCTTAAAAAATTCACTCAGAATTTTTTTTTGTATGTTTCCTTAGTAAGTCAATTAGTTAATAAATATTTTAGTTTGAAAGTTCTGTCAAAGGCTATTCCACCAAATTTTTTGCTGTTATTATATTCATAATTCAACCAATTTTACCACGGAGAAACAAGCCAAGTTCTAACCTAAAAACGTTATACCTCTCCTTACCTCAAAACCATACATTACAAATTAGAGTGCAACATCGCCTTAGCAGCTAAAAACAATCAGCTTACCACACCGATTTGCGTGCTCAACTTTCAATTTGTTTATCGAGTTCAAGCGTACTTTTGTGCCAAGATCTGCATATAAGCATGCAAATACGCCAGAACTTTTCGGCTAATCCGGCCAAGCGCACAGCAACACTTACGGGCAGACTTTTTCTCCTGGCAACACAAAGAGTTTATGTCACAAAGCGTGTGGCAAAGCATGTGTGTGCAACAAAAATAGCAACCAGCGTAAAGCGGGCCGAAAATACTGAAAATACCGAGTAGAACAACAGAAGCCAATTTATGACTGTCGAACACCTCACCAAGACACCGAGTATTAAATCTAACTTTGCTATGTGAAAATTTGTGAGGAAGGGCAGTGAAGTGGGTTTGGAGTGTGCCAAGCAACAATTTAAAGGGATTGTATGGCTGCGTCTCCGACTGTGCAGGCAGCGGCTCAGAGACTCGCATTACCGGCAGCCAATTCATTAACGAGAGCCGAAACAAGCTTATTCGGTGACAC
The DNA here is from genome assembly GCF_023373825.1 of Bactrocera dorsalis. Classification (NCBI taxonomy): domain Eukaryota; kingdom Metazoa; phylum Arthropoda; class Insecta; order Diptera; family Tephritidae; genus Bactrocera; species Bactrocera dorsalis. The sequence continues at coordinate 59,047,911 of NC_064306.1, read as the reverse complement.
GCTGGCAAGCTAGCAAGCTGGTGAGCTGGCGAGCTTGTGAGCTGGCAAAGTGTTGGCGCTGCTTTGCGCCGTAACGCAGTACGTCCTGCTTGGCTCTATGCTCGGCTTGTGTCCTGGTTTTATAAACGTCACGACTCACTCGCACTTTATTGCTTACAAGCGTACACACACATGGACACATTTACATTGATAACTTTCAATTTTTTTATTCAACTCTCTTGCTTTGTACTTTCAGATGGTCCCCTATCGACGGAACATTGCGACTGGTTGTACGGCATCTTCGGGCATGAGACCTCCTGCACACGTTATTGGACCTGCTGGAATGGCACCGCCACGGAGCAGCTTTGCATCGGCGGTCTGCTGTACAATGAGAATGCCCACAGCTGCGATTGGCCGGAAAATGTAGATGGTTGTCAGAAGCATCGTAAGTGTGCCTGTAAATCTATATATTTGTATGTACCTATGCGTATTGATGTGAAGTGAAGACCCACTGGTGTTATGGCAGTAGACTAGCACTTACATGTGTTTGCTAGGTGAGATTTGCTGGTGTTCCGTTGGGCTTTATGGCTCGTGCCTTCAAAAGCTTGTTAAGTTTCTGCAATTAGCTGAAGTTTGTGTTGTTGATATTGTTGTTGTTGTGATGCAATCGGCGCGTTGAATTGAGTTGAAATGCACTTTCAACGCTTCGTGCTTATCTTGTTAAAGTTAGACAACAATAACAACAAGCAGTCGATAAGTAAATGGTTCTCAGGGAAGTCACTATTGTGCTTGGTAGTTTTGGGTTTTCGTTTATGTATCTTGATGTCGATGTTTGAAAGACGATTTATGCAATCCTACATGGCTGAAACCCCAATTAATTGGATAGATGCTAAAGATGCCCCGTGGTTAACTTTACGATAGCTAAAAATGCGTTAGAGAGTTTTTAAGTAAGTCGATAGAGTCGGTGTTAGTAGTCTACGAATCCATAAAAATGTTCATAGCATAGACTGTCCCTTTTCTCAGGCATAGTAGCGAATAAAAATTTAGAAGTCTTGTACATCTTAAATTGTTTCTAAACTAGAAATTCGAATTCGAACCATGTGCTTTTCAGAAAGGTGCCGATGCAGATCTTAGCACAATTAGTTCTCCTGGTTTTAGAGAAAATGTTTCCAAAAATTTTTGAAAACGCCCGATATTTACTGTATAACCTTGTGTTCAGAATATTAAAATCTACACAGGGGGCTTACTCGTCTCAAATGGATCGGTTTGGGAACGAGTTGAATCTTCGTTGCTCATTTGAGTTCCAACGCTAGACCTCCCGGCCTCACATTAGCTTAGTAGGTGAAACGTATGAGGGTTACCGAACAAAATCTCTACAACCCCACATAATAAGCATCAACTCAGAGAGCATATTTGTCTCAATTACAACGGATTCAGAACGAGTTGGGTCTCTGTTGTCCTCTTTCGTTTTGGCGCCCTGGACCTAGCATGCGCTTAGCGGGCGTTTGTCAACCTTCATCTCCTCTGCGACGGCGATATCTTTCTGGTTTGACGTAAAGCTAAGGAGATTAATTGAACTTGAACTTGGTCTTAACAATTATCGTCTTGCCGCAATCCTAGGAGTCCTCACTGAATAATGCTTAAAGTTGGATGCCGGCCATGCTATTCAACTACGTTGGCGAAAAACTTATAAGAAGTATGCATCAGTTTCTGTTTCGAACATGATGGGACCAAAAAATGATTGGAATTTAAGTGCACTCTACCCAACCTACAAAAAGACCTTATTAGTGTGGATTCTCGTCTTGAAAATCAAAAACGAACCAGATGCGATGCGCCAAATCTTGGAAAAGATCCATGAAAAGAGAATCGACACGGACCACCTCTTCATCGATTTCAAAACTGCTTTTGTCAGCACGAAAAGTAGCTGCCTTTATGCCGCAATGTCTGAATTTGGTATCCCCGCAATACTAATACGGCTGTGTAAACTGACGTTGAGAAATACCAAAACCTCCGTCAGGATGGGGAAGGACCTCTTCGAACCGTTCGATACCAAAAAAGGTTTTAGACAAGGTATTATTGGTATCGTTGGCCTCAACAACCGCGCTGTTAATTCTGTTTTCCCCAGACTGTAGTAGATAGGGTAAAGTCCTGTCATCCATACATGGGCGATGGCAATATCTAAAGAGTTGGCGTTACCAATTTTCGAGAGAAGTGTTCTGCGAAAGATTTATGGTTCTTTGTGCATTGGAAACGGCGAATAAGGCAGTGGTTGGAACAATGAGGTGACATAGTTCACTGAGACAGTTCCGCAGGCTAGCCCATATCGTCCAAATGGGTGAAAAGACTCCAGCTCTCACTCGCCGGGGAACCAGTAGAAGCAGAAAAAGAAGGCTTCCACTCCGTAGGAGAGACCAGGAGAAGAAGGACCCAGGTCCACACTTAGAATCTCCATTTGGCGCCAAACAGCTAAAAGAAAGAACGACTGACGTTCACATATTGATTACCGATCTCTTAATTTTTGACAGAGTAGCCTTAGCCGTGTCTTTACCACAATTTCTATTTATTACCACTAATGTGTTGTACTTGTTGTCTAATATTTGTTTTTACTCTCTCTCACAGCTCTCTGCAATGATGATGCCAACGGTAATGTCCCACTGGGTAAATCGTGCAACCGTTATTGGCAATGCCAGGGCGGTTATCCACGCTTGCAACGTTGTCCCGCTATGTTGGTATTCGATCGGCATTCGCTGCGTTGCGTCGTTCCCCCGACGGAGGAGTGCGATATACCAACAACGCCAACGCCACTCGACGGCGAGGGAGAGAACAACAATGTCGGCGGCGGTCAGCTGTCCAAGGACGAACAGGAGCGAAAGGTAAGCTTTAGCCGTGATTTATGTTTGCAAACATACTAACCACACACACACACACATTACACTTATGTGTGTAAATATATGTTTAAAGCAGTTGTTAGTTCACCGGTAAAAGTTAGACCACAGCATTGCACTACTTTTTGCCCCCACCCCCGCAGTAGTCGACCGTATATGAAAGGGTAAACAGTGTTTGTTGTTGTTGTACGTGTATTTGCTGTTTGGTGTGTACTGCTGCTGTTTACAGCAAATTTCATGGCAATGCATTAGCATATTTTGGGTGCAACCGATGATTAATTGCACCGGCTGGTTGACTTCGGCCAGTTCAGCGGGTCTGACGTCATTGTCATCGCCAGCTGACAGTTCAATATTGGTCATGGCTTATTTGATAGCAAAATCAAGTGTTTACCTCCATGCACGTGTGGTTGTGCGAGTGTGTGTGTGCGTGTAAACATTTGCCGAGTTATGCTAGTTGTGGTTGCACACGCGTGATTTTCGCTGATGGACAAATTAATGGCCGTGTTTGTCAATCTATTCATGCATATATTAGTGGGTATGTGTGTCTGAAATTCTAATGGATCTGTTTTAAGTGGTGGTAGCAGTAGCATCTAAAAATGATTTTAGACTTGTTTAGGGGAACATTACATGAGTATGAATGTCAATATTTTGACTCAAAAACGGAATATTTTGAGTGTTTTGAGGGACTACTGTGTTTACAGGAAATTTGATTGTTGTTGTGGCGATAAAAAACCTTTCAAGAATAATTTGGAGAACTCCTGCGATTTCACAGCCTTCGTTCGTATAAAATTTCGGGTACGTTTCGGCTATGTAGGTCCGACTCCCAACATGTTGGGGTTACCATACAACGATGATTGTAATATATAAGCCGCCGAGAGGTAGAAGAAGAAGAGTATATACAATACCTTCTATGAGAATGCAAAGCTTTGTATAAGAAAAGAACCTCATCTATCAACCGGGGGTTCCTTTGTGATGTCTCGGCAGTTTTTTGTATTAATGAACAACAATAGGGGCACAGGGTGGCTGAGAGAGGACTTAGCCAAATGAGAGGATTACAATCCAGGTGGTGTCACAATGAACCTTCTGAAATCAGGATGTCAGACATACTCCTTATTCCATAATCATTGAAAACCAACAAAGAAGTCCATCCTATACCGGACATATATTTTAAATAGTTTTGGGGTCCACCGTTCGCTAGCAGCTATACACTCTTATACTATTTTCTCTATTCAGCCCTGCAGCTTGCATTATTTTCTCTAGCAATAGATTGAAGAGGTCATACGATACGGAGTCTCTTTGTCTGAAACCTTCCTTGGTATCAAACGGTTCGAAGAGGTCATTCCCGATCCTAACAGAGCTTTTGGTGTTACTCAACGTCAGTTTACACAGCCGTATTAGCTTTGGGGGATACCATGCTCAAATGTAGTTGTATAAAGGCAGCTCCTTTTCATGCTGTCAAAAGCAGTTTTGAAATTGACGAAAAGGTCGATTTTCTTTTTACGGGTCTTTTCCAAGATTTGGCACATGGTGAAAATCTGGTCGATTGTAGATTTACCAGGTCTAAAGCAACAATGATAAGGTCGAAACAGTTCGTTGACAGTGAGGTTCAGTCTTTCAGACACTACGCTCGGTAAGATCTTATATGCGATATTAAGGAGACTTATCCCACGGTAATTGGCGCAGATTGTGAGGTCTCCCTTTTTGTGAATTGGGCAGAACTTACTTAAATTCCAGTCGTCAGGCATGCTTTCGTCCGACCATATCCTGCAAAGAAGCTGATGCATGCACCTTATCAGTTCTTCGCCGCCGCTTTGTTGTTCTTCAGGCGGTTAATTTCAATATTTGAACTTCATGGTCGGGCAATGGAACGTCCGCTATATCGTCATCGATTCGGGAATCGGGTTCGTCATCTCGAGATGTTACTCTTTCTCTACCCTTCAGCATGCTGGAGAAGAGTTCACTCCTTAACTTCAGTATGCCCTGAATGCCAGCCACTAGATCACCTCCTGGAGTTTTACAAGATTATGATCCAGTCTTGAAACCTTCCGTTAGTCGCCGCAACTTTCCGTTTTCGAGTATTAACCCTTTCGGCCAGTTTGTCAAACTCTTCATACCTAAGCCTCTTTCTTTTTTTGGTTTCATATGCGTCTCCTTTCTCTCTTCAACTCTTGGTATCTCTTCCCGCCCGCTCGCGTTGTCGTCGACCCCAACATTGCGGGGTAGGCTGCTGACTTTCTTCTCCACAGGCCTCATCGAACCAGCCTTTCTTTCGACCTATACGAAAATGCTTTTGCTGGCAGCTTCAAATACCGTTCCACAGTGCCTTTATACCGAGTTACTAATCAAACTAACTGTCACACAAAATTTGATGAAAGCCTGCAGACTTGCATTTATATTTCAGACCCAGAATATATAAATCTTCCGACCGCACCTCTAATATAACATTTATACACTTGTGTCGCATGTCTACCCGCAATTACAGCCATTTCAGTTAAATACGCTAAAAACAAACTCAAAATTACTTTCACAACTCAAATGCCCGACCATGAAATGCGCCAACAACACGTAAGAGGACTACCACACACCCACACACTCACCTACACTCGAGCATAAAAGCACGTTGTTCACTTGCAAAGCCGGTCGTGCGCTTGTCAATGCCGGCGCAGCAGGTTGCCAGTCGCTTGACGACAACAACAACAATAGCAACAGCAGCAGGAGCAACAGCTGCTGCACTCCAACGCTTCACTGCTTCACTGGTTGCGACAGCGATTACTGCTAATATCGACATGCAACATTTGTTATTGATGACAAGCGACTTAAGAATGACTGGGGGCATTCAGCGTGCAACATGCAACGTGATTCATGCATGCGAGCAGCCTGCATTGTGGCGCACAGCATATTTCCTGGCAGCGGCGACGACGGCGGCAAACGGTGAACGCTGAAAGGTTGGCTTACATGTGGTGCAACAATTGGTACTGCCGTGGTGTTAATATGGCTAACGGTGTGTGTGTGTGGATGTGTGTAGGCTTCCTTCCACATGTGTGCGGATGTGAGTGTGAGGTATGTGACTGCATTTGTGCCTACGCTTTCGTGCGCTGTCGTTTTAATCGACGTTTAATCATGTCAAATGCTGACGACGACAGCTCCAAGGATGAGGAGGAGATGAGAAATGAGTGCGATGAAGGAGTGAACGTGAATGAAGTGGGCATTAGGAAATATCTGCTGCATTGATCTCTGTAGGTAGTGTCTTAGTTAGGTCTGTCTTCTTAACTGGTAGTTAGTTAAGCTAATAAACTGGTCTAATTTAGAAGCAGGATTTAGGCTCGTTTCTATATCCCAAATTTCTTACTATTTCTTTCTGGTCGTTCCAAGAAACTTTAATTCTCAAGTGATACCTGGATTTGGATCTAGGTCATTGTGGGAATGAGTTTAGGTTAGCTATTGTACCTGGACGCGTGAAGGTCTGAGCTGAAATGTATTTGAATTTTCTTCAGAATATAGATATAATTGAACATCAACTTCTAAAACTGGCTTCGGATAAAATATTTAATCTTACCGCGTGAACACCGATTAAATAGTTGTTAGAGAAAATACCCACAACAAGTATGACTGCCGAAAGGCTTCAACTTCAGTCTTTCAAAAGGTGAACAATGTTGGAGAGAGGGCTTGGGATTCTAAAACTAACCATTCATGCCTAGAACTCCAACGATGGTGGCAACCATCGAGAACTTTGCAGTCGCTCGCGGTCGTACAGGAGGAGGTCGGGTTCGAGGCCGATCTAAAATCTCTGCCGTGTTGTGGGTCCTGCACCCGGCTACAGTCCGACTCCACACTGGATTTAAGTTTTCAATTCTACCGGCCTTTAGGTTTAAACTACAGTCACCGCGAATCTTCCCAAAGGCCCAAAGTCAATGAGCAGATTGAATAGAACCTTGTGGATTTTAGTCGCCTCTTCCGACCGGCATACTGCGGCCGGCAAATTCTATAACCTGCCAGCTGGGGAAGCAGGAGGAAGTTAGGGTCCAGCTTGTTCGCATTTCGATATAAATAGGACGAGGCGCTGTCATGATAGCAACCACTTCTGCCAGAGGGCACCCTCATGTTTTAATAAAGGGAATGAGAAAAAATCAAAGGACGTACGTCCTTGATTTTCTGGTTAGAAAGATATGAGTACAAAAGTTCTTGAAATCATTTTGTTTCTTTGGAATAATTGTGGAAAATATTTGAGCGCATGGTATCAATATAACTTTGAGACAATACCTCTGTTACTTCCCGTATCCGCCCAGAGACAAAACCTCTGTGTCTACCCAGGGCATAAATATATCTACTAACCTTTCCCAGTCCATGCTGAACTCATACCGTCTGGAATATTGATGCATAAACAAGAGCTAAGCATCAAATTCCGGCACGCCTACAGCACAAAGCGTTTAAGCATCGTACTAGCTTATAAATAAAGTTGTGCCACGCGTCAGTGAAATTTTCCACTCATTGCGCGTTGCACATCATCCTTGCAGCTCGCATCGTTACGGGTTACGGCTGCTACTGATTGCGGCGTCTCACATGACTTTGGCGCAGATAAAGATGTTGCTGAGATGAAGATGTTGGCGGCGACGACTGCATAACGATGAAGACATAGCCGGGGCTGGCTGGCTGCTGTTGCTGGCGTGCAGTTGCCTTTTTATTGCCAGCAGCTGTCGCTCTCGCGTCGTTGTGGTTGCCGTCAGCCGTTGCGCTGAATATGAAGATGAAGAGAAATTCAATTTAGTTGAAACGACGCCGGCAAAAGCGACTGCACGCTACGGAAATTTCATAGAAACAGCGGCGCGACAAAGCGTCTTAGCGACGCAGCATGCTGGAGGTGGCTGCTCGGGTAATACGATTCCAATTGTACAAATGGTAAGCGGAAGCATAGGTGCAGCATGGCTTAGAAGACAACAACTGTATGAATGTATGTATGTATGTATGTATGTATGTATGCATATTTGTATTTATGTCTGTAGGTGTATATCTATCTCTGACTGTATTATGTTGATGTTGATGACTTTAGCAGCAGCAACTCCGCGATATTATCGCAGCGGGCTAGAAAAGCCATAATTTCACAGTGAGACGCCTGCCTAATCTGCTTCTAACTCGCACTTCCTTCTGCATTGCATCTCGTTGGCATCACACAGTTGGCGTTGCATGACGTTAACTCAGGCGTTCTTGCGTCGCTCTGGTGGTAAGTAATAACCGCAAGGCAGCGCTGTTGTCGTCTGAATTGGATATCAAGCCATTACTTGTGATACGCAACTGGAGTCCTTCCGAAGAATTCATTTCAACCTTTGATGTTGTAGAGCGCAGAAAAAAACAGCATTTGACAAATATACGCGTATAAATCTGTTAATGCTCTATTTGCAACTCCTTTCAATGCTTTTCCTTGCATAACTGTCGTTCATTTTGTGCTTTTATCATTTATCTGTCATATCGAAGATTATCTCCACATGCGTTCATCATTAGTGCTCTGTTGAGTCGTTAACAGTCGGCAGACTCTGATAGCATACACCCACGCTTACTTTTGGGTATATGAAAGGGTATGCGTACCTTCTCATGTTGCGTTATCATTAAAATTTTTATCCTTTCGGCTTTTCTGCTACGCAATGTTAAGTGCTGTTGCTATTGAGTTCTTGTTTGATTTTTTGTGTTTCTATCCTCATCTCTTCCTGCAGCTTTTTACTGTTTCTATAGGTTGTGGAGCCAAATAGTTAAGTGGTTATTTCAGAACTTTTCGAAGTGTAGATATGTCCAAGGAGGTATTTAAAATATAAATAAATGCGTGTATTTGGACTTGTTTCCGTTACTCGATGTGTCTAGACGTCTTTATTATTTGTAAAGAAAAAGGGGAATCATTAAGGAAAACAAACGAGATTTTTATTTATTTTCCACTTATGAATTTTGAATGAATTAAATCAATTGTTTTGCGTTTGAACGCCAGATCTTGCCTCATGCCTTGTCCCACAGCTACTGTCTATACTCACAAGTTTCTATTGGGGTGAATTTTTCTCTAGAAATCATTCGACACTAGCAGATAGTAAGCCCTGATTGTAAAATGAATGCATAAGAACCTATTAACCAAGCTGCTGAAGCCCTCGACAATTCAGCAGCGATGTGTGTGGCCTGGCGCTGTTTTGATGGAACACCATTAGTCTCCTTTCGGGCTGGTGCTTCCTTTAGACGATCTAATTGTTGACAGCACAAGCTTATATCATGAGTTCGGCTGCAGTTCTAGGTAGACGGCTCTCTACATATCTGGTCATCGTTTACGTTGGGCCACCGTTCTCGCTCTTGTGAAGACAGTCGCTGAGCTAGTGCTTCCTTTAGGCGGTCTAATTGTTGATAGCACAAGTTCGTCTTATGAGTTCGGCTGCAGCTCTATCCGTGCTGACCATTTGTTCATCGTTTCGCTCTCACTCTTACCATATATATTGGTAGTGAAGACAGTAGCTGAAAGATCATGTTGGGAAAGTGGAAATAAATTAATAAAAAATATGTTTTAGGTAGAGGTCTCATAAATCTATCTCAACCAGAGCCATCTTTGGACCATTTTATTTCACTCACTTGGCTCTCTGCGACTTTTTCCTGTTCCATTAAGTGAAAATTGCTGAAAAAACTGGCCTATAGGCTTATAAACACCAAAATCTTGCGGTGTTCTTCTCAGCTGGATTCTTTTCTCTCTTTCAACAGAGTTCAAGTCTACTTTCCTGACATTTTTTGTATAGTAGATAAAAAGTCTCTCTACATTTCAACCAATTCGGCGAAATTATGTGAAATATCTACCTGACATTCAAGTCAGAATAAATTAAATTCGATTTGGTTGCAAATCTTTATCACGGAATTTTAATTTAGGATTCTTCTGAAGTTTTTTTTTTTAGGAATATATCTGAACGCCTTCCTCAAGAGCTTTCATTATTTAAACTCTAGTTAATATACTATAGCTCTTTTTTAAAATCTTCTTATTATTTTTAGACCTGACCACTTTGCTCGAGAAAGAGCTTTCATTATAAAAGCTCTATTCCATTTGCTCTATTGCTGAAGAGCTTTAATTTCTAAAACTCTATTTAATATGTTCTGTTTTCATTGCTGAAGAGCTTTCATTTTTTAAAATTTATTTCATTTGCTCCATTTTTTATTGCTTTAGAGCTTTCAATATTGAATCTATATTTCCTCCATTCTATTTTCTTTGTTGAAGAGCTTACATTATTAAAACCTTTATTTCCTTTACTCTCTTTACATTGCTAAAGAGCTTTCATTATTAAAGTTTTGTTTCCTTTGCTCAATTTTTATTGCTGAAAGGCTTTACATATTAAAGATATATTTCTTTCACACTATTTTCTTTGCTGAAGAGCTATCATTATTAAAGTTCTCTTTCATTCGCCTTATTTGATTTGTAGAATAGGTTCATTATTGAAACTCTATTTCTAATGCTCTATTTTCATTGCTGGAAGCTTTCATATTTAAAGCTCTATTTCATGTGCTTTATTTTCATTGCCGAAGAGCTTTCATTTTTAAAGATCTTTTTTATTTGTAAACTAACTTCATTATTAAAGTTATATTTGCATTCCTGAAAAGCCTTCATTATTAAAGCTCTATATCATGCGCCTTACTTTATTTGTACAATAGCTTTCTGTTGAAGAGCTTTCTTATTTAAAGTTCTATTTCATTTGGCCTTTTTTAATGCTGAACGGCTTTCAATATTAAAGCTATATTTTCTTCACTCTATTTTCTTTCATTAGTAAAACTTTTTTTTGCTATATTTACTTTGCTGAAGAGCTTTCATTAATAAAGCTCCATTTAATATCTATGCTATATTCTAGTTTCTTAAGAGTACATACAGATGTACTATATGTCATAAAAGAAAATCATTTCTATGCAAAAGCTTGCCAGTAACCTTGAACTATCGCTTCTTACAGTAGTAAAAAGTAATTAAAAGTAGAAAAATCCGCTAAACACAGAAAACAAGCAAAAAAATCATGGCAAGCGATCCACCTGGGTTTGCCAACATCGAACTAAAATCGCATATACTCAATGTAATGAATTTTCCTGCTGTCAAAGCAGACAAGCGTAAAAACTTGTAGCGATTACTTTTCGAAGAAACACGGAGTAAAAGCGACATTGCAAGTACACGTGCA